>NC_090937.1:1099061081-1099364232 GCF_040938575.1 Ambystoma mexicanum
AACACCTCAATCACGTCTTCAGGGAGGTCCCAATCCTTATACCTCAACCTTCCAGAAGCCAAGCTTGAGGTTAGAGGGATCTGACCTCTGGATGAAGAACCTGACCTCCTTCCCGTGAGAGCAGATCGTCTCGGTAGGGAAGACGACGTGGAGGGCAGATGGACAAGTCGAGAAGGTCTGGGTACCACGTCCTCCGGACCCATGCCGGAGCAATGAGGATCATCCGGGAACCGAAACTTCGTAACCTCTGCAGTACTTGCAGGATGACGGGGACTGGAGGAAACACGTACAGCAGTGGGAATGACCACTCCACCACAAACGCGTCTCCTAAGGCTCCTTTTGGAGGAAATTCCCGCGAGCAGAACCTTTCGCACTTCCGGTTGACACTGGAGGCGAAGAGATCCACTTGAGGGGTCACTCAAAGGGCGAAGATCTCCAGGAGAATCTCCTGAGCCAGCTCCCACTCGTGAGAGATCGTGCTCTGCCTGCTCAGAGCGTCCGCCGTCTCGTTGTCGTCTCCGGCCAGATGAACAGCCGAGATCAGAACTTCCTGCTGGATGGCCCAGAACTCGAGCTGCATCGCCTCCCTGCACAGAGGAAGTGACCCTGTCCAGCCTCCCCACCTTTTGGTTGAGGTAGTGCATGGCCACCGTGTTGTCTGTTAGAATCAGGACACTTTCCTCGCACAGTCGGCAGAAAAGCCTTGGAGGCAAGCCTGACGGCCCTCAGCTCCAACAGATTGATATGGAGTCTGGACTCCAACGGAGACCAACGACCGCTGACTGTCAACTCGTTGGCATGAGCTCCCATCCCGTGAGGGATGCGTCCATCACGATCGTCACCTCCAGCCAGGGCAGCCAAAATGGGGCCCCCTTCATCAGATTGCCTTTGACGGCCCACCACAGAAGGTCCTGGGCGGCACCTGAACAGGGTCTGACAGCCTGCCGGAAGACTGAGAACACTGGCGCTTGAGTGCCCACTGCAAAGATCTCACCCGCAGAAGAGCCTCTGGCACCAGAAGAATGCAGGCTGCCATGAGGCCGAGCAGTCTCAAGAACTCGGACGATGTGAGATTCTGGGCAAGTTGAAACTTGTGCACCATCTGCTGAATGTGAAGAGCCCTCAACTGGGGAGGAAAACTGCCCCAGGGACGTGTCGAGCACTGCTCCGATGTACTGGAGCCGCTGTATTGGTGTCAAATGGGACTTCTTTAAATTGAGGGAGAAGCCCAGCTTGTGAAGGGAGTGGCAGGTGACGGACAGATGATCCAGGACTTGCTTGGGAGAGCTACCCCTGATCAACTTATCGTCCAGGTAGGGGTAGACGTGAATCCCCCTTTTCTGAGATGCGCTGCCACCACCACCATTAGCTTGGTGAAAACCCTCGGGCGGAGGTCAATCCGAACTGCAGGACCCGAAACTGAAAGTGCGAGGAGTCAACTGCGAACCTCAGGTACTTCTTGTGCTTGGGATGGATCGGCTCATGGAAGTAAG
This sequence comes from Ambystoma mexicanum, assembly GCF_040938575.1. Lineage (NCBI taxonomy): Eukaryota > Metazoa > Chordata > Amphibia > Caudata > Ambystomatidae > Ambystoma > Ambystoma mexicanum. The sequence continues at coordinate 1,099,062,575 of NC_090937.1, forward strand.
TGTCCTTGAGGTCGAGAGACACCAACCAATCCTGAAGTTGAAGTGTCTGGAGGACTTGAGAGTAACCATCTAGTTCTATGGCGCCTTTCTCTAGCAGGGCTTGAATTTCCTGCGCAAGGAGTGGATCCGGACTCTTCAAAGAGGTTCCTAGGTGGATTGGCGTGAGGCTTCTGCCGAAAGGGAAGGCAGTAGCCGTGGGTTATGATCTCCAGAACCCACACATCTGAAGTAATGGCACGCCATTCTACAAGATGCTGCGCCAGCCTTCCCCCAACCGGCGAACCATGGGACCTGGCCTCATGACTGAGTGGCAGCGGCGTTGCCTGAGGGTAAAGAGGCAACTGCCCGAGCGGCCTTGGCACCTCGAGTACCCCGTTTTCCACCTCTGGCACTCTTACGGTGGCCTCTGACTTCTAGCTCCTCTCGCTTTACTGAAGGATGAGTAATAGCGAAAAGAACCTCCCCCTCCATTGTTCCCTAGGATGAAAAGGCGGAGGTTGTCGAACTGCAGCGCCCAACGACTTTGGTGAAGCCTTTGAGGTCTGCAACCTCTCAAGGCTCTCGTCAGCCTTGCTGCCAAAAAGATGTTCACCGTCAAAAGGCATGTTGAGGAGCCGCGACTGCACATCAGGAGCGAACCCAGACTTCCGCAACCACGCAAACCTGCGTATTACAGTGCTCGCCGCCATGGACCGGCTGACACAATCTGCCATGTCCAAACCCGACTGACCGGCCTCACACATGGCATCCTTGCCATCCTGAACCATAGCAAGGAAACCATCCCGTTCGTCCCCTTCGGGAAGATGTTCAGCCGCTAATGCAACACAGTTCCACAGAGTGTGTGGGAAACGAGACAAGGCACATATGGAGTTGGCCGCCTGAAGCGCCATACCTCCTGAAGAAAACACTTTCTTCGCCCAGCCGTCAAAACGTTTGTCGTCCCTATCCGGATGGGTGGTAGGATACGAAGCCTGCTTTGCCGGGGCCGTAGCACCTGCACCACCAACTTCTCCGGAGTGGGGTGCCTGGACAAGTAGCAGGGGTCGCTACTGGCTGGACGGTATTTTCACGACAAAGACTTGCCCACTGACGGGAGACTCTCCGGAGCAGTCCAAGCCGCTTCCACCCTTCTCTGCAGAGCCATATGAAACGGTCAGTTGGGGGTGGGGGGGGGGGGGGCAAGATCAAGGATGTCCGTGAGATCATCCTGAACAAACTCCCCTGGGGGAGCCGACCATCCCAAGTACTCGGTGACCCGAGACATAAGGTGCCAGTATGAAGAATCGGCATGAGTGCCAGGCTCCGGACTACAAAACTCCACCTCCGGAGAGGTGTCCAGGCCACTGGCATCATGCAGTGACTGCCTCAGGTCATCAAACTGGCTATGGCCTGAGAGAAGCTCATCTGGTACCGGAACCAAGCCTTCAGAGCCTTCATCACACTCTGAAATGTACTCCAGGCGGTGAGAGGAAGACACCTGGGGACCAAAGCTATGCCTGACCTTAGCCAGAGGCTTTCTAGCGGCTAACCCCACACCACGGGGCCCCTCTGACACCGCCTCGAAAGGCGCCGAGGGCGCTAAACAAGTCGGCGCCGGCATCGACAGAAACCGTGTCGACGTCAGCTGCAGCGCCGCCAGCATAGACTGCGTTGACACAGGCCTCGAAGCCGGAGCTCTGAGTGCGTCTCTCGACGACCTAGGCGCTGACAGTGTCGACGACCCCCTCGGAGGCGGAGCCTCGAGAGAAATCGACGACCTCGGCGCCACAGGTGTCGACGCCTTCTTCAAAGATGGCACAGGATCACGCGGTCTCGAGCGCGTCGAGAACCGGGACCTGGAACGGGCATGGCGAGAACGGCTACCCTTGTCCAAGCAGGACCTTTCCCGGGAGCCGTGCCGACCACTCGAGCTCGAAGGCGTACGAGCGGTGTCTCTCGACCGGTGCCGACCGACCCCACTCGGAGGTGCGGACGGACCGGTGCCCTGCGATTCAAGAATCGCTAACATCTGCTTCCCGAAGGAAGCCCATTCCTCCGGTGTCACTTGCATGGTGGGATAAGTGACCCGCTGACGGGCGGAATCCTCGGAAGAGGACAGGGAAGGCGACCGATGCCGGCGCTTCCTGGAATGCCTCAAAGAGGCGAGACCGACTCCTGGAAGGAGACCCACTGGACTTCCAACGATGATGACGCGGAGAGTCGCCTCTCGAGTCATCCGTCGAAAGCCCTGTAGACCTAGACTTCCGGGGCTTAGACACCCGACCTACCGACAGCAGCTTCTTACGTTCCCGCAAGGCCTTGGCCGTGAGCGACTGGCAGTGGACACAGTCGTCCGTATCGGCATCGTGCGAGTCCGTGACCGACATCTAGGACCCACAGTCCCCGCATTTCTTGAAGTGCGGACGCAGGGTTGAAGACGAAGAACAAGTTACTTCTTACCTTGTAACTTTCTTTCGACGGGATGTTCCTCCGACGTATTCCTTATCTTAAATATCTCCTTCCAGCTCTGCTGGCCTCGGAAAATTTTTTCTCTAGAGGGCGCTGCGCGTCGACGTCCTCCGAGTCGATGTCCCTCGACAGCCGCCGTATCGACGTCATCCTGCCTATAAAGGCCGCACGCAGCGTCCGTTGCTCAGTTCCGTTTTGTAGCCCACAATAATACTTTCTGGACTAAACTAATCACCCTGAAGGAGCGTAAGCTGCAACAACAAGGGAAGTAGAACTGCGGGGATGGATGGGAGGGTCGATGAGGAATACGTCGGAGGAACATCCCGTCGAAAGAACGTTACAAGGTAAGAAGTAACTTGTTCTTCGAAGGGATTGTGTCCTCCGACATATTCCTCATCTTAGATAGGCTCCCATAGCAGTATTCTATTATTGGAGGAGGGAGTACTGACTTCACGCTGTCTTCTATTGATGAATAGAATGCAGTACAGCCCTTCCAAACCTAGTCTCTTGACTGGAGGAGGAATCCAAATTGTAAAAACGTGTAAAGGTATGGACAGACGACCATGTAGCGGCCGCACAGATGTCTTTAACCGGCACGCCTCTTTTAAGGGCCGATAAAGCTGCAATACCTCTGGTCGAATGAGCCCTAAGGTTTTGAGGGGGCTCTTTCCCTGCCAGTTTATAACATTCCAGAATGGCTAGAATGATCCATCTGGAAATGGTCTGCTTAGTTATTGGTAAGCCCAGCTTGTGACCTGCCTAACCTACAAACAGCTGGTCTGCCTGTCTTATCCTGGCTAGTCTACTGATGTAAAAACTTAAAGCCCTCCTAGGGTCTAGCCTGTGTAACCTCTCTTCCTCTTTCCCCGGGTGAGGAGGATAGAAAGATGGTAGGGTAATCTTCTGAGTGATATGGAATTCAGAAACCACCTTTGGGAGGAAATTAGGCTTCACTTGTAGGACAACTTTGTCTTTGAGAAATATTGTGTGAGGGGGTTTACAAGAAAGCTTGTAATTCGCTCACCCTTCTAGCAGATGTAAGTGCTATTAATAAAACAGTTTTAAGGGTAAGGAATCTTAACGAACAAGAATGGAGAGGTTCGAAAGGTGAGCCCATCAGGAAAGTTAGTACTAAGTTTAAATCCCATAGGGGAACTGGGAATGGTCTTGCGGGATAAACATTGGTTAACCCCTTTAGAAACTGTGTTACCAAGGGTAATTTGAAATAGGATGGTTCTTCCGCAGTACGCTTAAAGATGGATAGCGCTGCGAGATAGCCCTTAATGGTGCCAACTTGAAGGCCTGAATTTGCCAAATATAGTAGGAAGGACAAAACCATTGGTGTACCACATGAAAAAGGGTCGATATTCTGTTCTCTACACCAGCTGCAAAATCTGTTCCAACGGCAGCGGTATAAAGACTTTGTTGCTGGCCTCCTTGCCGAAAGCAACACCTCCATAACATCATCAGGGAGGTCCCAATCCTTGTACCTCAGCCTTTCAGAAGCCAAGCGTGAAGGTTGAGAGTTTTGATGTCTGGATGGAGAACCTGATCTCCCTTCTGTGAGAGTAGGTTCTCTCTGAGTGGAAGTCGAATTGGAGGGCAGACGGACAAGTCTAGAAGGTCCGGGTACCACGTTCTGCTGGCCCAATCCGGGGCAATTAGGATCATGGTTCGCCGGAATCTTCTCAACCTCCTGATCATTTGAGGAATGACAGGGACCGGTGGGAACGCGTACAGAAGCGGAAACTCCCAGACCACTATGAACGCGTCTCCCAGAGCTCCTCAGTGCCCACTGGAGGGATCTCATTCTCAGGTGAGCCTCTGGCACTAGGAAAATGCAGGATGCCATGAGGCCTAGCAACCTCAAAAAGTCAAAGGCTGGGAGACGTTGGGCATGTTGGAACTTGGTAACCATCTGTAGAATATCTTGAGCCCTCACCTTTGGTGGCGAGGCTTTTCCCAGGGAAGTGTCCAGGATCGCTCCTATGAACTGGAGTCTCTGCGATGGTATCGTTTGTGACTTCTTTAAATTGAGGGAGAAGCCCAGTCTGTGAAGGAAGTGGCACACGTGATTTAGCTGGATCTGAGCTTGTTCCGAAGAAACAGGCCTGATCAACCAATCGTCCAGGTAGGGGTAGACGTGAATCCCTTCCCTCCTTAGACTTGCAGCCACTACCGACATTAACTTGGTGAAGACCCTCGGGCGGAGGTCAGCCCAAATGGCAGCACTCGAAATTGATACCTGAGGTTCGCAATTGGCAACTCTCACTATTTCCTGTGTTTGAGATGGATAGGCACATGGAAATAAGCGTCCTGAAGGTCCAGAGATACCAACCAGTCCTGGAACTGAAGGGCCTGGAGGATCTGAGAAAGAGTGACCATCTTGAATTTGTCTTTTCTGAGGAATTTGTTCAATTCTCGCAAGTCCAAGATGGGTCTCAGTCCTCAGTCTTCCTTTGGAATGAGAAAGTAAGGGGAGTATGAGCCCTTGTTCCTCTCCGCTACAGGTACCGGTTCTATGGCACCTTTCTCTAGCAGGTCCAAAATTTCCTGCAAGAGGAGCAGATCTGGAGCTTTCTGAGAGCTGATCCCCGGTGGATGACTGAGGTATACGTAGGAAAGGCAGGCAGTAACCTTGGGCAACTGTTTCCAATGCCCAAGCATCTGACGTGATAGCCTGCCATACCGCCAGATGTTGAGTCAACCTGCCCTCCTACAGGTGTCCTGTGAGGGGAGTCCTCAGAGTGGTTTTGGGGTGGCTGATGCAGATGCTGATGGTAAAGAGGCACCTGCTGTTACTGTGGCTTTTGAATATCTACCCCGTCCACCTAGGGTAGTTCTTTGTCCCCTTTGAGCCGGTCGTCCTCTACCTCTTCCGAATGCGGAGTAGAAGCGAAAGGACTTGCCCCTCGCAGCGGTTCCTGTGGGACAAAAATGGAGTTTGACGGATTGCAGCTCCTAGGGATTTTGCTGCTGCTTTTGAAGTTTGCAGTTTCTCTAAGCTGTCATCCGCCTTTTTCCCGAACAAAGAAGAGCCATCGAATGGCATGTTCAAGAGCCTGGCTTGCACATCTGGGGCAAACCCAGACTTTCTCAACCAAGCGAATCTCCTGGTTGATGTACTTGCCGCCATTGCTCTGATGATACTGTCAGCCGAATCAATGCCGTCTGGAGGGATTTGCACATAGCGTCTTTTCCGTCCTGTATAATATTCAGGAACGCATCCCTTTCTTCTCCCTCCGGGATGCAGTCAGCCGCTGTAGAAGCACACTCCCAAAGTGTATGGCTGAACCTAGCAAGGGTGCAAGTAGCATTAACATATTTTAACGCCATGCTACATGCTGAAAAGACTTTCTTTGCCATAGCATCATTTTTTATCGTCCCTGTCCTGTGGGACGGTAGGATAAGCCGTCTTGACAACGGTAGAGGATGCTGCCTGTACCACCAGACTTTCTGGGGATGGGTGTTTAGACAAAAACTCTGGGTCTGTAGAAGATACCCTGTACTTTGTAGACAGTTTTTTATTTACTGCTGGTACTTCATCTGGGGTTTCCCAGTTTGTCATGACCTTCCTCTGAAGAGCCTTATGAAAAGGCACCACAGGATCCTCCTGTGGGCCTTTGTCAAGAATATCCGTGAGGTCATCTTGTTGGAAAGATTCTGAAGGTGCAGACCACCCCATGAACTCTGTGATCCTGGCCATTAAGGCTCTATAGGGGGTTTCAGCATGCTCGCCCGGGTCTGGCCTAGCAAACTCCACCTCAGGGGAAGTGTCTAACCCACTTGCCTCATGTAAGGAATCATGAAGATCCTCTAACCTGCGTTCTTCAGAGGAAATTTCCTCTCTAATTGGGGTTACAGGTCCCTGCAACTCAAATGTGTCTTCCTGTTCAGACAATTCACCCTCTTCCAAAATTGAGGACATAGTTCTCAATTGTTCTGAACTCATAAAGGGAGTAAATCCCATTTCCAAGGCAGAGGGAGCCGAACTTGTCATTATCGGCCTCGAAAACGTCGATGTAGTTGACGGCTTCAAGCGTGGCGTCGAAAACAAAGGCGGAGGCCTTGAAGACCGACATAATTAGAATTCTACTCGACAATCTCAAAGCCATCGACGTCGAGGACGTGGGGATAGTCACTGGGTGTGTCGTAACCGTGACTTTTCTTGGCGTCTATGCCGGTGTCGAAGCTGGCGTCGAGTCGACAGACCCGTGTTTTGAAGGTCCCTTCGACAACGGCGTCGAAGACATCGACCTCGACGGAACCCTCGTCAACGGAACCTTCGAGGAAGGTTTGGAGGTCATAGTCCTACTCGAGGGTTCGAGACGCACTCGAGAGGTTTCCTTCGCCGGGTGCTGCGACTCGCGGCGTTTTTGACCTTCGGGTCTTTCGACCAGAGCATCGCTCTCGGCAGTCTTCGAGGGGGTCGAGGCCGCTTTCTCCAAGACACTCATCATATTTTTGCGGAATTCCTCCCATTCAGCCCGGGAACTATGTTTCGTGGGGCAAGGGATTCTTTTTGGCGAAACAGAGGAAGAGGAAGACGGAGAAGGGGATCTTCGACGTCTCCTCTTCGAGTGCTTCGATCTCGAGGAGTGATGAGACCCACTCCCAGACCTGGAGCGCGAATGGTGACGAGGAGACGAGTGTCTCGACTTCGTCGACCAAGAAGAAGCTTTAAAAGTCTTACCTTTCTCCAGCTTCCCCCTACGCTCCTTCAGGGCCTTAGCTGTCATGGACATACAGTCCTCGCATTCCGAACAATGGTGTTCAGCTCCCAAACACCACAGACAAACTCTGTGAGGGTCAGTCAGCGACATCTTTTTCCCACAATCTCGGCATTTTTTGAAGCCGGATAGAGGAGTTGTCGGTTCCGACGAGGAAGCCATCGAGTACGGATCAAATAACTTGACGTTAATAGGATTAATCTGACAAGAACTGAGCAACGGTATTACGAGGCACCGAGTAAGCGCGGAAAAACGGAACTGAGCAACGGACGCTGCGCGCTGCCTTTATAGGCAGGATGACGTCGATACAGCGGCTGTCGAGGGACATCGACTCGGAGGACGTCGACGCGCAGCGCCCTCTAGAGAGAAAAATTTTTCCGAGGCCAGCAGAGCTGGAAGGAGATATTTAAGATGAGGAATACGTCGAGGACACAATCCCTTCGAAGTAGATATCGCCATGAACAGGTCTTCACAAAAACCGAACAGGTTCAACGAACCGAGAAGAATACAGCAAACTCCAAAGAGTCGAGGCGTACCGAGATTCACGAAGCGAACACGTTCTCAGTTCCGTTTTTTCCGCGGCTTCGTGTGTCATGCGTCCTACTTATCACATCGGGTGACGTTGACCGTCGGAGGAGGTCCTCGGAGACGGCGCATCGACATAGGACGCCGAAGATTTCCCGAAGCAGCACAGCTGTGGACATTACCTGTCATAGATATGGAATACGTCAGAGGACCCCAAACCCCCCGAAAAACCAGTTTGTTTTGTTTCTAAACTGTCTTTCTCTTATAAACCAATCACTGAGCTCTGGGTCATACTGCCCCTAGCCAATGACTGCCCTCTACATAATCCCCTCCTCTGGCAGGCATCTTCAGATTTGGTAGCACGTAGTGGCAGTAGGACAAGAGAAGAGCCGCAGTGGGGCAGACCAGAGGTTTTGCCTGTGAATCCATGCCAGACCCATGCTGGACAACAGTTACAGGTAAGTAACTTGTTCCGCCTCCAGCATGGGTCTGCATGGTTTCACATGCTCATGAATAAAGAATACATAGCAGTACACATGAACAACTATGGGAGGTGGCAAGGCTCAACAGAAGAAATCTCTTACCTCCTCACCAGGCTCACCTTCAAGTGAACAGGTTGCGCAACACTGCTTGGCTGACTCTGGACTTCTCCCTGTCGACGCAGTAGAATCTTGTGAAGCTGTGCGTCAACCTCCACACAGCAGCTCTGAAGATTACCAGCGGGCGCACACCAGACAGGAATGCCGTTGCAGCAGCGACCGCTCTGGTAGAATGGGCTCAGACGGGAGGCAGCGGTCGGGGGGGGGGGCGGTCTTCGGGTAGTCAAATTTCCCCGACCATGTTATCCAGAGTCTGTTTCCTCTTGGAGCAGTTCTGGGGGTACCTGGAGGCGTAGTCTTGGCACTGGGCGTTCTCCCGAGTTGCCAACAGGTCGATCTCTGGGAAGCCCCATTCTGCGAAGACGGAGACAGAATGTTTTTGTGCAGACGCCATTCGTATTCTACAGGCAGTGGGAAATCTCTGCTGAGCACGTCCGCATGAAGAACGGGTTGAGACAGAAACATCCTGTGTTTGAGAGCCCACATCCAAATTTTCTGGGACAGCTTGGATAGCCCTGGAGTGTGTGCCCCCCTGTTTATTTAGGTAATAAATGGCTGTGGTGGTGTCTGCAGGACCAGGACCATCTTCCCCTGTAGCTGTGTCTGAAAGGCCTTCAGTGCTTTGAATACCGATAGCAGCTATAAGATATTTATATGGTTGGATGCAACTTGTGGGGACCACACACACCATGCGCGGTCTGCCGAAGCAGGTGAGCCCCCCACCCCATGAGGGGAGTCTGTCGTGAGAGTGGCTTCTACTGCAGGAGTGGTGAAGGTCTTCCCCTTCAAGAGGTTTTCCCTAGACCACCACTGGAGATAGAACGAGGGCTGGTGAGACAACTACCAGATCTTCCCATTGTCTGATGGCCTGACACCACTGGCTGCTGAGCCACTCTTGCATGGGACGCATGCGCAGCCACGCGTGGGGAACTACGTAAATGCATGACGCTATCATACCTAGCAAGCGCATGGCCTTGCGTACTGTCGCTTCCTAACTGGCCACATAATGAGGGATCTGAGACAGCATGTTCTGTACCCTCTGGTTGGAGGGGACGACGAGGCAGTCTTTTATCCGAATTAGAGCCCCTAGAAATGGCTTGACTTAATTGGGGCCTAAGCTGGATTTCTTATCGATGGAGAATCCCAGACTGAACAGAATGTCTATTGTCTTCTGAGTATTCAATAGGCACGTTTCGTAGTAGTCCCCGGTTAGGAGCCAGTCGTCGAGGTATGGGTAAACAGGGACGGATAGTCTGCGCAGGTGTGCTGCCGCTACTGCCAGGAACTTCGTAAATATCCTTGGCATCAAGGCAACGCCGAAGGGGAGTACTTTGAATTGACATGGCCTGTCCTCCATCATGAACCTTAGATATTTTCTGTGCGCTGGCAACATTGAAATATGAAAATATGCATCTTTCATGTCCAGTGTTGCCATGTAATCCCCGTTTCAACAGTGGGATTACATCCTGCAGGGTTACCATACGAAACCTTTGAAGTTAGACAAATTTGTTCACTGGGCGCAAGTCTAACACAGGGAGCATGGTGAGGTCCATTTTGGGTACAAGGAAGTACACTGAATAAATACCCTTGTTTACCTGATAATAGGGAGGGCTTCAATGGCGTCCTTTTTCCAGAAGTGCCTCTACTTCTTGTATTAGGAATCGCAGATGGCCTGGCAGCAGGAGTCGTGCTCCGGGCGGTCTGAATTGTGGGGGTCAGGCGAATTCCACACATTACCTGTGGGCGACCGTTTGAGCACCCACTGGTCTGATGTAATCCCCTCCCATGACGAAAGGAATGATGTTAAGCATCCCCCGACCGGGGCGGCATTGGAGGGGACCTGGATCAGGTCATTTCTGACCTGAGGCTGTGACTTCCCTTGAGTTGGGGCCTTTGCCTTTCCCGTGCCTCTGACCCCTAGGTGGCTAGTTGGCGGGGGTGCTGGATGCTTGTCCTGAGTTCTTGGTATTTCCCGTATTGTACATGTTTTGTGAGGAACAGGATTGGCCTCAAAAGGACAGGCGGAAACTGCTTCCCTTCTGAGGAGAGGGTTGGACAGGCGGAAACCGCTTCCCTTCTGAGGAGAGGGTTTTTGGGTGCTTTGTTGAAGGGACTAAAGAGTCTTGTGCTTTTTTTGGCAGTCTCTAGAGCACTGTTGACTGCTTTACCAAAGAGATTCGACTCCGATAGGTTTATTAATAAGAGCCGCATGGGTCTCCTGCTTGAAGCCCGAGTTTTGGAGCCAAGCTGCCATTTGAGCAAGGTGCCCCGAGCTGGGGATCTTCCTGCCTACTCTGCAGTGTCCAGAGTGTTTAGTACATTTTGTTTGACCTGCCTGCCCTCGGCCACAATGGCAAATAATTTGGTTGTTGCGGGTTCAGGCACCTCCTGGAGACCTTGTATAAGGTTCCACTGTGCATCTGCATAACTGTCAAGAGCAATGTAGTGTTTGCTATGCGCGTGGTAAAAGCAGCTGCCGGTATAATTCACTTGCCCAAGGCATACAATCTTTTTGACTCCTTATCGGGAGGTGCCTCTCCCGTAGCAAGGGGTACTCCCTCCTGTTTCCGGGTGGTGGTAACCACTAGGGAGTCAGGGGGGAGGGAGACCTGGGGTGTTGTGACCTTTAATATATGTAGGGTCAGTAGGCAATGGCTGAAATATTTTCTCCACCCTCGGATTTACTGCCCGAGTCTGGGCTGGTGTGACCAGGGAAGGAGCCAATCTCCTTTTAATGGATTTCAGGAGAGGTATGGCGCTGTTGGAAGAGGTGGTTGGGGGCGGGGGGGGGGGGGGGGTGTTTCCTTTAAGAAAATCCTCCACAAAATCTTATTCAGGTAGGGCTTCCTGGGTGGCAATTTTAAAATAATCTGCCACCTTTCTTAACATGGCATTGAATGCCATCTGATCGTCCACTGGGAAGCCTACGCCCGGGGACCCAGACCAGGTCCAGCAACCCCAGAAGCAGGCATCACGTTATTTTGAGCAAGCCCAAAAACCCCTGCTAGGGGCTGTTTGGGTACGGTCCTGGCGCCTATGACCTATGACGCCAGGCTCATATGGAGAGTCAGTCCTGGCGCCATAGCATAGAGTACAACTTACCTGATGCAGACCATGCTGCAAGCTTACCTGATGCAGACCATGCTGCAAGAGCTCCAAGCCAAATGAGGCTTGGAAGGGACTATTTTACCTAGGGACTATTTTTTTACTCAGAAGCTATTTAAACCACGCCCCAAGAGCAGCACACGCTTCGCCTTATTCTGCATCCAGCAGCATAACGCTTACCGTGCCTGCAAGTCTGCCTCCAATCTTCTGCCACGCCCGCCTCGAGTTTGGAGCTCCTAGAAAAAGGGAGAAAGGAGAAAAGGTTAGAACAAGAGCAATACCTTTCATCCATCGCACCTTCAAGCTGGAAGAAAAGTTATTATTTTATGGGCGTCGCCTGCTGCAGCGCTGAACTCACCGGCCTTCGCAGTATCTTCACATTCCACTGCATCCTCCTGCATGTTCCGCCGCATTCCGGCATCTAAGGAGAAAACAAGGACAGCAAGGTGAGCCAAGGGAATACACACAGGAATATTAGTTACCCACCATAGACTTACCTGATTTTACCACCGGGGGTACTATTCCTCTTCCACTGTATCTTCGCCGAACCCCTGCCCCTAAGGGGAAACAAAAGGACAGCAAGGTGAAAGAAAGGGACTATCAAGGGGAACCCTCCTCACCACAATAGACTTACCTGATTTTACCACCGGAGGTATTTTTCCCCGAGACTTCATACTTTCTCTCAGCGCCTGAATAAGGGAGAAAGCAACAGGTTACATATTGACATTTTATCGAACTGTGTTGGAAAATACAAATCCTTACCAGAATATTACCGGTTGCCACGAGGAACTCTACACTAGGGTCAAGCTGCAACCTGCAAGGAATCGGACAAGAGTGAAAGTCAGGCATTTGAACTCTTACGAACTACATACTTTTCAGAGTCAATATTGTTCTGGAACTCACCAATTCCTTCGAGCCAGTGAAGCAACTGGTTATCAACGCGCCCCTGCGCTCAATGCAGGATGGAGAGCTCATCTTTTCAAACCATCAGGTGAGACTAAGAGGTAACATCAAAGGTGATCTGGGGGGAGAACAGCGGGGGTGGCGGCGATTTACACTCAACTCCACGGGTGGTCAAATCCCCTTCTCCATTTGCAGAAGAATATTCCTATGGGCCAAGCAAACAAAGCTAGGTGGGCCAGTCCAGTCCGTCATCTCGGCCCTACGCGTCACATTGGAGACCGCAGCGGTCCAGTTCAGATCGACGCCTTTGTGGGAGCCAGGTGAGCGTAACACTGGAGTGGAGATGGGGGAATCCAAACATAGGACACAGATGTCCTAGTTGTGAGTAGGGAGTGCCCATGGTTCCATCTCAACTTGCTGAGCGTCTTCCCAGCCTTCCGTGGGATCCCCCTGGTCATCCACAGTGTAGTCTTCTAGGAAGTTAGTATCCTCTTCCTCACCATAAATGTCCTGATAATCTCATCTTCTGGGTGGATAGAAGTGAAATGTTCTTGAGACGGTCCAAAATTTCTATGAAATTTCGAAACAGCCACAAAAGGAGGGTGCTCCAGTGGTCTCTTGGGGGGGGGGGGGGGCTGTTTATTTGCTCTGAAATTGAGAAACATTTCTAAACGGTCCGTGCACCCTTCACATTTTTCTTTGGTCCATTTAGATGAACCAGAAGGGTCCAAGGGTGGAACATTTTCATTTTCCTCCCTATGGCTCCGAAATTTGTTTCCAATAGAGCTAGCCAAAGGCTCCCGACTCTTAGTCCTCTGCAGCATCGGAGTGTTGCGGCACGTCTTTCGACGTGTTTGCGGCCCGCTCTGTGCTTCGTTGTGTCTTTAGCCTTCAGTCCCACTACCGAAGCAATCCTAGCGATGCTATCGGCGATGTTTGGCAAAGTGGGGTGGGCCGTATGACTAGGAGGCCTAACAGTACATGTTTCTCCTACCGGGCGACTAGGACGCCTAGCGGTAGATTTTTCCCCTACCAGGGCGTTGGAGCATCAGGAGAGCACACTTCGATGGCTGAATGTGGTTTGGAGGTAGCACCCTAATTTTTTGAAGGCCCAGTCGCAAGACGCTGCTGCGGGGAAGGCTGTTCATCTTGAAGATCAGAGGATTCAGTCGAAATTCCAGCGGTCCTGTTGGCACCTTTGCCTGTTTCAGCGGGACCATCGGGGGAGGAGTTGTGGGTTTAGTGTGGCAATCTTGTACACCCCTGTCGCCGGGTGTTTTCCCCCATAGAGTGACTCGCGTCAGGCCTAGCGGGTTCGGGGACTGATGTGGCGGACATAGGTGTCCGTCGTGTGGTTGATGGCATCCGACACTGATGCCTGGTCATCACTAATACCCTGTTCACTTAAGGAGGGTGTGGCAATGGGGGAAAATCCAGCCTGCGAAATGCCATTGGCGGCTTAACGCGGCGCTCCTGAAGTGTTAAATCGAAGGAGACTACAGGCCGTGCACCGCGCTTCGTCGTGGTCACAGGGTAGACAATTATTGCACTTATCGTGTTAATCCTTCCATGGGTATCTGGCCCTGCAAGAGGGGAAAAACCTAATTGGTGTCCTTTCCATAGCGAAAGGTAATAAAGGCGATGACCAGACCTAGAGGGCAAAGAGGGAGAAAAAGGAGAGACATAGCTGAAAGGATATGACCACTCCGACCCCACTCGCCCTACTGTGTAGGCCGGCCAGAGGGCCCGGCTAAGTGGACAGCTCCGTCGCTGGAATTTAGGCGTTGAAGTCCCCCGTTGTCTTCAGGTAGCACAGGAAGCACCGTAGTTATTATCAGGGGATAATCGACAAAGTCGATAGACAAGGATCTGACCATGTCTCTTATAAAAGAGCTCAGCAATAGGGCGACCAGTTATCTGGGCAGAGAAAAACAATCTGAGGTAACTCAGCACGTGAGGGATTTTTGGGTACACTACACGCACGATAGGGATAGTGTTACAGACACACCTATGCTGAAGTCCCCTTTCGGTCCCCGAAAGACAAGATGCAATACTCTACGCTTACCACTGGATGTCAGCCCATATGCATAGCTTGTGATTCTAAGGAGATTAACAAGCATCAGAAAAATAGTTATTTGTAGGTTGCATGAATGATGGCACATTAACAGATACATCTGGCTTTTCTGTCCACTGCTATGTGATTGAGACTGCTCTGCTGCAGATGTAGTTTGCTGCCCTGGAGGCGTTGCCATTTTCCATGGCTGCTGGCATTTCTCAGCCGCGAAGAACACAGTGGGCCTGCCCATCTGCTTCTGATCTGCTGTGTGGTGCCACGACCATAGTTCTCTGGAGCTGAAGTGCAGTGCTGCGTCAATCATTAGCCAAAGTCCCCCTGGGTCTAACAGAGGCTCATTGTGGCAAGCTCCATGTCTGGTCTTACTAGTGGGCCCTGATGTGGTCAGCGGTGAGCAGCCCTTGTTTGGAATGGCCTTCCCACCTTGTAATCTGCAGAGGATCCTCCGGGGAACAGCTGTGGCCTCTCAGTGAGCGAGTTTGGTGAAGTGGCATGTCCAGTATAACTGTGGGGAAGTGGTGTCTGATGAGTGTCCCCCATCAGTTCTTGAGGTGGCCGAGGATTTCCCCAAGGTTGTGGAGCAGGTTGATTGTCCCATTGGCAGGATGGTCCAGGGGACAGTCCATTTCAGTTTAGGCCTCTTGGTAGATGCAAGGTTTTCGCTGGGCCTAGCTCAGAAAGGTTTGAGCATGAAACGCTGCAAATCCGGACCCCCAGTCCCTTGTCTTTCAGAAGGCATGCTGGAACTCTTAGTAGAAGTGCTGGGCTCTGCAGCTAATACAGCACTTTGTGAGGACGGCTGACAATCCTTGTATGGTACAGCGCTTTAGGTGGTTGCTGGCTGAGAGGGTCCTTGACTACATTTTCCAATTGTTTTCGTTTTCACACTTCTGTCTGGCTTCGTCCCCTGCAATTCCATATTCTAAGCTGCCTTGTCTTGGACAGTGGGTTGCTAGCGTTATCAGTACATATCCTTCCTGGTACCAAAGGGATCGGCAGCAGCCCCTCCTTGTCACTTCTTAGTGGAATAGGGAATGCACAGTCGCTTTCTGCTGGACTTTACAGATTTACTGGCTGGAGCCTTGGCGAAGTGTCCCTAATGGTGTATGGCTCCCGATGGCGCACACCACTTTGGAATGCTTGGGATGCCCTGCTACCCTAAGTAGAGTGACCAACTGGTCTGCAACTGTCTAGCTGCTAGGCTGCCTGGTGAGTTTGTTGTGCAGTTTCTCCATGCATTGCGTAGTCTCGCCGCCTTTTTACTTCTTTCTGCCATCTCCCTCCATAGTAATCTCCATCTCTCCTATTTACTCTAACTGCTACCGCATCACCTATCCTCCCTCTCCCTCTCGAAGCCTGGAAGGAAAAAGTTCAAAAAAGATCTCCTGGTCTCCAATACAGGCCTGCCAATCGCAGACATCAATGCTTCCGCCAGGCAGACTGTCAAGACATTCTCTTTTACTCCCTCTCCAGACCTATGGACCGTCCACATGGTCTCTTGTCCTCGCCCCCTTCTCTTTGTCGTGCATCAATGGTGGCAACACATGGGAAGTATTCTTGGCAGGCTTCTCATCCTCTAAATGCATCATTAATGTCCAACTGAATGGCTAAATCATGGCCCAGGGACCTCAGGCCAAACTCCTCCTCGACAGATCAGTCTTTCATCAACTTCCTCCCCTGCCATTTCTGTCTGCCACCCCTCTTGCCCCTTCTACACCTCAGACAGGCGTGCCACTTCCCTGTACCCCTTCTCAAAAGTCCTTCAAATATGAAAACAGCTACAACTAGCTACCCCCAACTCTCGCTTTGCTGTTAAACACTCCTACGATATCTTTATCCTTCTTGAAGAACTTGATGTTCTCGCTCTCACTGAGACTTGGTGCTCTGCCAGCACCGTCACTGCTTGACACTCATTCCCGAGGGCTACAAGATCCTCTCTAAGCCCAGGCCTAACCTGTCTGGAGTCCGAGTGGCCTTGATGTTCCCCAAGTGGGATCCTGCTACTGCACTCAGACCTACTCTTCCTTCAAACCTCATCTGCAGGTCTGGCGTCCCTCCAACCCCTTTGTTGACTCGCCATCTACACAATGCCTTATCGGTCTCCCGCCTTATCGGTCTCCCTCTTCCTCTCAGAATGGTCTGACTTCACCTCTTCACTGCTTGCCTTCACCTCAAGCTCAGAGACTTAATATTCACTGACTCTTCTGAATCATCAACTGGACTCCTCCAACCTCGGACTCTTTCCCTCGCCATTCATCCCTCTGGGCCAAATCACTCAGCTGGACATACCTTGGAAGCCCTCATCTCAGCCAAAATCTTTTGCCACCCCCCCATTCCCCAACCCCATCTCAGACTACCCCTCTCCTGGTCTGACCATGCTCTCCTGTCCTCTCACCTGGATATCTTAGGTCCCCCGGCTAAGCCCCATGCCTGCACTGAAAGTCTTCTCTGCCATTCGAATGATGAAGCAAGTGCCTGTTGCTTCTTTTGCCGCCACTTTCATCCCCTTCTGCTCCTGCCTCCGACTCCCACACCGATTCTGCCCTTGCCAATCTTCACCTTGCTATCAGCAACACCCTGGACATCTTTGCCCATCATGAGGATCTGCATGAAGTCTGCCTCTAAGAAGAATACATGGTATGACTGACCTAGCCGGTCATAAACGCAAGTGCAGAGTTGCTGAGCGGAAGTGGCAGGCATCAGGCAAACCCTCTGAAACTGGCCTGCTGCCTGCTCTGAAGGCATTACAGACTCCTATCCACTCAGAATGCCCATATTAAATCCTGCATCTCTGGGGCTACCAACACTGGTGAACTGTTTAAAATGTGCACAGAAATCGCCAATCCTACCATAGTCTCAACGTCTCTCCTGCCTGCCCTGACCCTATGTACTTCAATGCCCACCCCTGCTCCTTAACCTCCCTTGGCTTGGTTCTCCCCTTACCTTCGGTCGTCTTTCTCGCCCATAGCACCGGATGATGTCTCTAGACAGGTCCTCTCTATGAATGTCTCCTCCAAACACTGGCTCCTTCCCTCTCCGCTCAAGCACTCACTTGTGCATCCTCTCAAAATGCCTTCTGCCGACCGTTCCTGCCCTGCAAATTATGGCTCTTTTTCCATTACCCCTTCCTGGAACAACTCCTAGCGAAGCTGGCCAACTCCCAACTGACCCAACACACTGAATCTGTTGGTTGTCTCCATGACCACCAGTAGGGCTTCAGAGCAGCTAGAGGCACGGAAGCTGCTCTTCTGAACACCCATGATTACCTGCTCTCAAATCTCAATTCCAACTCTCCTTCCGTTCTTATTCTACTGGATTTTTCCTCTACCTTTGACACGGTCAATCACTCCCACCCTCACGAGTCGGCTCTGTGACACCCTTGGAATCACTGGCCTCGTTGACCTCATTCCTCTGACAAGACCTTCCCAGGTTCAACTGGGCCCTTCTCTCCTCCATCACCTTCTCCACCTGCTGCATCCCTCAAAGATCCATCCCATCCACGTGGCTCTTTAACATCTACCTTGCCCCTGACCCACTTGATGACCTCACCTCACTTTGTGTTATGCAGACGACAGCTCTCCTTCAAGCTTCCCACCTCCCCGACTGCTATTCAGGCTTGCGTGCTGTCAATGATCTCTGCCTTAATGCCAGTAATGCAGAGATCCTTCTAATTGGGACTCCAACTCCCTCTTACCCTATGTCCGCTCTGCGTCCCCTGACCCTCATGTGAGGCTAAAAACCATGGTGTCATGTTTAACTCCATTCTCTGCTCACATCAACGACCTTGCCAAGAATGCCCACCATCAGCTGCACCTACACAGAGGTGTTGTTGCTTTTCCTCACCTTCCCCTCATTGTCTCCAGAGCTCTGGTCCTCTCTAGGCTGGACTACTGCAACAGCCTCTTCCTCAATCTTCCTTTATCTTCCCTTCCTGATTTTCAGCTAATCCAGAATAGGACTGCAAGACTTATCCTTTGCATCAAGCCCAGGGACTGCATTTCTCCAGTCCTAAAGTCTCTCTACTGGCTCCTGGTTTCTGCTAGGGTCAAGTTCAAGACCCTCAGACATCCACAAGGCGCTCTGGGGCCTGGGACACTGCTACATCCAACTCGCTTCCTACATAACTCCCTGCTAAAGCCCTCCGGTCTTCGTTTTAGCGCCAACTTTCTGCAGATCAGACTCTTCTCTAAGAAGAGTGGGGGTAGATCTCTCCTTCGCAGGAGTATCCCCTTTAGGAATGGTCTCCCTGCTCCCCTCAGGTATGAACCGGACCTCCTTAACTTTGATAACCTCCTCAGGACACTACCCTTTTCTTCCTTCTCTTTCGCATGCCAAAATGCTCCACGTCCCCAATCTTGCAGTGGCTGGCTGCCTGCTTCCCTTAGTTCTACAGTGCACCAACCCCCTCTTCGGACTTTGCATGGATAAGCAGGAGAAAAGGGTCCATATACAATGGGAGGTTAGCTCAGGGGCAACATGCTCGCCTTGGATGCAAGACGACACAGAGCAACACAGGTTCAATCTCCGGGTCCACACTATGAAACCTCTGCGTATTTAGCGCCATCATATCCCTGGTACTGGACCTCCCATTAGCACTTTCTTAGCACTGGTTGCCCTCTTCTCCCCCCTCCCTGCGCCTCCCTCTTCCTTGCACTTTGCATGTCGCCCAGACCGGCACACCCGGTCCCCCTGGCGCGCTCCCTCACACTCGTTACTGCACTTGCACAATCCTAATGCCCCATGGCCTAGAAGGACTGTTTGCATCCCCCTGAGGCCCCGTTTGGTCTTGTGGCGCTGTGATCCACCATTTGTTGCATAGGCGCCTTACAAATATCCAATAAATAAAATTACATAATTATAAGTACAGGTGCTGAAGCTTTTTAAACTTTTGTATGTTGTAAATGCAAAGTGAATAAAAAACACGCTTCAACAGAACCTAAATCAAGATATTCTAGGCGAAAAGAAACTCACTAGTGATAAAACAAAGTCAATATTAAAAATGGTCGACACCGAAATGTACTGCAAATTGTAGATGCACAATGAAGTGCTTAGCAAAACTGGTGTATAGTGAACATTACCGGCTTTAATATTCCATTTTCAGCAGTACTATCCACTTCAGGGCGTGGAGCAGGCTGGGTACTGTAAAACAAAACATGCAGAATTACCAAAGCTTCAGAAGACATAACTAAAACAAGTACACATTCTCATTATTAGAGCTCCTTTGCAATTGTATTTTCACCAATTACCTAGGTTTCGAATCAAACAAACTAAGAATTACAGCACACTATCTTACAATACTGTGGCAGGCAGGCAATACAAGATTTACCATAAGAACAACATTTTAAAGCCAAAAAAATTAATTGCACCAACACCCTTTCCTTTTTTGGATTTAATGTACCTTGTTTTGAAGAGGAAAATCAACATTGTAATGCCCATGCACAGCCCTAAAGACTGACTAGTGCAAGGTTTATTGCCATAAACATTTTGCCTTAAAGTTATTGTCACATGGTGGTTTGAATATGCATTGTTTCAGCTTTCTTTGTATTCAATTTAGAAAGCAGAGTACAAGGTCTCAAGTAGTAAACGGGAAAACTAATTGTTAGGGAGAATTCTCAGAAATGTGCCAATTCCTCTCTACCTTAGAGACCCCAGAACTTTATTTCTTAACCTTTTCACACTTTCTCGTGTATTTTTCTGTAATTTAACAAGTTTTCTTTTTGGTTTTGTAGTCTGACAAACTTCATAGGCATCATCGTTGCATTGTAACACGCAGCACCTTCAGTGCAGTGGCACATGGAAGTCAGTCTTCGATTTCCCAAACGTTTACATACTTTCTCTTGGATAAACTACGGTTTCCAAGCACAGTAAAGTGAAATTGACTTTACTTACAATTTGTAACTTTCTAGACCCCAGCACAAATCTTACCATAGGGTGCTGGAGGGGTTACTTAGTATCCACTTTGTCTAGCTTCTCCTGTAACATTTTTATGTCACCATTTATACAATAATTGCACTTAGCAGTGGTTTACTGTTACTACCATTGTGTGTTTTTACCGCGGGCTGTTTTCGCAGCTGCAGTCAAGCACCAATGGATGCCCATTTTGCCAAAATGGCCCTGGTCTTTTTTCACCATTTCTTGTTGGAAAGGTCCTTCTTGAGATTTACTCTGCGCGCCAGACCAGGTTTGAAGCCTTTGTTCGTTTTGTCTTTGGTGGGATTCACGAGTGAGGCCTGCCTCTGGCTCCAGTATGTCTGGCAGGAGCAGGAAGTGAGGGAGGGGCCCGAAACGCCCTGTGCGTAATCCCCTTGGTTACAGGAATGCACCCAAAGGTGATTGGCTGGCTGGCTGTCCGGCAAGGCCAACCACCCTGATGTGCGATTGACAGCTAGGCTGGAATGAATGGAAGAACCCTGCATAAAAGGTGAGGCTTTTTGGCTTGGAAGGCAGAGTCGACCGCTGACCAAAGGAATGCAAAGGAAACCTTGGAAGCGACGCCTGCTGCAACTCCTGAACCGTTAGTTTGCCCGTTGAAGCGCTGCTGCTGAAGCTCCGAATTCACCTCGACTGGAGAAGCACTGCAAGGATGACTTCTCCCAACGAGTTGGTGGGACCAATGAACTCCAAAATAAGTCCGTCTGGGCATCCTCTCTGAGCTGGCTGTACTTCCACTGCTGCTGGAACCGAAGTGCCAGGGAGGGGAACACCAAACGGACTGCACTTTTAAGACGCACCCGAGTTGCTGGAAGATCCTCCGGACTCCCAGTAAGCAGGACTGACCAAGCCTGAGCCACCTCAACAGAGTGCTGGACCCCAGATGCGAGGAATGTGAATAGAAGTTGGTCCTTTTCCATCGCTGACCATTGTGTTGTAGGAGTCCCCAGAAGTCCTCCCTCTTATCCCCACAACTGACGCCCAAGAACAGGATCTACAGAGCCACACAGGAACAGAGAACCTACCTCTTGTCTAGTAGCCCTACTTGATCTCAGTTAAGACTTGTCTTGGTTACCTCTAGAGTTGCTTGCATCTTCTACAACTCACAAGCCTCCTAGCATGTGACCCTACATTGATTCTACTTTTTCTGCAAAGACTTCTAAAACATTGTGCAAGACGTGCTTCAGCTCTACTATACTTTTGCTCAATTGACGTTGGCTGGCCTGGCTCCCTGAAAAACTCTTCTCTGCTTGTGTCTTACCTTCCCTACAGGAAAGGGTTAATGTAGTTTGCATTGGGGGGGATTCAAAAGTACTTACCTGCTACAAAATATTGTGATCTCTTGTTTTATTCTCAAATCTCTGTAACACTCCTCTCGGTATTGCACATGGACCCCTCTTGAGATGAGCCTGGCTGTTCAGCCACACTACCAACCTGTGTAGTTCAGACTTTCACCAAAGGTTTGGTCCCCATTGCTAGGAGGTCAAGGTTGTTGTAGTGCACCCCAAGGGTACTGCTCCAAATCTTGTCTAACACTAATCATACCCCATCACGGTATTGTGGTAAGAATATCGAACCTTTGCCTCAACTAAAGATTTCAGCACAAATGAGTCCATGTTCTGGCAAACCATAAATATTACAAATATACATGCTATTTTTCCATGCCAGCATTTTAAACAAACATGTACTGAGGAAGCTGCTTAAATGCACGGAGCTTGGGAATATTTATTCTTTAGACCCATCTCATGTGGACATTGGTTCTTCAGACTGAGATGAATTGGAGTTTAAAAAAACAGAGTGGATTAGCTACTTGAAGAATTGACAAAGACAATATTTGTGTTTATTTTTTTTTGGGTAGTTTTTGGTTTTGCGAAGGCATACAATGGGCCTATTCCAAGCATTGTCATAATGATGTCACGGCCATAAAACGGCAAACGACGTAACTGGCATTACCTAGACATAGGATACCAGTGCCTGGCAAATGCAGAGTACCTATACAGAAAGATATTTACCAAGATAGAACGGTTGGTACTGGCCATGCTGGTTACAGTCCAAGTGACTGAAGGCTGCAGTCAGACCCACAAAAGCGCCAAGCAATAAAAAAGTCATACTAAGTGGGTGGATGCTCTTCTGCTTCCCACCTCACTGCGGGGCCCTGCCACCCGATCCCACAAGTAAGGAAAAGCCTACTGCCTCTTCCGAGAGGCTGCCCCTCTAATCTCCAGCACAAATCCCCTTCACAACCCAAATACAGTCCCCTGCCCACCTATTGACACTCGCTCTGAAAGCCCCCCACCCCCCCTCCCATGTTGCTGCTGGAGGTCAGTAGACCAGGAACAGCACTTAAGGGAGCCAGCGAAGGGCACAAGCTAAGGGAGATTCCCTAGTCGTTTCACCTGGTGCCCCCTCTGCAACCCCCTCCCTCATGGGATCACAGACTAAAAGGTTAAGGGTTGTCATAAGACAGTGATAATGAAAGGTTTTGCCTTGCCGCCATGGGGTCTGTGCCGCAGTGAAGGCTGTCACTGGAGGTCTGCCACTGAATCTTGCCATGGTGAAATCTGACATTGTGAGGCTGTTTTTACCATTGTAAGGACTGGCCATTCTGAGTCCGAGATGTTGCCATGGGTTAGTGGACTACCCACTGAAAGTAAGCTCAAGTTTTGCGAATGTGAATTTTGCTAATGTGAGACTGCCTGTAAGTTTTGGACACCAATTTTGCTAATCTGAGTTTTCTAATGCGAGATTATGCCATCATCAGATCTTCAGAACATTTGCATATGCACCATCAGATTTTACCATTACACATTACAACTGGAAGGTTTGACAACTAAAATTGGGTTGCAATGTTTGCCATAATCAAAATCTGGCCCCATCTGATATTGCCACTAAGGTTTTGCCACAGAGACACACTTATTGCTAATTATTGCCACTATCCGTTTCAACCGCTAAGAATTCGACCGTTGCGATCTTGCCATTGTAAAACCTTTGAGATGTTCCCCTTGACTCCCCGACTAATCCAGATGCATCCTACAGGGAGACCATTTGACAGTCTTCAGGGCTGGTTGATCGTTTTATATTGATTAATACATTTATGGCTCGTTTTAGGTATCTTTGTGGAGGTATTTGTGAGCATTCTGCAATCATTTTATGCCTAGTGTGTGGTTTTCCATTGGGTTTATTTTGTGTTTTTTGTGTAGTCCCACTCAGTTTTCCGAGCTGGTTTCCATCTACGGTATGCAGCTTTGGGGTGTAGTCCTTTGTTTCTGGCTTTTTTTAATCCCCCCACCATACCCCTTGCAATTGGCTGAAACAGTCAAGTGGCTATTTGCCCATTTGATTCTCATTGGTCCGTGACACCTGTGACTGGAATAGCTGTATTTTAGAGGCCCTTCCAGGGTAGCCCCAAGGCAAAGGTCAGCTCTTGAAGCAGCTCCAGTCTACACTTGCCCGTGTTTGCCTGGGACGCCAGCAGTCTGCAGTCAACCAGCAGCAACTGATAAGGCAAGTGTGGTCTGGGTGGAGAGTACCGCAATCTCTATTCCAAAAAGCCCTGCCACTCCGCTTACCTTCAATAACCTAGCATACCAAATTTAGCCAGTTGCTTAATAGTATTTCCATCACTCCTGTGTACCAACCTATGTGGTATTTTACTGCTGTGGTCCAATACCTAGGGCGTTCTCCCTAGATCCACATCTCAAATCTAGGCGTTTAACATTTACTGTTGTTCCTCCAATTTAGGAGTTCACCCTCTGTCCAGGTGAAGTTTAACCATGCGTCAGACTTCGAACTGATGTTTAGCCAATAAAAAATAAAAGTCATCCCTCTGCCCACATCTCTCAAACTCTAAACTAAACACAACCATACCTAGATTGCACAGCAAAACGCACTTACTTCACTACACCGCAACAAAACAAACCACACAGCCTCGCACAACAGCACATGACAACTACCAACCAAATATTTTTGTTTTAAATAATGAACTGTAAACTGAACTGAAGCTATCACAGCTTTTGAGCCTTTTCCCGCTCAGGCCTACTAAACCTACCCCACTCTCACCTTTTCAGATCCGCCAGGGGAACACTCCGGTGGTGACAGTGCGAGGTATAAATATCCTTTAACATAAAACGGCCACTGGGAAAAATCTGCCACTCAAACCTAGAGGCCTCGCATTACAAGTTCTGCCCCTGCAGTGTTCTGCTGCTTGCTCTGCATCCTCCCACACTAGACACATTGTAAGCCCTGAAACAACTTGATCCCGGAGGTCCCTGTGGCATGGATATTACCCTAAAACCAACAAAATGCAAGCAGCCAGTTGGAATAGCTCTAGCGAACATTGCTCAAATAAGTATTGCCCACTAAGACGTTGGCAGAACAGGAATATTATCCAAAGAAAAGCAGTTATCACCCATAAATTGCACAACTGGGCAACGTGCCATCAAAACCTGTAGAGATCCAGACAACCTACCAGGAAAGACAAGAAACGCAAGTAAAGCATCCCAAATCAAAACCAGGCACAGACAACCAACCAAAAAGCCTTCAAACAAAAAAATATGAATCTACTTAACAGTAAAGACACGAGAAGGTACCATAAAAGAAAAGGTACCATAAGAGAACAAACCTGACAAAAGGCAGCCAATCACCTCCACTTACCATGTCAAGGAGCAAATGTATAACAAGAAATTGCATCCAAGCAGTTTCTGGAAGAGCCTCTTCACCAGAAGGCTACCAAATTCACTTTGTCATGCCACCCACCAACTTACAACCAATTGACAAGGAGCCATCCTTACCATCACAACCACATGAGGGATGCTGAAAACACAAGACACAGACCGGAGATGGCCATGAGAAACCCAACTGAACCGAGTAACCAACACAAAAAACTGGCAAGAGAAAAAGAATCATCAACACGAGATGGACAACTCTGAAGACCATATCAACACAAGAACTCAACCAACAAATGGTAGCAAAGTTTAGCCACAATAACTAAACCGCAAAACCAATACCAAATAAAATGACCAACAGAGATCGAAAATTAAGATTGGATAAGCTTGAGCAAAAAGCAGCTCCCGGGTATCCTGCATTAACCAGGAGCCAGTACAAACTTTCCACAAATCCAATGTCCACGTAAGATGCAAACAATTTTGCAATTATGACCCCTTAACCTTTAAATGTCGTGTAAAAGTGACCCAATGTTCACATAGGTGTGTTGCTTAGTCAAAGATAGATTACTATTGATGTGTGTAACAGACCCAAGGAAGCAGTACGTTTTTGGAAGAGATGTTTGGGGTTTTTCGTGAGTTGATAGGGCATTTAAAGAGTCAGTTATTCGACAAATTAAGTAGACATGAGGTGGGGGGGAATTCCGTTCTATCCAGGAGCAAGGCCGCGGGCCTTATCCAGTGAAATTATTGGGTGAAGTCCATTCACCAATAGTTGTCAGCAATTGGTCTATGGGTTCCTGTTATAATCATAATTCTGGGTTCAAATTTCATAGGGTTGAAATAGACTCACGTAGGTGTATAGGTGGTTGAGGTTTCAGTGCTGGGGTTAGTTCAATAGTTGGGTTTTGAATAGTTTGGTTTCTAGCAGGTTTCTGAAGGGTGATTTTTTTAAACTTTAGTCTCAAGAGCAGTCTGGCTGCTGCATTTTGGGCTTATCTGTTAAATAGGTATTTCAGGGCTGTTATCATAGTCTGGAAGTTCGGGGATTGTTTGTGGGTCACATTGTGGGGCTTTCCATGATATTTGAAGTCAGTGATTTCATCCATGCCGTCATCTGTGAAGCAACATTATGTCCTGGGTGTTAGGGCAGTGCATGGAGGAATCACGAGTTATGTTTGCATAGCTTATCACAAATTGAAGAACAAAATATATCTATTTTGCGCTGCAACCATAACATCCCTTTAACAAAGTTTTCTGATTTAAAGGTTTTTGTAGCTCGTCATTTTTTAATATGTTCCAGCACTGTATGCAAGTAAATAATTCCACTTTAACATGCATGAATCAAGAAACATCCATTAACAAACACCTTTAGCAGCACGTGTGCAACTTTGAGGAGCACATTTTGAGAATGTAAGTCGTGGATTAATTGACTAGGGCTTGAGGTTCAAGCAGGACCCTTGACCCACCAAACCACCCAAATATCCACTGGGCCTGGTCTTCTGATGGTATTATGGGGGTACAGTGGACCAGCCTGGAGGCAATGTCCACGTTTGCAGCCATTGGCAGTGGACGCAATCCCTGGGGCATGGGCTTCGGTCACAGCACTACCACCAGCCAATCTACAGTAGAATTTGCACAATAAAACTTAACCATTAATATGCCTTTAACAAAGTTTCTTCAGTGAATTTCAAAGATTTTTATAGCTGAAGAGATTTTCTGCTCCAGCGCTGCAAATTTATTTTGAAACTATAAAGTTCCCTTAAATGTTTGTTTGCAGCGCACATTATGTCACTGTGTAACACATGCAGGGGATACAAGGTATTGCTGAAGTGCCTGGGGCATGAGGTTCAGACCCAGAACTATGCCATAACGAGACCATTTGCCACTGTTCACAGGCCAAATTAAATGGGAACCCCCCCAAAATGCCCAAGAATGAGACTACCTCTACACTGGGGACAATGGAGGACAGAGCGCACCCCCCGGGAGGGTGTACCAGAGACCCACTTCTAGGAAGATGTGAACCCAACGGCATCAGATCACAATCATCTGCGGGCCACTGGGAGCAGAGGGCCCAGGTACCCGACCCTATTCAACAGTACAGACTCCGCAAGAGAGACCCTGTACCCATGACAGGGCCCAGCACTACCACCATGCGACCCACACGCCTGTGCCCTTGGCAAGCCCCCTGGGAGAATCTTCCCCACATCAAAAGCTGTTGGGGAAAGCTGTTGGGGGGAAAGACAGCCTACTTGTGAAGACACGCCCCTCCCCAATCCCCACCCCTAAGCCCTCCACCCCAGTTGCATAAGTAGTGCGGACCCCCGGCCGAGGCAGTGCAACGGAGGCCCCGGCCCAGGGACACCACAGCTGCGGTGCAGGCCACCAGGAACCTCCAGCCGTGCTCAGGAGGGCGTGGACTTCATTATCACAGTGCCACAAGCACCCAGCTGAGTCCCTTCTTGCCTCGTTGCTGGACCACTGCACACATTGGTAGCAGTTCATAGTGCACTACAAACTCAGCTCCAACAGACACCCTTCATCTCCTACTGAAACGGCAAACCTGCTCTTTATTACTTCCGTTTATCTCCCACTAGTCTTCACTAAGGCATCTGATTTAGCCACAGGATCATTGCATGAGATCCCCTCCGTTGAGCCCAGCCAGCGCCCTGAAGGGGCAGCCAACCCCACATTGTTCCTGAATTCAGAGGCGCCAGCCTTTGTTGAACCCAATCATGATCTTGCTGGTTGGCGCAACGCCCTAAGGGCACTGGAATAAGCTAGAACCCCCCCACTGCCTCCATGTGACTCCCCCCGGACACAACTAAAGGGGCAGTCGGAGACCCCAAAGTAGTTTGTGGCCTACCGTAGATCTGCAAGCGTCAGTGGGGAGAACCAACACCCGAGTTGCAACCCCTTTGCCTACAATACCTCGCATACTGAGGACCCCCCCATGGATTATCCTCTACCTGGGGCAGTGTTAGTGCCCTGTGACTCTGGCCCCCACCCCGAAAAACAGGTCGACGTACCCCCAGTAAGTGGTGTGGAGCACGAAGGAAAGGCCCCAACAGAGTTGCATCAGTAAAACCCAGAACAGGGCCTGTGGACCCTTGACCCCGCCAACCTCATGGAGTGCCATTACCTTGGGCACCCACCTCAAACATCAAGGTTTCGACACCCCCCCCCAACCACCAATGAACTGGACAACTGCCATTCAAAGACACTGACGCAACCAGATCCTATCCCAGACAACCATGCCGTCCACATGCGCAACAGACTCGGAGGAGGCCCAATCCGAGGCCAAAAGGCATGGCAGCACTCATTTAAGAAATTAGAGGCTTTAGGGCTGACATCGGCAAGAGACTGGACGGACTGGACAAAAAAAAGTGGACAGTGTGAATGAACATCTTCAAGACTTAGAATCCAATCGAATCTGAACCTTTTGGAAACCCAAATAGACAAAGCTTTCGGAGTTAGGGGAATAGACGCGCATCTGGTGTCCATCGGCTCAGACCTTTGACCGTGTTAAATGGCCCTACATGCTTAAAGTCCTGCAGAAGATGGAGCTTGGCACCAATTTCAGGAGGTGGCTAGTGGCTGTTAATGGCACGGTCTCCGCCCTCCCTGCGCCCCTCAAGAGGGACAGGAATGGGCTGCCCCATCTACCCCCTGGCCATGGAGCCTCTGGCATTTGCCATTAATAACGGGAATAATGGGAATTCAGTTTGGGGAAGTCAACTATAAGCTCTCCCCATTTGCATACAATATTCTCTTACCTGACAAGACTACCAGCTGCTCTCCCCGAACTATTAAGTCAGATACAGAGGTTTGGCAGGCGCTTAGGCCTTAAAATCAATCTCTCCAAATCATGTGTGCTGTCTATAGAAGACGACTCCGCAACCAGGGGCAGAAAGACAATATGTGGCATGAGAGTTGAGGGCAAGTCCTCCCCATACCTGGGCATACACCTACCCAGAGATCTTACAGGACTGGCAGACGTAAACTATACCCCCATCCTAGAAGCTATAAGATCAAATCTCCAGTGCTGGGCACCCCCTCGCGCTCTTGGTTCGGGCGAATGGTGTCAGTGAACATGAATATTCTTCCCCGGCTCCTCTACTTGTTTATCTCCCTTCCTACACCCCTACCTGAATTCTTTTTTTGCAAAACTCTACTGCCTGGAGTCTTTGTTCATATGGCAAGGCAAGAAGCCTACAAATCAAGACTTAGGTCACCCAACCCTTGACAAAATGCCACACAAAAGATGATTGCAGCGGAGATGGAAAGAAACTTTTTTTTGCTTGGTCCTATTAATTATGACCTAATATATATCCACTAGAACTAGCTAATTAAGGAATCACTATTTAACTGAGTTTCATTTTTTTGAGCAGTATATTGATTGTGTTAATAGTTGAATTTAGGCTCAATTTTCATTTTTGATTGATTTTTTCAATTGTGTTGCTCAATTCGGTTCAGGTATTGCTTTGTATGGATATGGCGTGTGAATTAGGAGTATGCGAGTTTGTGAGAATACAGTTTCTTTTTTTTACTTTTTGCATTTTTGTATTAGGCATTTGTTGTCCACAAAAGATGCGTTTTGCACAACTTATTTCGTTTGACATTGCATTTGTATTATGAATTTTTAATATTCCATTAATGGATTGTTAAGAGTAATACAGTTACTATATAATTGACAAACGGGGCATAAATTGAATCTTTTCGAAAGATAGATAGGTGCTGACCAGGTATGACCAGAGTTTAAAATGCCTAGTGTCCCCTGTTCTCATGTCCACTGCTGATTGCGCATGGCTATCGGTCGTGGGACAATATACTCACCACTGACTATGTTATATGAGCCAGTTGGTCTGAAGGGTGTTTAATGTGTGTGTGTGTGTTCTATAATTGACTATTTCATGAATACCTCGTAATAGGGCAGCAGACAAGACTCGCAGTTAGGATGAAAAATATTTAACAGATTTACTGGCAAGATCTGCCATCTTTTCTAACGAGGTGGAGAGTTTCCCCCATAACCAACATTAGTAACTGGGATGAGTTGTTTCAATTGAAAAAAAGATTTATTCATACTGAACTTCATGGCACGATAATGCTGGAATATTTCAGAAGTGGAGTGCTACCGCAAAGGCTTGTGGTAAGGAATGAGCCTAGTCTATTTTTAGACAATAAGGCGTTTATAATAAGGTGGGGCTACATAGCCAATAAATGTGGCAGGGATTGGCTCATCCTTATTATCATTGTAATCAAAACAGATTGAGGGCAATGAGGTTGGATAGGTTCTTCACTTACAATTTAAGTTCAAAGAAAATATTTTTAATTCTTTTTTATATCAATTTTTTTTTTTTTAACATACACCCATAGAAACTTTGTACGCCAAATGTTTTGGACCATACCTTTCATAACCTGTTACGCTCACCTAGACCCCAGAGGGGTGTCGATCAGACCCGGACAGCTGCGGTCTCAGTCAACGTGATGCGTAGTGCAGAGATGACTGTCTGGACTGGCCCGCCTAGTCTTGTCTGCTGGACCGGAAGAAGTATTTTCCTGCAAGTGGAGACAGGGATTAGCCACCTGTGGGTTTTAGTGATGGCCTCCCAACTGTTCTCGCTCTCCCCCACTAATCACCTCCGATCTCCCCTTAGTAACCTCACCTTATGTTTGTAAAAGATGAGCTCTCCATCCTGCGTGTCTTGCAGGGGTGTGTAGATACCAGTTACTTCACTGGTTTGAAGGCATTGGGAGAGTTCCGGTAAGCATTGACTCTGAAGTCCCAGACGGGATTGCTAAGTATCAAGTTCAAAGAGTTCAATGTGCCCGATGTTCACTCTTGTCCACTTCCTTAAGTTGCAACTGAGTTCGTGAGAAGAAGGTCTCGTAGCTGCTGCTGGCGTTCAGGTAAGAGTGTTAGCCAACGCTGTCCGGTAACTATTGCATGCGTTAACGTGTTTTTCTCCCTCTTTACAGATGCGGCATATGAAGATATGGAGAATACCACCGCCGGTGGTAAATCAGGTAAGTCTATGGTGGTAAGAGTCATTTGTTGATTCCCTTGGCTCACCTTGTTATTCTTGTGCCCCTAGGTGCCAGAGTACGGCGAAGAAATGAGACAGTGCCGGATCGAAAGATGCTGTGAGAACAGGCGAGTATGGCGCCGTGCTGGAGCTGGCGAAGCGACGCGTGCAGGACTGATGTACTTTCCAGGGCAGGAGATGAAATGGATCCGGAATCAGGTGAGGAATTTGAAAAAAAATTGTTTCCCAACCTTGTCCTTTTCTCCCTCTTTATTCTAAGAGCTCCGGATTCGAGGAGGGCATGGCAGAAGACTGGATGCTGGCTGCAGGCACGCGGGCGTGGCAGAAGACTGGATGCTGGCTGCAGGCACGGTGAGAGTCACGCTGCTGGATGCAGAATAACACGAAGCATGTGCTGCTGTTGAGGCATGGTTTAAAAGTAGTCGTCCCAGGAAAGAAGTTCCCCAGGACCACACACAAGTAAAAAATAGTACCTGTAGGGAGACAGAACTTCAGGCAAGTGTATGAGGCGATGGTAGGGGAGGAGGTAACAGAATAAACCTGGGGGACAATCTATAAGTTAATGTTTACTGGCGGCCTATACACGTCAGCCATGGAGCACAAGTTTAAAATCCTTGATTCTGGTACCTACGTCTAAAATGTTATTGGGACCCCCCCCCCCCCCATTATGCCCAACACAGTGTGGGCAGCGGGAAACGTGGTTCCACATGTGGGAGTGCCCAGCTGTTCCAGTGTACTGGACAGAAGTTCTAAATTGGATCAAACACATGGCTGGCGTGGCTCCGGCCTTATGCCCTCCAGATATTGCTACATGTCCAGCCTGCCGATTCCGAATCCTCCAGCTTCCCAAAAATTGTCGAATCCATGTTGAGAGCTGGCTGGGTGGTCCTAGCCCAGAAGTGAAAGGACAAGGTTGCCCCGTCTAGGAATGATTTGATTACTAAACTGTGGGATGTATTCACATATGAGAAGTTGCCATGGAAAATGACAAAATGAAAAGTTTCTTTATCATATGGGGCCACTTTGTTGACTGTGGGAGATGCATAGTTTAACCTCGGAGCTGGACTCCACTACTGGTTTGGACTCTCCACTGGTCTCCCTGATTGTATATGTTAGTCGAACTGTACAAGAGTAACATGCAGAGCCTGAAATGCCATAATTAAGCTCTTGGACTGTTAGTTTTAACATCCCAAGGGATGGACGGTCATGGTAGCTCATGTGAGGGGGGGGAGGGAGTAGGGAGAGCATTATTTGTTAATGTTGTCATTGTTGATTGAAGTTGATAGTTTTGTCTATCGGAAAACTCAAAGTGAAAAAAAAAGTATGCAAAGACTAAAAAAGCGCACGTCGAGTTCAGACAAAAATAAAAGGATTAATAAGAATCCCTAGAAGTGTCAAACCTTTAGGGAGAAATCAAAGTAATCCAATAAAAAAATTAGAACATTTAATGGAAATATTCTCAAGAGTATTCACAAGTCGGATATTAAAAAACATACAAAAACCCTTAGAAGAGTGGCATCAGTTTCAAGGAACATTTGAGACCGTTTTTGAAGATTGATACTAGAAGTACTTTTAGGAGAAGGGAGTCCTTCTCCTGATCCAAGTTTGTTTTCGCATAGTGGTAGGGTCAGTAAAATAACTTTTCGTACAGCAGACTGGTTTGGACAATCCTGACAGATGAGCACCTTCGTTGATAAATTAAAGTTACTCACTGTAGTGACTACAGTACTCTATAGTCCCTTTTCCTCAATCCATGTGGGCATCCACCCACGCAACGTCCTCTGCTGCTTCCCCCCTTTTCGCTGGGCGACCCGTCGGGCCTGTGTACCATGGTCACGGAACCCCTCCAATTCGGAGACAGCACGTGGCTTGACAGGGGGAGGGATTTCTGACCTGATTTTGTCAGGATGGCCAAGGACTTGGCAGTTTGATTGGAGGTTTTCTTTGTGAACTCATCGGTCGACGAATGAAAAAGGTCCATGCCCTCAAAGTGAAGATCCATGATCCCCCTACTGCACGCCAAAAGAAAACTGGTGTGCTTACACAGTCATCCTCATCTCAACACCAAGGCACAACTCTCTGCTGGCTGCGATGATGTGGGGGACCGAAGACTCCATGAGGTACTGCGCAATGGCATGGGCATCTGCCAAACTGACCTTGAAGGATTCTTGCTTGTCCAAAAGGAGTTCTGCCTGAAATTCCCCAAGCTCCCACCACAGCTCACAGCTGCTGGTTAGCCGCAGCCAAGAGGTTATCCGCGTTCTGAGATCAAATAACAGCGCTTTCCCAAAGACTCGAGAACTTTGTCCTCAGTTAACTGAGGTGGCTCCCTTGGAGGAAGACAATGGTTTAAAATACAAGGCTGCAGCCACCACAGAAGAATGTGGGTGGGCGGCAAGGAGGATTGGCTCCCCATCAGTCAGCCTAAAACTGCTGTCCCACGTCTTGTTCATCTGGGCGTTAGGCCTGGGTTTCTCCCAGACTTTTTGCACCACCTGCAAGACATCCTTCTGGAGGAGGATGCCAGACGAGATTGTGGAGCCCTCTCTCCCCGCCACCCCGCCCCCTAAAGACTTCTGCTAGCACAGCCGACTCCTGAGGGGCTTCCCAAGAACTCCTCCAGGCCATGTAGGAGGTCGTGAAAGGCGTTAATGGATGCCGAGACTCAACGACCTGGTCGCCATCGTCCACCCCTCCCCCACACACCCCTCCACCCTTTTATTACTCAGACAAAGGGAAATCTGGCCCTTGGGACACAAGTGCCAGCGAGATCCCCCCCCCCTCTCCACAGATCTGGACCCGCAGACAGGTCCAACGGCTGCTAAGGGGGAGTTGTTGGTGGTACTGGAGGTGGTGGAGGGGTCAGAACGACTAGTAGGGCCTGAACCAGTGGC
Organism: Ambystoma mexicanum; assembly: GCF_040938575.1. Taxonomy (NCBI): domain Eukaryota; kingdom Metazoa; phylum Chordata; class Amphibia; order Caudata; family Ambystomatidae; genus Ambystoma; species Ambystoma mexicanum. The sequence goes on from NC_090937.1 coordinate 1,099,096,492, forward strand.
GGGACCGGAGTGAAGAGCACGGGAGGAGTACCCAGAGGGGGTCTGGGTGGCGCCACCTGCAGGATGACCTTCACAACTTTCTTCAGGCGCCTTTCTCTGAGGGGAACGCATGAGGAAGCACTCAAAGGAGTCCTCACAAGCTGCTGGGTCCCTAAGGGCCCAGTCCTCTGAAGCGCTAGGCCTCCCCTCCTGGTCAAAGCACGGAGGTGCCTGGTGCGTGTAGCCATATGACTGATGGGTAGATGTATCCCTGAGGGGGACCAAAAACCTACACCTTAGGATCTGTTGCCGCTTCCAGAGGGAAGGGGGCTAGGATTGTCCTGCAAAGCCCATACGATGGGCAAAAGCACTGGCAGGCTCTGAGCCGGATCTCAGATTGCGTTCTGCCTGACAGGCTCTGCCAGGTGCCACTGCCATTTTGGAGCCTTGCACAAAGCCCTGGGTGGAAGGGCACAGAGGACCCGAGACAAGAGGCCTCCAATACAGGAGAATACAGCTTGGGTCTTGCACTCAAAGCAGAGGCGTCTACTTCAGATCACTGTGGTAGGTGCTGTCCCTCAGTCACACAGCCAAAGGTTGCAACGCCCAGACTTTACCTTGGAGCCCTCAGCACCTGTGCTGGTGGCCATGCTGCATATAGCCGAGGACACTTTGAAGTGGCACTAGGCGATATCTTACCCTCTGGGGTAGAAGGAACCAGTTACTTACCTGCAACTATTGTTCAGACCCATGCTGCAGAACAATAGTTGCAGGTAAGTAACTGGTTCCTTCTCCGGCATGGGGTCTGGCATGGATTCACATGCTTAAGAATAACTAATACATAGCAGTACAACACCACGAAAGGTAGCAAGGCTCAACAGATGCAATTAATCTTACCTCTGGAACAGCCTCACCTCAAGCAAACAGGTTGCGTAGCACTGCTTGGCTGACTCTGGACTGCTCCCTGGAATGTCTATCGACACAGTAGAACCTTGTGCAGGTGGACCTCCATGTAGCAGCCAGGAGCACACCAGTCAGTAATGCCGTCAGCGCAGCAATTGCTCTGGAAGAGTGGGCTCAACGGTGGGGCTGCGGTCAGTTCGCCAACCGATGACAAAGCAAGATGCAGCCAGAGCCACCTTCAAATGGAAGTATTGGACAAGCCCTTCCCATGGTTGACAAGACCAAAGTTCACAAACAGTTGTGAAGTCTTCCGAAAACCTTCTGTGCGTCACATAGGACTTCAAGGCACAAGCAACGTCCAGCAAGTACAAGGCCCTTTCAGCCAATGACGAAGGTTTCGGTAAAAACAGTGACCACCCAAGACTATTGAGGTGGAATTCCAACTGAACCTTCTGCATTAAAGGGGTGCGTCCGCAACACCTTCAATTCGTGGAAGGTCAGACATGGTTGCTTGCAGGGTAGGGCCTGGATCTCACCGACCCTCCTGGCAGAGGTGGTGAATCCAAGGAAAGCAGGTATCCACGAGAGGGGCCTGATCCATCAGCTTGAAGGGGATTCCCCCCCGTAACCCACCCCATGAGCCTAGTTGGAACCACATTGAGTTCCGACACCAGGGCAGGAGCCTTCACCAGCGGGAATTGTCAAAAAAAGTAATTCAAGTTACTCCTTGATGAGTCAGTGAGACAGTGAAGATCTTACTTGAGATCTGGTGTAGCAGGAGCTAGCCACCAGATGCACCTTGATAGATGCGCGTGCCCCGCCAGCCTTGGCCGTATGGAAGCATTTCCCGGGGTGTGACCCTCTGAGGGGTAATAGTCTGCGACCGGCACCACTTAGCGAAATGCTTTCACGTGTGACCGTAGCATGACTAGGCCCTGGCGAGGATCTCTGCAGTCTGCAGGCAACTCATTACAATCAAACTCCAGGGCTGCATGAGCCAAGCCTTCAGGTTCAGCAACCTTGGGTCGTTATGCAAGATTGCAACTCCTCCTCTGGTGAGAAGATCCGGAACTACCGGCAGCTTGACCAAGGGTGACGCCAACAGGCAGACGGTCCGGATACCAAATCTGCCTCAGCCACGTCAGGGCGATAAATTTCATCCTGCATTGGCGCTGTCGGAGTGTGTTGATGACTCTTTGCATGAGAGGCAATGGAGGAAACTCGCACAGGAACAGGCCTTCCCACAAGAAGGAGATCATATCCCCCCATGCTCGTTGGTTGGTGGAATCTACTGGCAAACCTGACATTTGGAGTTCGCTGCTGTTGTAAACGGATCAATCTAGGGCCTGCCCCACTTGGCGAAGATGCAGTGCACCAAGGCCTGTCAAAGTTCCCACTCATGGCGGAGCGCAACTCCCTGCTGAGGGAGTCTGCAATGGTGTTCTTGACTCCCGCTAGGTGAAGAGGAATAAGGAACCTCACTTATCCGACGACCAAGCACCTTAAGTCATGTGCTTCCTTGGAGAGCGCTGGGGATAAGTCACCCCCCCCCCCTTCACCCCCCTGTTTCCTGATGTAGAACATGGTGGTGGTTTTGTTCATGAAGATCCTCACCACCTTGTCCTTCAGAGACAGAAAGGCCAAATTGAGGGCCCAGAAAACTGTCCGTAGCTCTAGGATGTTGATATGGAGCTCCTCCTCCGACAGCCACAGGCCTCTGGCGTGCAGACAACCGGTGAAGACTCCCCCACCCTTCCAGGGAAGCGTCCGTGGTGATCGTCTCCTGGTACGCAGGGTTTTGAAAACCAGTGCCCCGGACAAAGTTTGAGCAGACACCCCACCACCTTATCGCCCGATAGAACTCACTGTTGAGCAGCATCTTGTATTAAGCTTCCCGACACCTGTATCCAGCGAATGTCCAGCAACTCCAGAAAAGGTCACATCTGTAACCTGCAAAGCTGGATGTAGGATGACCTCAAGCCAAACGACTTGATTGTTCGCACCGTGGCAGACAGCCGCTGCAGCTTCCCTTAAATGGCTGCAACTTGCCCCTCAGATGTGCGCGCCAGGAAGGACACCATATGGAGTCTGTCTCCTAGGAACAGAGCATTCTGTGATGGTGTCAATAACGACTTTGGATAGATGGAGAATCCCAGATCCATCAGCAGCTGGACGGTCACCCACCTCAGTGTGTCCGGCAACCAATTCTCGCAAGCAGGTCAGGATGAGCCAGTCGTCTAGGTACAGGTATACCTCTGGTGCCAGGCACTTCGTGAACACACTGGGTGCCGACTTCCAGTAGGGCCTTTAACTGGTAGTCCTGTCCCTGCACTACCAAGCATGGAAAACTATGGTGTTTCTTGTGAATAGGTCCAGCAACATCAAGAGGTCTCCTTTTTCCAGTTAGCGGAGGAGTGTTACAACATGACCATCTTGAATGTTTGTGACTTTGTATTGGTTCAGACGTCGTAGGTCTAGAATGGGCCACATGCTCCCCCTCTCCCACCCCTCCCCATCTTCTTTCTGACCAAAATATTTGGAATAGACTCCAGAGCCCCAGTCTCGCTGGTGAACTTGCAACATTGCCCCTTTTTGCAGCATGGCCCATACCTCCTTCAAGAGCTGAGGTATGTGCTGCTCAGACAGGCCACTGAAGGGATCCGTGGACACCTGTGCTGAAACTCCATGGTATGTACTTGGGCGAGAGCGTCCAGCACACAACTGTTGGCAGTGATCTCTTCCCACTCGCTGACAAACCTAGTCAGCTGGACTCCCACCTGGGTGTTGGGCAAGATTGTATGCAGTACCCTTTGGGTGCACTACAACAACCCTGACCTCCAGGCAATAGGAACCCAACCTTTGGTATAAGCTTGTACTACACAGGTTGGTAGCGTTTTGAGCAGGTAGGTGATCTCAAGAGGGGTCAATGTGAGCTATAGGAGTTAGAGATTCACAGTGACAAGTATTCAATTAAACTTACACAATGGTTCTTGATTAAACAATTAATTTATCAGTTAGGGTAAGCCTTCTTCAGAAAGGAGCACTATAACAGTAACACTCAAATATACTTTACAGAATACACACTCTGAATCTTTCAAAATCAGGGAGTAACCTTTTGGGATGGCCCACAGCCACAACCTACACCCTCAGGTGAATTCAATAGCTAGGATGCTGGGGACATGAATATATCACTGTTGTATTTAGGATCATTTAGGAGTAAGTCAAAGGAAAAGGTTATTAGAACATACAAGAGACCACAAATATTCTTTAAGCAGGCAATTACTTTCAGATCCCCCCAATAAGAGTCAATTCAGAGGACCGGCTAAGCCAAAGTTAATGGGCAAGTCTATATGACCTGGAGTACTTCTTTGCAGTTTAGTAAGAAAAAGTCATTCCACAATGTTTTAGAAGTCTTTGAAGAAAAAGACGAATCAATGTAGGGCCACAAACTGTTAGACTTGTGAGTAGTAGAAGATGCAAGCAACTCTATAGCAAGAGGTCAGTTCTCTCAGACTTTTATAGTATCTTTGTATTGAAGAAAAAGTGCATCAGATGACTTCTGTTCCTGAGCAGCTCTGCAGATCTCAATGTTCCTGGGCCTTAGTAGTGGGGACAAGAGGGAGGCCTTCTGGGGACTCCTGCACTGCAGTGGGACGGTAACCGCTCGCAACTAGCAATCTTCAACCGAGTGGCTGTTCGGTGATCTAGCTCCTCGCATCTATCGCAAATAGCAACAAAGTGGTTCCTGGCTGTCGAGATGGGCTTTCCTTGCTTCTGGGGTCCTACACTCCGTTGAGGGGTCTCGGGTTCGGTCAGTATTGCTTCCTGGCCAACTTCTCCCTGGCGTTTGTTTCCAGCAGCAACTCTGTGGAAAGTCAACCAGCTCTGAGAGAATGTCCAGGTGGCTTACTTTGGGGTTGATTGGTCCCACCAACTCAAGGGGAGCAGTCTTCCTTGCAGGGGCTTCTCAGTCGATACGAATTTGGAGTTTCAGCACAGCAGCAGAGCATCACCGGGCAAAACCAGTCGCAGCAGGCGCCCTTTTCAATTATTTCCTGGGTTCCTTCTTCCAGTGTTCAACTGCCTCCCAATCCAAAAGTCCTGCATTTTATTCAGTTCACCCATTCATTCCAGCCTAGCTGTCAGTCCCCCAGCAGGGTGGCTGTCCTTGCCGGACAGTCAGCCAATCCCCAGAGTGCATTTGGGTCTCCTAGAAGACCAAGCACATGGAGTTTCGGGCACCTCCCTCACTTCCTGCCCAACAGACACCCTGGAGCCAGAGGCAGGCTTCACTCGTGAATCCGGGCAAAGGCGAAATGACCAAAGAGACCAAACCTGGTTTGGCACGCAGGGCAAATCTCTAGATGGACCTTTCCACAAAGAAAATGGCAAAAAAACAAGACTGGGTGCCACTTTGACAAAGATGGCTCCCATGGGTGCTTTACTGTAGCTGCGAATGCAGCCCGCAGTAAAGGCACACCATGGTACTTCCGACGAAACCACTGCCACCAACCATCAGTGAGAAAAGGGTGACATAAAACTGTTACATGAGAAACTTGACAAAGGGGATACTAGGTAACCCCTCCAGCACTCTATTGTAAGTGTGATGGGTCTAGAAAGTTACAATGGTAAAGTTAATTTCACTTTACTGCTCTTGGAAACAGTTTATCCAAGAGAAGGTATTTAAACCTTTGGGAAATTCGGAAGACTTCCCTCTGCCACTGCACTGAAGGTGCAGTGTGACAATGTAAAAGATGATGCCTATGGAGTTTGTCAGACTCCACAACCAAAAGAGAAACCGTGTATAAAATCACATTAAAATAAATGTGTGGGAAAAAGGGTCACTCTCCAGGTTAAAAAATCAAGTCCTCAAAATCCAGCAAAGTTGCTGGGGCTCTCTAAGGTGGAGGGAATTGACACCTATCTGAAAATTCTCCCCAACAACCCGCCTGCGAGGAGTGGCATTGGACAAGAGGCCAGGTTTTATGGCGCAGCTGCCATTCTGTCGAGCTGCATGCCAAAGTCGTGGCATGTTCCCTGGGTCCAGCCTCCAAGGCTCTTGGGGGTTGAGCAGGAGGCCTACCCTGCACATCGGGTCTAAGCATGGAAGGCGTATTGCTCTCGGCATAGTCACTGGTGGTGCTGCGTGCAGGTGCCCCCTCGGACATTGAGCCGGTACTAGGGTGTTGCCCCTCGGGTGTACATCCGGTAAAAAACATGCGGTCCCTAGGCACTGATTTCGTAAGGGTCTTACGACCCCTTGGCTGTGAGGCCAGTAGCTTGACTAGCCTCAGTGCGTTTGCTCGTACCAGAACCCGTGAGGTTCCTCCTGCTTGGGCGTTTCCTCTGGAAAGAGTCGCCCTTACGGGTGCAATGGAAAATAGCAGCCCTCCATTGGGCCTTGATCTCGGCTTGACAAAGTTTTTCAAGTCCTCTGGAGGCTATCCTTCGAAGAGTTCCCCCCCCCCCACCTAGCTAGCCTGTTCTTCAGTGTGTGTGGAGTCAGTGCGTCGCATGCGGTACAACCTGGTCAGCTGTGGTCGGGTCCAAGGCAGCGAAGAGAGCGTGGGGGGGTCAGACGTAGGGAAGAGCCTCTCGCAGGCTGGACACCTGCTGAAGCCCGATGCAGTCAACATGTGTTGGGGAGGAGCGTGATGCCAGAGGACCAAGAACCTGAATGACAAAGAAGACAAAAAAAAGATAGAAGAATTTGGGGAAGAGCGCGTGATATTACATGGCCGAAGCCAAACCCAGGGGCACTGGTGAAATAGGCCGGTTCCCGTCAATGCGGAAAAGGTGACTGATAAATGGCGCTGGTCGGCGGAGTCAGGGCAGCGCATGCTCTCAGGGCCTCACCTCTAAATTTAAATGGGAAGGTTTTTTCTGGTGAAAAGGGGCGTTTCCTGTCCCTTGCAAGGGACGCCCATGCAGTATGGAGGAAATGCGACTGAATGTAAGAGTATAATGTCTTATGTTTGGCTTGCATGCTTCTTTTATAATATCTATGCACCTCTGGACTAGGTTTAAATTAACACATTCTATGAATTGGAGCCAGGCTGCTAATTTCAATATCTAATGGCAGGGGGGCAAGTGTAAATTTCCCTGACCAGTTCATTAACTGAGCTTTGCCACAGTACATGTTCTAGCGTGTCGGAAGTGGCTGTTCGTGGGCTAACGAGACTAACAAGAGTGCGGCTTGACAGAGCACCACAGACACGTTCTGCTACGTGATGCCTGGTAACTTGTGGGTCCCTTCCTCAAATTATTGGCAAGGCGAGGCAAAGCAGAGCAGAGGCCGCACCGCAGAGACGTGGCTATGCGGAGACAAGGGGACAGGGAGGCAAGAAATCCTTTCGCAGGACCTGGAGGATTGCAAGTAAAGTGAGTGTGCAGTGCCTAAGCACATGAGCATGTGAGCCCACAGCGTCAGCGTTTCCTCAGCTCCTTCATCTCCCTTAGCTCCCCTCTTTCCCCCCCCCTCCCACCACCTTCCGCAAAATCCTAACCATTGTAGAGCAGCGCGGAGTGACAGAGCAATCAGTAGTAACCAGACTCTTGCACGCCACTGCAAAGCAAACAAATAGGCAAAATAGACTGCAATCCCTGGAAGCAAAATCACCTCGCCCACTTACATTTGCATGCACACTGAAGTTGGGGAGTAGCGGGAGACTGAGTTCTCGCCTTTGATCCCGCTGGTCCTACATCAGTAATGCAAGTTGAAAAAATCCATAGAACCCTGCAGAGTTTGCGGCACTCGGAAAATATCCACATTGGTCTGTTTGTCATTAACAAAATCAGTGTGCCTCTCGTGTTGTGGTAATATTGCAGCTTCTCAGCCTGAACCCTTGCCTGGAGGTACTTTGTGAATCGCTCCACATTTTCACTAATCACCCAGGAGGTTGGCTTCACAAACTGCTCACTATCCTTGGGTCTTTACAACCATACCTCTGGTGCATCTTGTGGCTAAACGCACCCTAATCTAAGGCGGTGCGGTCCACCGCAAGACTGTTGATCAGCAAGATCGCGGTGCAGCGGTAGAACAGCAGTCCCGGCAGTCTATGGCCGACATGGACACCAGAGACGCTACCCCGCTGAGCCCAGCTGCGGAGGGTCACCGACTCCAGAGTTCGAAGCTACAAGGAGATGAGGGGAAAAAAAAAAAAAACCCCACACTGACTTTGAAAGAGAAACCAGTGCTAGGGGAGAATCAAGTCCCTTCGCCTCCCCTGAGCGAGGAGCCGCCGACACTGACAAACAGCCAACATACCCACCCTCCTTTGTCTTCCGAGCCTCCCGAACCAACTGGAAGACCACCTGCTACTATTGGCTGCCCAGGGGTTGGGGGAAGGGGGTGAAACTCTCCAGGAGCCAAGTTCTCCAGAGGAACTTGCAAGCGTATCCGGGGGCTTGCAAATGGCGAAAGCTCCCGCAGACAACCTCGAATTACCTTTGCCTCCTTCCCGCAGTGGGGGCCCGCCGGTGTGTGCCTCGCCCACAGCCGATGTCTGCTCCGCCTGTCGGAGGAGAGATGGCGCTGAGCTTTGGGGGCAGGCCCCCGGCGAGGCCTGCTGCGGTGGAGTGGGAGCAGGTGGTGACCCGGACGTGCAGCCAGGAGCGCCGTGCTGACTCAACACCTGGAATTTCGGGGAGGCGTTGCCAGAGGTGTATACCTGGCCTTGGCAACGCCCGAGAGGACTTAGAACACAGTAGTTGCTCGGACCTCTCCGACTCCTCGTACATCACGGCAAACAAACCATCCAAATAAGAGGGGCCAAGCAAAAAAATGGAATAAAGTTCAACGCTCTAAAAGGCCCTTGGCTCCCGTCGTCCCTGGACAAATCCAGAAATCAAATGGGGAGATAAAAGGGCGATATTCAGGGCCCTAGACAAAAGAAAAAGTGTACTCCAAGCCCCAGAAAAAAAACCTCAACACAAAACTGGACTCAAAGCAGATCTCGGCAAACCGCCTACGACACCCTGAAATAATTATTTGGCAAGCAGTACAAACGGAAATTCGACAGGATCAATTAAATAAGCGACAGTGAAATGCTGGAAGTGGTGTTTGTTTCTGAAGCACCAGAAAGCCAACTAGGCACTGACCTGGCGACTTCTGGCATTCTGACACTCCTTTGGCTCAACCTGGGATTCCAAGCAAACCATCAGCTCCCCAAATTGAACCATCAGAGGGATGTCGAAAACCTCAAGATGAAACTATCATGAATCTGACCACACATGACAGTGGTCAGGCGTACGAAGATCCCGCTAAACAACTTACCCAAAAGAAACTAATAGAGCCAGAAAAGGAAACGAACATGACGACTGACCCCCAGAAAGCGGACCTTGAAAGAGGGTCGCTGGAGGAGCATCCTGACACAAACTCCTGACAAACTAATTCCCCCCCACCCCCCCCCAGCATGGGGCTTTTGGCACAAGAAAAAGAAAAGGGCCCGGAATTGGACCCGACGCAAGATGGCCACCCAAGCAAATCCAACGGAAGGGCACAAACGCCTCCAAAAAGCAAAACCCCTCCATGCGCTAGACCGCCAAGAAGAGACTCGCTATCGTCAATGCCAGCTACCCCCTTTAGATCTCGAAGGTCTAGTGAACTTCCATCAAGTGCTCCTTCAGATTCACAGAGAAAAAAACGGTGTTAACAATTGCACTTGCGCCATTCACCAAGTTATACGAGTCGATAAAAGACACGCTAAAGGACCAGAGCACCATCTCAGCTATGATGCACTCTAAATTGCTACACCTGAAGAGGTACATTGCAGCAACGTAAAAGAAGAAATGAGACCACAACAACTTTGAATCACGCAATGCAAGCACTGACCGGAGAGAAGAACCACCCCCATCAGTCGCCTCTTGCACCTAAAACCTTCCAGACAGTGGCCAGCCAAACGGGAGAGCAAAGGAAGAGCAAAGGAAGAGCAAAGGAAGAGCAAAGGAAGAGCAAAGGAAGAGCAAAGGAAGAGCAAAGGAAGAGCAAAGGAAGAGCAAAGGAAGAGCAAAGGAAGAGCAAAGGAAGAGCAAAGGAAGAGCAAAGGAAGAGCAAAGGAAGAGCAAAGGAAGAGCAAAGGAAGAGCAAAGGAAGAGCAAAGGAAGAGCAAAGGAAGAGCAAAGGAAGAGCAAAGGAAGAGCAAAGGAAGAGCAAAGGAAGAGCAAAGGAAGAGCAAAGGAAGAGCAAAGGAAGAGCAAAGGAAGAGCAAAGGAAGAGCAAAGGAAGAGCAAAGGAAGAGCAAAGGAAGAGCAAAGGAAGAGCAAAGGAAGAGCAAAGGAAGAGCAAAGGAAGAGCAAAGGAAGAGCAAAGGAAGAGCAAAGGAAGAGCAAAGGAAGAGCAAAGGAAGAGCAAAGGAAGAGCAAAGGAAGAGCAAAGGAAGAGCAAAGGAAGAGCAAAGGAAGAGCAAAGGAAGAGCAAAGGAAGAGCAAAGGAAGAGCAAAGGAAGAGCAAAGGAAGAGCAAAGGAAGAGCAAAGGAAGAGCAAAGGAAGAGCAAAGGAAGAGCAAAGGAAGAGCAAAGGAAGAGCAAAGGAAGAGCAAAGGAAGAGCAAAGGAAGAGCAAAGGAAGAGCAAAGGAAGAGCAAAGGAAGAGCAAAGGAAGAGCAAAGGAAGAGCAAAGGAAGAGCAAAGGAAGAGCAAAGGAAGAGCAAAGGAAGAGCAAAGGAAGAGCAAAGGAAGAGCAAAGGAAGAGCAAAGGAAGAGCAAAGGAAGAGCAAAGGAAGAGCAAAGGAAGAGCAAAGGAAGAGCAAAGGAAGAGCAAAGGAAGAGCAAAGGAAGAGCAAAGGAAGAGCAAAGGAAGAGCAAAGGAAGAGCAAAGGAAGAGCAAAGGAAGAGCAAAGGAAGAGCAAAGGAAGAGCAAAGGAAGAGCAAAGGAAGAGCAAAGGAAGAGCAAAGGAAGAGCAAAGGAAGAGCAAAGGAAGAGCAAAGGAAGAGCAAAGGAAGAGCAAAGGAAGAGCAAAGGAAGAGCAAAGGAAGAGCAAAGGAAGAGCAAAGGAAGAGCAAAGGAAGAGCAAAGGAAGAGCAAAGGAAGAGCAAAGGAAGAGCAAAGGAAGAGCAAAGGAAGAGCAAAGGAAGAGCAAAGGAAGAGCAAAGGAAGAGCAAAGGAAGAGCAAAGGAAGAGCAAAGGAAGAGCAAAGGAAGAGCAAAGGAAGAGCAAAGGAAGAGCAAAGGAAGAGCAAAGGAAGAAACTTCATTTGTATGGACCCAACGACGACAAGTTCCCCTGTCTCTCCGAAAACGACAGAGGACTTTTTGGAAGAAGACGGGCTGATGAACCCAAGTCAACACCTACACAACTCGCCATCAGACAACCCAGAGAAAATCGCCTCTCCTCCTCCCAATTCTGCCCTAGAGACGACAAGTCCAATCAACATAAGCATGACGGAAGAAGAGGATCAATCCTTCTTTACCTTGGAGGACAGATGCAAAAAGACAACTAAAATCAAGGAGTGGGGCCAAACATCACCCCCACATAAAGCACACTAGAAACCTCCTAAAGAGCCACCACACCACTACTGATCAAGGGTGGCAACATCAACACTCCATAATTCACCCGACAGAACTAAGACCAGGGCAATCAATCTTGATATCTCTACTCGGATACACAAAAACTGCTCAACCACAGAAGAGTGCTCAGCATCTATAATTGAGTGATTGCAAGAAGTAGAAAACCAAGTCAGAGGTAAAGAATCTCAGAGGTGTCACGAGGGAGAAAACACGCTGAAATTCAAATTAGAACTAAGACAGTCGAGAATATGTTGTTCCAAACAGAAGAACAGTCATGAAACTCCTTCATAGTGTTCCAAACCTCAATTCGCTGAGAACAGAGGACTTAGTCGAGCCCAGCCATGAAGGGAGACAAGCGACAACTCTCCTCTATATTACCTCTAGATCAGTGAAACGAAAGCTAAGAGACTCAACAGAAAAACTATTGAAACTGGGCTATGACAGGAACTTCACAAGCTCGCTTACCATCGAACACCTCAAAAGGCTCGACTCAATCATTCAAGGCCTTCAAAAAGCGAAGGCCATAGCGGCTCAAGACCCGTTCAGTCAAATAGCCATGGCCAGAAATCACCAGTACATCACTCAAGGACATTAAAAAGCGCTGAAGGCAACAGCAGCTCAAGACCTGCTCAGATTAGCAGCCACGGACAGAAATTCTAACGACCACTCGGGTCTACCACCTACCGACTTGCAGTTAACAAGGGAAAGGATAGAGGAAATGGCCCACCACTTACTACATCGACCATAGCTCCAAGAAGCCTGAATCGAGGTGATCCTTCCTTGGCAACTGGGCCTGAAAGATCAGGAAGAAGGTCCTTGGGACCTTTACCTGCAATAACAAGAACTTTGGTCCAGGTTCCTGCAAAAGCAGCAGGAACAGACCAAGAGAAGGAAAAACTGCTCCAAAGGCCCCGTCTTCCTACCGAAAGTAGGTAATTCATGAAACCACAGAGCCTCCACCTGGCTGCAACGCAAAGGCAAGCAGCAGCTACCATGAGACTGGGCTCATGGAACACCCAAGGCTTCTCACATCTGATGGTTCCTGGCAACAGATCTGGCCTTGTTTGACATCCTCTGCCTTCAGGAAACATGGCTAATGGCGAAACCAACTCTAGATGGCTTTGTCCTTGCTCTCGCACCAGCAAAAAAGGAACAAGAGGTCGCCCTTCCTCTGGCCCGCTAACAGCAATTCGCTTAGGAAAAGGAATTATACTGAAAGAAATTCTCACAACGCTCTTCCTACTAACTGTGCTAGTCACATGGAATCATCAAAATGTGGAAACAGGGAAGATCTTTGTAGTTGTCATGATCACAGGACCGTTCCATATAACTTCCCCCAAAAGGTCTTGGGCTGCGGTGCATCATTCCTGGGCTAAGAGCAGGGAAAACCCATTGGCCAATTGTAATTCAGACTATCCCGCGTTACTCAACATGGCCGCCAGGCAGCCGTCCCTGAATCCTGCAGAGCATTCCAGTAGTGCAGGCTCTGCAAGAATTTAAGCCCCTCCCCTCGGTGGAGCTGCGCTTCGCGTCCTCTTGCTGTTAGCGGACGCTTACCTCAGCTTGTTCCTGACGGGAATTTCTTGTCCTTAGTTTTTCCCTTTAGTCATCGAAAATTCCTGTGCCTTCAGTCACTCTCAGTTCACATTTGTTGTAGATTCTTAGTTCCAGCTTGAATTCCTGTCCGTTCACAGTTTGAGTGTCCTGTGAGAAGGAGTGTTATTCTGTGAGGAACAGGAGAAGCTGTCTGTGTTGTTTCGATCTCACCGCAAGTACAGTTTCTTGTGAAGCATTATTTTGGCATCTAATTGTCTCTTCAGCCTTTGTAGTTGGTACGCGGGCATTTTAGTTGCTCGCGTCACTTGGTTTTTTATTGAGGCTGTGGTTTTCACATTGTTTATTCTGTAGTAGTGGGGTGGTCTAGTCTCAGCAGCCCATTGTTTTACATGGTTTGTTAACACACACGTAGGAATATACAGTACATTTAGTGTCCCTTTGTGCAGGTTCCACGAGTCCCTCTGGTGTTATGTGAGGGAAATATTTTGCTTAGTGCATTGCCTGATAGAGGTGTCTTGTTACCATTGTGTGCATGTGCAACGCACTCACGTACCATACATTACATAATAGTGGTGGAGTAATAGGTCTCAGTGACATTCCCTTCAGATTAGGAGTGATTTTCTTCTCAGGTCTCGTCACCTAGTGTCTCTCGGTCATTGAACCTTTTCTAGCATACACTTACCTCCTGAGGCATTAGTACTCCCTTAGCCCTTCCATTCGAGTTGGTTCTTTTCCCGCTTTCATTCAATCCCATCTTCAGAACTTGCGCCCCTGCACAGATGCAGGACAGATAGCCCATCAAAAAATAAAAGGTGAGCAGGGCAAACTCAGTGGGAAGGAGTGTTGGTTGGTGAGGAGATAATTCAGTTATCATAGATTCCACTTTTGACTGGCTGCTTAATTTCACAGTTTCTCAGCTTATTGAACACTAAACAGGGAAATAGTGAGAGAACCAGGCACCCCGAGAAGAGTAGTAGAGGTGTTCGCGGAGCCCAAGCTAAGAGTTACAGTAGTACCAGCAATAATTATTAACACCTACTGGAACCCGGAGGCCATTTCCAACACCAGTTTCTTCAGCCTTTTGGAAAACGAGATAGACCCGTTCTACATTGAAAACCAGGCATCCCACTTACTCATCTGTGGAGACCTAAACGCAGTATGCGCAAAGAAACACCAGTCTCTTCGTGCCACACTGGCAGAAGAACGAGGTTGTGCCTGGTTGTCTCTGATGGGCTCAAGAGAGTTGGTCAACCTGGATAGTATATATGCACATAAAAGCCAGTTACCATCTTGGGAAGGCGAAAAATCTTCAGCATCAATAGATTACATCTTCACCTCTAGCACATTTCTACCGACGATTACCTCTTTTGACGTACTAAAGACCGCAACAAGTGATCACAATCTCTTGAGCACCACATGGACCTCTTTCCACACAGCAAACCAGACGCTAAAATCAGAGCTGGAAGTGAATAATCAGTGCAATCGCTCCATGTTAAGTGCCAGAAACTTCACTAAGCTTACCACCAACTGCTCTCTGCTGGGACTTTCCGACCTGACAGACACCAAGCCAGACTATTTCCCACTTCTCATTCCATACAAGAAACCGACAGCTAACAAGGGAGCAAGACCAGAAAAGCTTTCCCACAAGTATGATAAAATCTTGGTCCTAAAAAGAAAACCATGAAGAAGCCTAAAAAAGCAGTAGCCCGAGACAATACAGAAAAGTTCTCCTGGTAGCTTCCAGGAACTATAAGTCATGGCTGAATAACTACTGCCTTGCCCTTTACCAAAAAGGACCTGCTGAAACAGCTCTGTGGGAAAAAACAACTGGAGTCGAGGAACAAACATCGGAAACCCCAGCGAAAAGACACCATGGGTGAAGCTCCATGACAGGGTGGAAATCCTTGAAGTTATTCAAAAGCTCAAAAATTCCAGGGCCCCTGGTCCTGATGGACTCATACATCGAATTGAAAAAACATTGAGGAATGGGCGTCTTTCATCAGCTTAGTGTTCGAACGCTGTTCGAAAGCCAAGCAGCTACCAGACTCTTGGACCTCCTCTGTGGTCGTTCCGATCTACAAGAAAGGCAACAGAGAAGATCCAACCAAATTTCACCCTATCGCATTAATGGATGTGATCGGAAAAGTCTACGGATCTCTTCTGCTACGCCGCTTCCAAAGCTGGTCACATGATGCAGAATGTAACAACCCATTCCAGTCAGGGTTTAAGAAGAACATGGTCACCACCATAAAAATCCTGACCTTGAGCATCCTCAAATGCAAGGCGATGACAGGAGTCGTCTGAATCTTTCTGGCATTTATAGACCCAAGCCATGCTTTTGACCAAGTTGATAGACCTAGACGGTGGGGAAAAACTACAAGCATGGAAATGCCCAGAAGAACTTCTCCAACCAATCATATCCCTACACAACACCACCAGCATGCAAGTTCACCTCAACCACCAAGGCATACCTTCGGGAGCAATACCAACAAATCGCAGAGTAAAACAGGGATGCCCGCTGGCCCCGGCACTTTTCCTGTCCTACACGGGAGACTATAAAGACACGGAGCAAAGAGTGCGTTCATTTCCCCCGCAGCTAGGACAAGTAAAAATCTCAAGACTGCTGTACGCGGATGATGTTATGTTGCTCAACCAAACAGCCATTGGTCTCCAAAGGCAGTTGACCAACTTTGCGCAATACATCGCCTTTAACTATCTGGAAATTAAGAGCAAGACCAAAATTCTGTCACTGGTTAAAGGAAGAGGAAGCTCTGGAACATTCAAATGGCTGCTTGAAGGTGCGCCGATCGAAAGAGTAACCGAATTCAAATACCTGTCATGCTGGACAGTTCAAATCAGGAGAAGGCCATGCAGAACACTCTACGGGAAAAAAGGGAAGGTTAAGTTTAACATCCCAGGCTCAAGCAGTGGACAAGAAATGTGGTCGCTTCTCCCTAATGCCGGTCATAGATTTCTATAAAGCAAAGGTCGTACCATTGATCTGCTATGGAGCAGAAGCTATGCCATTGTTGCCCAAAATGATCTGGAAAGCACTGGAAAGCTATTTTTGGAAAAAGGTTCTTATCTTCCCAAACTCAACACCAATCGCACTCATAAGACCCGAACTGAGCCAGCTGTCACTGGAGGTAATGGTAGAGCGGAACACCCCGATGCTATAACTCCTCCTGGAAGACCGCCCAAAGCTTCTGGAAGCCATATACGAAAAACTAGTAGGCTCCCGCTGTAAACTTCTAAACCAAAAGCAGAGGAGGCAAAAATTGAAGAGATCCAAAGCTCGATAAGTGAACAGACCAAAACCCCCACAAAAACTCAAGTGACTGAATGTTATGTTATTTTGTATTTATATAGCGCCTTACATACCATTGATATGGTTTGAAGGCGCTGGTAGGTTGAACGCCTTTGGGAACCCAAGTTCAGGTCAGTAGAGAGAGTAGGGAGAGTCAACGGCGCGTGTGCGCACCGGGTATGTGTGCAGCTGGTGTGGTATCCGTGAAAAAGCTACTTCTTAGTGGTAGGTGTGGTGGTTGAGATCAGAGGTATGTGTTTGTTCTGGCAGGATTTATCCAGACCGACTGTGGATGTGTTAGGCTTGAAGAGAACACCTGGCTGGAGTGTGTGTCACCAGCAGTGTTTACTTAGAATGATGGGGAGTGAGCAGAAGAGTTTAGTATGAGAACAGTTACACCGAATGGCGTCATAGGATCTGTGTTCTAGTTTAGTGGTGGTGTAAAGAAGAGTAAGCATGGGGTGTGATATGGTGAGTTGCATGCTTTTTCAGACGTTCCTTGCATTCCAGACCATACTATGTACATTGCGCAGTTCTATGCGCTCATTCCGTTGGCTGTACACGCGCTTATCCCCCTCCCCTCCCCCCCTTCTATCATTGACGCCATTCGTCTTTCCCTCTTCATGCATTTTTTGCATTTCAGCAGTTTACATCTCATTACAGTTTCCCTATGATTTACTCTTATTAACCACTTTACTGTTTTGAAGGCCGATTCCAATAAATGCAGATTCCGCAACCACCAAAATAAGGTTTAAACTGACACCTGCTACTTCATGCCCAGAGGTCGACCACATTAGAAAACCATACCTGAAAAACCTCTTGGCCTCTGCCTACATATACAAGGAGTTTTGGTGGACTCGGCTGATGTGATGTGAGAAGACAGCATGGGTGTCTTCTCACCTCCATGATTTTAAAATCAAGTCCAGCGAAAATCATGGACTTTATTTTAAAAATCACAACCAAAGAAAACAAAACCAATTAGAAACAAGACAGATTTTAGAAAAAGTTTGTTGATTCACCTTGTAGAAACTTTTTAGGTTAAAGCCAAGAGTAAAAAAATTAAGAGAAATTAACTGAGCTTTCCACTTGGATTTTGTCTGGGGAAATCTAGATGCTTAGTCTTGGCATTGTGTGCCCTTTTATGTTTATTTGTATTGTGCAGAAACAGGCCCGTGGGCATAGTAGCACAGACATGACTATCACAAAAACGAGTAGTGTCAGATAAAAAATAGGTCAAAGTTCAATAAAATAGGAATTTTATGTTTAAACCTAGGTAAAGACTGACTGTCTCAGATCAGGGGGGGAGAGATTTGCAATTGTTTGGGGCTGCATCACTAAAAGACCCCCTGTGCCACTACTGCAAGCTTAGCTGTAAGTTTGCAGGAGGCCCGTATTGTTGGATCGCAGTGTCCTGCGTGATGGCAACCATGCAAGGCGGTTAGATAGACATACGGGGCTAGGAAAGAAATCCTGCTGGCTACAGGAAGCCAGTGTAGTGCACACCATTCCTCAGAGACATTATCTTTTTTCCAAAGGCCATCCACCACTCCTACAGCATTATTTTGGACATGCAGGCGCATTATTTTTATTAATGCCTTATAACAGGCTAGAACCATAGCCCAATTTGGCAAGAACTGCCCTAGAGATGGAAGAAAAATGTTCATGTGACAGAAACTGCCACAGCTGCGCCAGGAGTTTCAAATAGTAGGATGTGGACGCCAACAAGCTACTCACATGGGCCCACATACTTTACTCCTGGTCAATCACTACCCAGTGTCTTGACTTGCGGGAGGGTTGCAATACTAAAGCCAGCTATCTGAGCCAATTCTTTTCCTTTTATTGTGCTGCTGTGCCAACAATCAACTGTTTCAGCATCATTGAGCGCCAAACCATTCATCATCCAATTTGTATGATGGAGTTAACCGAGTGGCTAGACACTCAGTGTTGTCCCTGGTGCAATGTGGGATGAGACACTCCGTATCAGCATAGTTTGTATATAGCACCCATTTTCCATCTCAAAGTTGAATAATGACAGAATATGCTCAACAAAATGGGAGACGGGAGCCCTGTGGAACTCCGCAGGACACCACAAAATCATCTACCTTGTGGCAATCAGCAAAGACACTAGCCGTACAGTCTCAGAAAGGACTCCACCCAGCTCGCAGCTGTGTGAAAAAAAGGTTGATTTTACAAACCTAGAGATGAACTTTGAGTAATCCACCAGGTCGAAATGCCCGTTAAAGATTGCTATCCTGAAGAAAGGATGAACAGCTCTTCTAATGGTTGTCAAACATTAAGGTCCAATAGAGCCAATTGCGTGCTATGGGCCTTATGGAAACCAGACTGCCTCTCCCCAGGATCTGGTGAGTATGCAAGAAGATTTATTCTTGCAGATAAGCAGCTTGAGCCAGCATCTCAAGCACAAACGGACCATTAAAGATGGGCCTGTAATTGGATGGCACATTCAGGTCGTGGGACTTTTTTTTAAAATTAGTGGGGCTATCCATGTCAGTTTAATGCTAGTTTGTACCAGATATTTCTTAAATTAGGAGCTTATCGATTTTGTGACCATCAGGGTCACCTGTCTAGCACATGCTTTGACAACCTTGGAGGGGGCACACATCGCCTTTACAGAAGGTATGTTCAAGCCCGTCTAGTTGGGAGTCTCACATTCTGTGACTCATGAAAATTCAAATGAGGGAATGCTATTGACGTTAGAGCAGATCTCATGATGTATAGTCCTACCATGAGTTTTCTGCTTTGCCAGAGAGTCCTCAATCTTCTTGATTTCATCATTCATGGCGTCCTGAATATAGGTACACAAGTTTGTCTTTGATGCAGCCTTTGGAGGTCACTGGTCCTCTAGTTCCCTTCAGACCTTGAAAAGCTCTTTGGTGTCAGACACTGCACTCTATTCTCTGATCATAGGTAGACATTTTTGCATCAGAGTTAGCATCTGTGATCTTTATGCAACTGTGCACTTTGCTCCATTTGTTTGAGTTGACGGTTTTCCAGCTATCAAAGCATTTACCACTTTCAGCTTTTGAATTTTGGTTGAATAGGAACTTTTAGACCCCCTTTTGATTCTAGTGCAACAGTGTTTACAGTGTTCAAGCATGGTGTGGTAGGCATCAGCTGCGAGTAGGTTGTATAACTCATTAAGAGTAGATTCTAGGAAGTGGGCTAGAGCAGTAAGCCAGCGAGTGTTCCTGAAGGTGATGGCCATTCTGTCTGGTGTTTCTTGTATTGTGTGGCAAAGACAAGGTTGAAATGCATCAGCATATTGTCTAAACATGGACAAGGGATTAGGTCTACATTATTGGCAACATTAAGACTGGCCACCCAAACCAGCATTCCGCCCTTGATATGGGTTGCATCCAAGACATGTTGAAATACAAAGCTCGAGAGGGTTGCTTCTGTGCTGGCTGCCAGAGGGTCGGATCCTTCATGGACTCCTAGAATAAGATCCAAAGACCACCATCTTAGAAGAAGGCTTTGAAAGTGAGACCAGAATGTCGGGCAGTTGCACTGGAAAATCCGCCATAGGAATGGGCAGCCGAAAGATGAGAACAATGTCAATAGTTGTGTTAGGGTTCACTAGTAACTTTGCATACAGAAGGTCAGTCATCTGTCTTTCTTAGTAGTAACCAATCACTGGTCTCTGGTCATACTGCGCTCTCCCTAAGCCCCTCCCCTGGCAGCCATCCTGAGATTTGGTAGCATGTAAAGTGGCAGTAGGACCAAGTGAAGAGCCGCAGAGGGGAAGGAGGGGGTTATGTATGTGAAACCATGCCAGACCCATGCTGGAGAACAACAGTTCCAGGTAAGTAACTTGTTCCTTCTCCAGCATGGGGTCTGGCATGGATTCACATGCTCATGAATATAAGAATACATAGCAGTACACACATGCACAACCACGTTAGGTGGCAAGGCTCACCATTAAGCATTACATGAACTCAACATTAAGCAACTCTTACCTCCTCACCAGGCCCACCTTCAGGCGAACAGGCTGCGCAGCACTACCTGGCCGACTCTGGATTCCTCCCGGGAATTCCGGTTCGACGCAGTAGAATCTCGGGAACGTGTGAGTCGACCTCCACATAGCAGCCCTGCAGATGTCCAGCAGGGGTACACCAAATAGGAAAGCTGTGGTAGCAGCGATCGCTCTGGTCGATTGGGCTCTCGGACGGCCGGGCAACGGTTGGTTTGCCAACCGGTGACAGTGCATGATGCAGCCGGAGAGCCTTCTGGAAATGTAAGCCTTCAAGAGCCTTCCCTTGGTTCACATGTCCAAGGTTCACAAACAACTGATGTCTTCCAAAAACTCTTTGTGCGGTCCACGTACAACTTCAGCGCTCTAGCTACATCCAGCCAGTGCAAAGTCCTCTCGGCCGGCAACGAAGGCGACGGGAAGAAAACAGGCAACACCAAGGGCTCGTTGAGGTGGAAGTCCGACGGCACCTTGGGCATGAAGGAGGGGTGCGTCCTGAGCACCACCTTCGTCTCGTGGAAAGTCAAGTATGGAGGCTTGCAGGATAGGACCTGGATCTCCCACTCGTCGTGCGGAGGTGATGACCACCAGAAATGCTATTTTCCACGTCAGGAACTTAAACGGTGCCGACTGCAGAGGCTCGAAAGGCGCCCCCGTGAGCCTGGTCAGCACCACATTGATCTCCCACGCCGAGGCCGGAGCCTTCACCGGCGGGAAAGAACGGAACAGTCCCTTCATAAACTCCTTCACCAGACGATGAGACCACAGAGATGACCGTCCCGTAGTTCTGGTGTAGCGGGACAAGTCCAGGAACCAGATCTGCCTGGGCCACACCAGTGTGACGAGGATCATCCTGCACCGGGACCTCTTGAGTTGGTTGATGAGTCGCAACGGCAACAGGGGGGAGGGGCATACAGGAACAGGCCGTCCCAGGGGAACGAGAAAGCATCGCCAATGCTCCTCGGCGGGGAAACCTGCTGGCGAACCTCTGGCACTTGGAGTTTGTCACTGTCGCGAACAGGTCGATCTGGAGTTTGCCCCATCGTTGGAAGAGTTGATCTGCTTGATCCTGATGCAGCTCCCACTCGTGGCACGAGCGCAGCTCCCTGCTGAGTGAGTCGGCGATAGTGTTCTTTATTCCTGCCAGATGGAAGGGCACCAGAAACATCCCCGGGGCGACAGCCCAGTGCTACAGATCCTGGGCCTCCTTGGATAGGGCTGGGAATCTGGTGCCCTCCTGCTTCCGGATGTAGAACATCGTGGTGGTGTTGTCGGTGAAGACCCTCACCACCTTGCCCTTGAGGGACGGAAGGAACTACCTGAGGGCCCAGAACACAGCTCAGAGCTCCAGGATGTTGATGTGAAGTGACCTCTCCTCCGGGAGCCAAAGGCCTCTTGCATGGAGATCTCCGGTGTGCATTCCCCATCCCTCGAGGGAGGCGTCCATCGTCACGGTCTCCTGATGTGCCGGGACCTTGCCTGCCGCAATCTGCGCGCGGGTGCCTCACCATCCAATCGCTTGGCGGAAAGGCTCGTTGAGCGGGATCCTGTCTTCGAAGCTGCCCGTAGCCTGTACCCAAAGGGCTTTGAGGAACTCTTGCAAAGGACGCATCCGTAGGCTGCACAGGCGCACCAGGTAGATGCATGAGGACATCATTCCAAGCAGGGACTTGATGGATCTCACCCTGGCTATATCCGTGGCCAGCAGGCGCTGCACCTTGCCCAATATGGCCTTCGTCCTCTTCCGACAGAGAAGCCAATCCCGCCACTGTATCAAGCTTGGCTCCCAGAAACAGGGCGACCTGCGACGGAACCAGGCAGGATTTCGAGTAGATGGAGAATCCCAGATCCGTGATCAGTTGGATGGTCTTCTGTGTGTTCAATGGCGAGTTCGCTTGTCCTTGCACGGATGAGCCAATCGTCCAGGTAGGGGTACACGTGGATCCCCGCAGGCGCATCTCCACTGATGCAAGGCACTTGGTAAATACCCTGGGCGCCGACTTCAATCCGAATGGCAGGGCCTTGAATTGGTAGTGCCGCCCTTGGACTACGAATCTGAGAAACTTTCGGTGTCCTTTTAGAATGGGGATGTGGAAGTAAGCATCCTCAAAGTCCAGCGACGATAGGAAGTCTCCTTCCTCCAGCTGTCCCAGCACATGCTGGAGGGTGACCATCCTGAACTTTTGGGCCTTGATGGATTTGTTTAACGGACGCAGGTCCAGGATGGGGCACCAACCGCCAGTCTTCTTTGACGAGGAAGTACCTTGATTATACTCTGGAGCCCCGGAGCCTCTTTGGGACAAACTCGATGGCACTCTTGAGCATCGCCCTTACCTCTAACAGCAGTTGAGGGACGTGACTTTCCTTCGTGGCCACAGGAGGAATGCGAGGGCACTTCTTTAGAATTTCGAGAGTGTGCCTGTGGGCCAAGGCATCCAGCACCCCAAAGGTCGGTGGAGATGGACTCCCACACGCTGACTAACTTTGCCAGCCGGCCTCCCACTGGGGTGCTCAGGTGCCCCCCCCCCCCCCGACGCTACAGCCGGTTCAGCCCGACGCTACAGCCGGTTCAGAACTGCTTGGCGGCGGCCTAACCATCTTGGCGACGAGATCTGCCCGACTTGCAGCGTCCTCTGTAGGCCTCCTGCGAGGAGGAGCAAGCCGCTTGGTGGTACATCGAGGAGCTGCTGCCGGATGCCTTGGAGTCACCCTGTATGCCTCCGACGTTCCGAAAGGGCGGCCGTCGTTGCTGCAAAACTCCCAAGGCTCGAGCCATCTCCGTGTCGGTCTGGATGGCCTGAAGTGACTCATCCACTGTCTTTCCAAACTGGTTGTTCCCGTCGAAGGTCATGTTCAAAACTCTGGTTTGCACGTCCTGGTGGAAATCTGTTGCCTTGAGCCATCCCCACCGTCAAAGGCAAACACTGTTGCCCAACTGGCGGAACCCGGTGTCAACTATATCGTGGCCACTGTTATGGCGTGGTCCGACGCCACCTCACCTTCCTGCAGGATCTCCAGGGCCTCCGACCTCTTGTCGTCCGGTAGGAAGTCCAGCAGGGGAGCGATCTTGTACCACAGCTCCCTGTCGTAGCAGGCCACCATCGCTAGGGCTTTGGCCGCCTTAACTGTAGTCGCCGCCGACGAGATGACTCATCCCATGGCGTCCAGTTTCTTTCCCTCGGTCCAGTTTCTTTCCCTCGTCGTCAGGTGGGGAGGTTGAAGTTGAAGCCACCGCCTTCTTGGCCGCCGTTGAGATGACTGAATCCGGTGTCAGCTGTGCCCTAAGGCACAAAGGGGCAGAATCGGGAAACCAGAACTTCTCGTACGATACCTCTTGGCGGGCGTCGTGGACGGGTTCTTCAAGAGAGCAAGTCCCTCGTCCCAGATGTCACTCAACAGCACCGCAAGGACCGTCTTCCTCTTCGCCTCGCACCGCTGATAGAGGAAGTCTTCCTTCTTCTGTTCCTCGGGGCAGAGCTGGAAAAGCTTGGATGCCCTAGCAATCATGGCATTGAAGGAGCCAATTTCATCGGGCGGGGAGGCCCGAGGTAGTGGTGACGGAAGGCCCATCCAGTCGTCACCACCGTCATCATCCATCCCCATTGTGGCCGTATCTGTTCCCGTGTCATCCCTAGGATCAGGGGAAGGAGACGAAGGCTGAGCGGGCCGCAAGGGCTGGAAAGGACAGGGGGGAGAGGGGTGAACTCTCCTCCGCTTGTTTGGAGGGCTTCCCAATGGGCCCGGTTCTACTGGGTCGTTCGTTGGGGTTAGAGGCAACCTCGTCCTTATCTTCGTGCATAAGGTTTGGATTGCCATCAAAATGGCCACCGAGTTGTCCTGAGGCTCGGGCACTGGCTGTGACGGGCGCAATGGTTGCTCCTCCACGGGAGCCTCGTCGGCACCACCGTCGCTTTCCCCGTCAGCCTCCACAGGGTTCCTCCCGTGGGACCGGACCTCCTCGAACCTCTCGTTGAGGCCCTTCACGACTTCAACCAGCTCCTCCTCTGAGGCTGAATCAGTGTCCGTAACGGCCACCGCCCCCTTCTGCCCCCCTTTTCCCACCAGGGTCTTCACGGGGATCTTAACGTTGGGCTAAAAAGAGGATTCCCTCTGTGGTGGCAGGGAAACTCTGGGCCCCGAGGTTGCCTCCACAGGCTTCGCCAGTGCCGCCGCGACTCCCTCGATAGAGGCCTTAGCCGAGTGACTCAAGGCCTTCACCACCTTGGGCGCGCTTGAGGCTTTCACCTTGGGGGGGGGGGGGGGGGGGGTCACCGCCCCCCCCCCCCCCCCCTCGGCCGATTCCTTCGAGATCGACCGGGGTCTCTCCAGAAGCTTACCTGGGTTCTCAGATTTTCTCCCCCCCCCCCCCCCCGAGCCAGAGCGTTAGCTCATGGTTGATGGCAGTGAAAGTGCGCCCTGCCTGGCAGCCAAGGAGCCCAACCTTTCGGCACTCCTGGTGCCCGCGGAACTTTGCCTTCTGTTGGGCCCCCATCGCACACTCATAGGACTTAGAAGACCGCTCGGACTTCTCACCTGCTGGGCCTTTCTCCAGCCAACTGGCGAGGCAGGTTCGACGATCCCTCATAGTCCGTTTCGACAAGTTCTTGCAAAACGCACAGTCCTTTTCCACGTCAGTTTTGTCTTCGTGAAGGCAGTAGAGATCTCGAATGCTCATCCTCCTTGAAAACTTTCTGTAATCTGCATCCAGGGCAGTTCCTGAACAGCTTGGATCTGGGTGTCGAGCTTCCCTTGTCCTGGGCAATGTCCACAAGGTAGGCCTCAGATCTTCTGGAATCCTCCAAGAAGCGTAACTCGACCAAATCTTTGCCCTTGAGGGAGGTAGAAAATTCCGAAACGGGTCCCTGTTGATCGGAAGTAGAAGGGTTGAGCTTGAGGCGCGATTGACTGAAAAAAATGATTAAACACTTTGAAAAAATGCAAAATGCAGTAAAAGCTTGAGAGCTATAGCACGAGGACTCCCGACACTTGAACGTGCAGTAAAAACCTGAGGATGGCTGCCAGGGGAGGGGCTTAGGGAGAGGGCAGTTATTGGCTGGGGGCAGTATGACCCAGAGACCAGTGATTGGTTACTAAGAAAGACAGATCAGAAACAAAACGGATACCGATTTTTTTTCTTTACCGAGGATTCCCAGCCTGACGACAGGGAATATTCACGAGCATGTGAATCCATGCCAGACCCATGCTGGAGAAGTGACCTCTCGCTCCTAACACCAAACTGCCCATCAGGCACCCCCGAGGACCCCTGTCCGCCCACCCTCATCCTAGTCTCAACTTGTGCAGGCAGTATTGCACGCTCAATTCTCAACCACTGACTTGCATCAGTATCTTTCCCAGAAGCCCAAAAAACTTCCTACATCAAACCCTTCTCAAAAAACACTCATCCCTCTCCTACCCCAGAACTACCAGCCAATCGCCAACACCTGCTTCATGGCCAAACAATTGGACCGCACAGCATACAAGCAGCTAGGCCTTTTTTCTGAAGCAAACAAACTCCTCAACCCTGTGCAATCAGGCCTAAGACCACTCAGATAAACAGAATCCTACCTAGTGCCCGTCTGGGAAGACCTAAAATGAACAGCTAATGCAGAAGGCTGAGCTGTACTCGTCCTTGACCTCTCTGCTGCCTTCAATACCATCCATCACACTATCCTACTAGAGAGGCTACAAACCATAAAGACACTGCCCTCGTGGATCTCCATCTTCAATCACTCACAAACTATGCTCTTCCACCCATTCACCTCAACCTCATGAACAGTAACAAAAGGGGTACCACAAGGAGAATCCCTATTTCCCCCCCCCCCTCCGCCCCCTCGTTCGACTATGTTATTTGGCATTTATATAGCGCTCTATACATCATTGGTATGACCTCAAAGCGCTGGTAGGTTGAACTCTGTCTGGGACCGTAGTCCAGGTCAGTTGAGAGAGTAAGGTGTTATAGGGTGTTTTGGTGCACCAGTTGGCAGTTAGGTGCAGCTAAAGTAATTGTCTGATGGTAGCTGCATCCTAGCATTAGGTGAGTGGTATTGATATCAGTTGAATGTGTGCCGTCTGGAGGGTGGTCACCAAAACCAGTTCTGGCTGCGTTAGGCCTGTGTAGGACGCTTATGTCCGCAGCTAGACCCGTTATGGATGTAGCTGCATTTTATTTTCGAATGAGGTGTTCATGGGGTAGGAACAAGTTACTTACCTGTAACTGTTGTTCTCCAGCATGGGTCTGGCATGGATTCACATGCTCATGAATATTCCCCGTCGTCAGGCTGGGAATCCTCGGTAAAGAAAAAACCAGTATCAGTTTCGTTTCTGATCTGTCTTTCGTAGTAATAACCAATCACTGGTCTCTGCGTCATACTGACCACAGCCAATGACTGCCCTCTACCTAAGCACCGCCTCTGGCAGCCATCTTCAGATTTGGAAGCACGTGAAGTGGCAGTATGACCAAGTGAAGAGCCGCAGAGGGGTAGGCGGGAGGGTTCGCATGTGAATCCATGCCAGACCCATGCTGGAGAACAACAGTTACAGGTAAGTAACTTGTTCCTTCTCCAGCATGGGGTCTGGCATGGATTCACATGCTCATGAATAAAGAATACATAGCAGTACACACATGCACAACCACGGGAGGTGGCAAAGGCTCAACATTAAGCATCACATCAACTCAACATTAAGCATCTTACCTCCTCACCAGGCTCACCTCAGGCGAACAGGTTGCGCAGCACTGCTTGGCCGACCCTGGACTCCTCCCTGGAATCCCGGTCGACGCAGTAGAATTTCGTGAAGGTGTGCGTCGACCTCCACGTAGCAGCCCTGCATATGTCCAGCAGGGGCACACCAGATAGGAACGCCGTGGTAGCTGCGATCGCTCTGGTGGAATGGGCTCTCGGACGGCCAGGCAGCGGTCGGTTTGCCAACCGGTGACAGTACATGATACAGCCGGAGAGCCATCTGGAGATGGAAGCCTTCGAGAGAGCCTTCCCCTGATTGACAGGTCCAAAGTTCACAAAGAGTTGTGACGTCTTCCGAAAACCTTTCGTGCGGTCCACGTAGAACTTCAGCGCTCTAGCTACATCCAGCGAGTGCAAAGTCCTCTCAGCCGGCGACGAAGGCGACGGGAAGAACACAGGTAACACCAAGGGTTCGTTGAGATGAAAGTCCGACGGTACCTTGGGCATGAAGGAGGGGTGCGTCCTGAGCACTACCCTCGTGTCGTGGAAAGTCAAGTACGGGGCCTTGCAGGAAAGGGCCTGGATCTCTCCCACTCGTCGTGCGGAGGTGATGGCCACGAGAAAAGCTGTTTTCCACGATAGAAACTTCAACGGGGCCGAGTGCAGAGGCTCGAACGGAGGTCCCATGAGTTTGGTCAGCACCACGTTGAGCTCCCACGCCGGGGCCGGAGCCTTCACCGGCGGGAACGATCTGAACAGTCCCTTCATGAACTCTTTCACCAGACGATGAGACCACAAGGACGTCCGGCCCGTGGTTCTGGTGTATCGGGAGATCGCAGCAAGATGAATCTTGATGGACGCGTGTGCCAGACCAGCTTTGGCCAGCGTCAGCAGGTACGGCAGCACTTGGGGAGCCGTAATCCGTAGAGGGTTAACCTTCTGTGCGTGGCACCAGACAGAGAACCTCTTCCATTTGTGTCCGTAGCATTTAAGAGTCGAGGACGCCCTGGCCTTTGCAAGAACCTCTCTGCAATCGGCCGGTATGTCGTATCCTCCAAACTCTAGCGCTGCAGGAGCCAGGCCTGCAAGTTCAGCGACTTCGGGTCGTGGTGGAGGATGGCGCCTCCTTCCCTGGAGAGTAGATCCGCGTCCGCCGGCAGCTTGATTGGCGGGGACGCCGACAAGTCCAGAAGGTCCGGGAACCATATCTGCCTCGGCCACGCAGGTGCGACGAGGATCATCCTGCACCGTGACCTCTTGAGCTGGTTGACGAGCCGGATTAGCAGAGGCAAGGGAGGGAACGCGTAGAGGAACAGGCCCTCCCAGGGGAACGAGAAAGCATCGCCCATGCTCCTCGTCTGGGGAAACCTGCTGGCGAACCTCCGGCACTTGGTGTTCGTCGCCGTCGCGAACAGGTCGATCTGGGGTGTGCCCCACCGTCGGAAGAGGCGATCCACCAGATCCTGCCGTAGTTCCCACTCGTGGCACGAGCGCAGCTCCCTGCTGAGTGAGTCGGCGATGGTGTTTTTTATCCCTGCCAGATGAAACGGCACCAGAAGAATCCCTTGGGCGACGGCCCAATGCCACAGGTCCTGCGCCTCCTTGGACAGCGCTGGGGACCTGGTTCCGCCCTGTTTCCTGATGTAAAACATGGTGGTGGTGTTGTCGGTGAAGATCCTCACCACCTTGCCCTTGAGGGACGGAAGGAAGGACCTGAGGGCCCAAAACACTGCACGGAGCTCCAGGACGTTGATATGCAGGGACTTCTCCGTCGGGAGCCAGAGTCCCCTTGCGTGCAGATTTTCGGTGTGCGCTCCCCACCCTTCTAGGGAGGCATCCGTGGTCACAGTCACCTGGTGGGCTGGGGTCTGGAAGTCCATGCCCGCCGTCAGATGCGCGCGGGTGCCCCACCACCGTATCGCTCGTCGGAAACTCTCGTCGAGCTTGATCCTTTCCTCGAAGCTGCCCGTCGTCTGGATCCAGCGCGCATCCAGGAACTCTTGCAACGGGCGCATCCGGAGCCTGCACATGGGAATGAGGTAGATGCAGGAAGACATCATCCCGAGGAGGGACTTGATGGACCTCACCTTGGCCGCGTCGGCCACCAACATCCGTTGCACCTTGCCCAAGATGGTCCTGGTCCTCTCCTCCGACGGGGAGGCCAGAAGGGACACTGTGTCGAGCCTCGCTCCCAGAAACAGTGCGACTTGCGCGGGCACCAGGTGGGATTTGGCGTAGTTCACGGAGAATCCCAGGTCCGTGAGGAGTTGGACGGTCCTTGCCGTGTGGACCACGGCGAGCTCCCTCGTCTTGGCGCGGATGAGCCAGTCGTCCAGGTAGGGGTAGACGTGAATCCCCTCGCGGCGCAGCTGCGCCGCCACCGGTGCGAGGCACTTGGTGAAAACCCTGGGTGCCGACCGCAGTCCGAAGGGAAGGGCTTTGAACTGGTAATGACGCCCTTGGACCACGAATCTGAGGAATTTTCGGTGCCCCTTTAGGATGGGAATGTGGAAGTAGGCATCCTCCAAATCCAACGACGATAGGAAGTCTCCTTCCTCCAGCTGACCCAGGACGTGCTGGAGGGTGACCATCCGGAACTTCTGCGCCTTGATGAACTTGTTCAGGCGTCGCAGGTCCAGGATGGGGCGCCATCCTCCCGTCTTCTTCTTCACGAGGAAGTAACGCGAGTAGACTCCGGAGCCCCGAAGCCTCTTTGGGACGAGTTCGATGGCGCCCTTTCTGAGCATCGCCTTTACCTCCAGGAGAAGTTGAGGGACGTGAAGTTCTTTCCTGGCCACGGGGGGGACGCGCGGGCACCTTCTTTGAAACTCGAGCGCGTGGCCCCGGGCCAGGGCGTCCAGCACCCAACGGTCGGTGGAGATGGACTCCCACACGCTGACGAAGCCCGCCAGCCGGCCTCCCACCGGGGTGCTTCGGTGGGGGCCCGACCCCACGGCCGGTTCAATCCTGCTTGGACGCGGCCTTGCCGCCTTGGCCTCCTTGGCGACGACGGCGGGGGCCGCCAGACTTGCCTCGTCCTCTGTAGGCCTCTTGCGACGACGAGCGGGCCGCTTGACGGTAGGAAGCGAAACCGCCGCCGGAACCTTTGGAGGCGCCCTTGCCTCCGCCGCTCCGAAAGGGCGTCCGCCGTTGCTGCACTCCAAGGGCCCGGGCCGTCTCAGTATCCGCCTTGATGGCCTGAAGGGAATCGTCCACTGTCTTCCCAAACAGGTTGTTCCCGTCGAAGGGCATGTCCAGGACCCTGTTCTGGACGTCCTGCCGAAAGTCCGTAGCCTTGAGCCATCCGCGACGTCGAAGGCAAACGCCGTTGCCCATCTGGCGGAACCCAGTGTCGGCGATGTCCGTCGCCACGGTGATGGCGTGGTCCGAGGCCACCTCACCTTCCTGCAGGATCTCAAGGGCCTCCGCCCTCTTGTCGTCCGGCAGAAAATCCAGCAGGGGAGCTATCTTGTACCAGAGTTCCCTGTCGTAGCGGGCCACGATAGCCAAGGCGTTGGCCGCTTTAATCGTCGTCGCCGCCGACGAGATGACTCTGCGTCCCATGGCATCCAATTTCTTTCCCTCGCCGTCCGGCGGGGAAGTCGACGTGGAGGCCGCACCCCCCCCCGCTTTCTTCCTGGCTGCCGCGGAGACGACGGAGTCCGGGGTAGGCTGCGCCCGGAGGCATAGGGGGGCCGAGTCCGGGACCCGGTACTTTTTCTCGTACCGGTCTCTTTTCGCTGGCGTCGTGGAAGGGTTCTTGAGGAGGGAAAGGCCCTCATCCCAAATGTCGTCCAACAGAGGCACTGCGAGGACCGTCTTCCTCTTGGTCTCGCGCCGTTGGTAAAGGAAGCCTTCCTTTTTCTTCTCCTCAGGGCAGAGTTGGAAAAGCTCGGATGCCCTGGCGATCATTGAGTGGAACGATCCAATCTCGTCGGGCGGAGAAGCCCTGGGGGGAGGCGACGACGGAAAATCCTCGTCGTATGCCTCGTCGTCCGTACCCGTCGCTGCCGTGTCAGTCCCCGTATCATCCCCTCGGGTGGACGGGGAGGAGGGCTGGACGGGGCGCGACGGTTGAAAAGGAGGCGGTGGATGGATCCTTCTTTTCTTGGTAGGGGGAACACCAGAAGGTCCCGGTTCTGGATCCCCCGACGGGAGAGGTTCCTCCGTCGGTAACGGTAGTCTCGTCCTTATCTCGGAGCATAAGGACTGTATAGCCAACAAAATGGCCGCTGAGTTGTCTTGCGGCGCTGGCAGAGGGGAATCCGACGGGCGAGCAGGGGCCCCGTCGGTATCCTCGACGATGTCGTCGTCGTCACCTGCGTCGGGGCCCATTCCGACGGGCTGGTCTTGTTCCACGCCTAGGCCGTGGCTTAAGACCTCGATCAGTTCCTCTTCTGAGGTTGAGGCCGAATCTACGACGACGCCCTGCCCCCCCTTCTTCCCCACGGAGGGTTTCACGGGGGTCCTATCGATGGGCACGAAAGAAGACTCCCTCCGGGGAGGCAGGGAGATTCTGGGCCCCGAGGCCGCCACCACTGGTGCAGCCTCCACAGGCTGGGCCAGGGCCGCCGCGACCGTTTCGATAGAGGGCTTGGTCGAATGGATCAAGGCCTTCACCACCTTAGGTGCGCTCACCGCCTTATCCTTGAGGGAGGGGGCACTGCCACGCTCCTCCTCTGCCTTAGAGCTCGACCGGGGTCTCTCCAGGAGCTTCGCCGGGTGCTCGGCCTTCCTCTTACCCGACCCAGAGCGTTGGCTCGTGGTTGATGGTGCCGGGGAGGGTGCGCCCTGCCTGGCGCCCGTAGAGCCCGACCGTTCGGCGCTCCCGGTGCCAGCGGACTCGCGGTGCTTGGCCTTATGTTGGGCCCCCGTCGCCGGGGCGCCCTCAAAGGTCTTAGAAGACCGCTCAGATTTCTTCTTCTTCTCGCCAGACGGGCTCTTACCCTCCAGCCAGCTGGCGAGACGTTGATGGCGGTCCTTCATGGTCCGTTCCGACATGTTGCCGCAAAACGCACAGTCCTTCTCCACGTGCGTCTTGTCCCCATGAAGGCAGTAAAGGCAGAAAGAGTGTTCGTCCTCCTTGAAGACGTTCTGCAGCTGGCATCCAGGGCAGGCCCTGAACAGCTTTCCGGGCGTCGAGCTTCCCTTCTCCTGGGCCATCTCCGAGACCGGGCCTGAGAAGCTTCTGGAGTCCTCCGAAGTGTAGCTCGACGAAATCTTCACCCTTGAGGGGCACAGATGAATCCGACACGGGTCCCCGTTGATCGGATGTAGGATCGGTGGAGCTTGAGGCTCTTTTGACCGAAAATCGAAGTTTTTTGTGAAAAAGCGCGAAAAAATAGCACTAACGCTCGAGAGCAATAGCACGAGGATCCCAACACATGAACGTGCGGTAAAAATCTGAAGATGGCTGCCAGAGGCGGTGCTTAGGTAGAGGGCAGTCATTGGCTGTGGTCAGTATGACGCAGAGACCAGTGATTGGTTATTACTACGAAAGACAGATCAGAAACGAAACTGATACTGGTTTTTTCTTTACCGAGGATTCCCAGCCTGACGACGGGGAATATTCATGAGCATGTGAATCCATGCCAGACCCCATGCTGGAGAAATGTTTGTACGTGAGCAGCAAGGCCGTGTAGCTGCACCCCAAATGTGTGATGGTGCAGAGTAGAGAGTAAGAATAGTGATATGGGAGGTGAGAGTGTGGAGTTCTGATCTAAGGGGCTCGCTATTCGAATTTCAAGCGTGCACTTGCTGAATAGTGACTTAGTAATCATATTCAGTGGCATCAGTGCTCAGGATTTCATTGAGCATTAGTCATCGGGTTGCAAGGTTCAATCGCTTTAGATGGTTGTGCTAGGTATTAAGGAAAAGTCACATTTTTAGAGCTTTGTGGAACGTCAAATAGTCTTGGGTGAGTTGAATATGTGGGGGGAAGGGAGTTCCACAGAGTTGGGGTCAAGGTTGAGAAGGCGGATCCTCCAATCCTGACAGAACTAGAAGTTGGAATCACTAAGCGGGCAGTGCTTGATGGGAGGTATAGTTTTCTCTTTTCTTGTAGGTACAACTGGCCTGACCTTGTGCATTGCTTGGCAAGGGATGCATAGGGTCTTGAAGGTGGCCCTCCATCCGACTGGGAGCCAGTGGGGGGTTTCGGAGAGCTGGCGACATGTGGTCTGAGACCCAGTGCAAGGAGCAGTTTTGCAGCAGCGTTTTGGGGTCTTTTGAGTTTAAGTAAGCCGGAGCTCCTAGGTATAGCAAGTTGGCATAATCCAGTCTCGACATCACAATGGACATAATTGCGGCAAGTCTGTCCGGGTAGGAGAGGTAGGGAAAAATGCGTCTGAGAAGTTTTGAGGTGGTAGTGACAGCATTTTGACACATTGATCCGACGGGAGAGGTTTAGGCCAGAGTCCATAGCGCAGCCTAGGTTTTGTTACTATATCGGAAGGAGATGGGGCGGGGGGCATGGGAGTGGATGTGGTAGAAGGGTAGTATTGCCACACACCATGATTTCAGTTTTATAAGGGTTCAGAAGGAGGTGGTTTATTGGCACCTATCAGTCAATATCGCAGAGACAGGCTTCAAGGTCGGGAAGGGGGTTGGTGCCTGACTGGAGTATTCTTAGGATAATTTGGGTATCGTCAACATAACTACAACAGGAGATGTTGTGCATGAGGATTATTCCTGGTAGAGTGGTCATATAGAGGTTGAACAGGAGAGCAGACAGGTATGCGCCTTGGGTTACCCCAGGGTTCACTGAGCGAGCAATTGAGACATAAGGGAAGAGGAGGGTCATTGGTTTCCTGTTGCTGAGTAAGGAGACTATCCATTTGAGAGCAGTGCCACGGATTCCTAGGGAGTGAAGGTGGTCAAGGAGGATTGCGTGGTTATCAATGTCAAAGGCTGCAGAGAGATTGAGGAGAATCAAAGCTGCGCAGCCTTCAGAGTCTGCAGTAACATTGAGATTATCCCAGGGGTTGGGATGTAGGACAGTTTGGTGTTAAGGGATGTTGTCCTGTCAAGAGCAGTGTTGAAGTGTAGGGAGAGGGAGTCGCAGAGTGATTGTGTGGTGGTGGATTTGGTAGAGGAGGAAGTGGGTTTGATGAATTCTGATATGATCATGTGGATTTCTTTGCTGCGGTTGCCAGTTGAGAATGTGTTCATTGTAATGGGCTTTTTTGGCCTTTTGGATTTCAGCTTCGTAGCAATGGTGGTGCAGGGCAAGCAAGGATCTTCTGAGATCCGTTTTAGATACTCGCCATGAGTACAAGAGAGTTATTTTGTTTTTTGGCATTCCTCAGGAGAGGCGTGAACTATTTGGTGGACGGTCCATTGCGTAAGGAAGTGGGCGCGAGTTAGTGAGTCATTAAGCCAGGAGTGCAAGTAGTCAATGGTTAAGGCTCTATGGGGGTAGGGGAAGCGTTGCAGGGGGCGAAGAAGTAGGGTTTCGGCTAGGTCAGGAAGGATATAGACCTGTTCCAGCATTTGAGATCCTGGGACGGGGGGATAAGGACCATGGTAGCTGTATGAGATGGGGCACAGGTGTGGCTAGGGAAAGTGATGGCATAGTGGTCAGTCCAGATGATTGGTTTGAGACGGGATATATAAACCAGGTCATGGGAGCTGAAAATTGCATCAAGGGTGTGGCCATCTGAGTGGGTTGAACCAGTCGTATGATGGAGAGGTTGAGCGCATCAAGACAGTCAACCAGCGGATGAGTCATGGGGTTGTTGGGGATATCGAACCAGACATTGGAGTCTCATCGGAGTGCAAGAGCGGTGCAATTTCCGGTTGTTGGCGAAATGTCTGTTGTATCCAGTTGGGTCTGTAGTTGGAGGAGGAAACCGTTGGTGATAGAAATAGTTTTACTAGAAGGGATTCACAGGAAGCAATGCATGTCTGGGATTCGGCGCGTGAGACGGAGAAATGACGATTGAAGAGGACTGTCATTCTGCCACCTGTGGAGGGTCTAATGTGGGTAATTAGCGAGTAGCCAGGTTGAAGGCTTTGTGGGCTTCAGGGGCAGAGTCGTCCAAGAACCAGGCTTCAGTGATAAAAATTTGTTCCGGCTTGTCAGAGCATAGGTCGTCAAAGATCCTGTGTCTGTTTTTTGCTACAGAGCGGGCATTAAAGAGGATGCAAGCGACTGTGAGGGTGTGGGGTGCTCATCGGAGTGGGAGCTTGAGGGACATGCGTGCCCGGTGGGGTGGTGGATGTGGTAGGAACATTCAGAGGTAATGAGACAGATTGAGGAGGGGTATGGGAGGGGCTGTGTGCATGTGAACAGTGTCTGCTGAGAGGGTTACGTCGATGGGGCAGGAAGAGTAGGTGGCAGAGGTAGGAATGTGAGACGAGGGGTGGGTCAAGGGGGGTTGGGAGAGTGGTGAATGGATCGGATGGCATGAGGGGGGTTTAGGTGGCAGATTTGGGAATGAGTCTTGGGGCGTTGGGTGTTTAGGAGTACAGGTTGAGAAGGCAAGAGAAAGGGGGTGGAAACTGGGTGTGGGGGGTGTTAGGGGAGTGAGGGCTGATGCAGAAGTGGTGAGTAGAGGGTCGAGGGGGGAGGCTGACCAGTCAGGTTTTCTGCATTTCGTGCGATTTGGTGCCATAGGGTTCTGGGGTCTGAGAGCGGAGTGTGGGGAAGGGCAGGTGGGGGAGATGAGGCTACCATTCTAGCAAGGGCGAGACGTGCTACATTCAGGGAAGGGATATGAAGGGGCGGTTTGTTGACAGGGGTCGAGTAGGGGTTATGGGGGTTGAAGGGGTGGTATGGGAGGTTGGTTGAGTGGGTGGTGTATTCCCCAGTGGGCTAAGGGGGAGGGAGTTGGCGGCATTGGAGGGTGGCAGAGAGGGAAGTTCCTCACAAGGGTGGAGTTGAAGTGGAGGTTGATTTGCGCCGTTTGGAGCGCCAGAGGGCTTCCCTGGCTTGTGAGTTCGATAGAGGGCGTGGTGTAGGGACGGGGGGTATTAGGGTGTTCTCAATAGATGTCAGAGGGAGAAAGTCTATGTGTAAGGGTTGGATGGGGTTGGGGGGTTAAGCGCTTGAGGGGCAGTTTGGCACGCCGGAGTGCCCCACTGATCTTAGAGTTGGATGAGGGATGATAGGAGAGTGGGCAGGCAGCATCTGGGTGTATTGATGTACGGGGAGTGGACGTGGTTTGCCATCAGGTGGGGGATAGAGGGAGGGATCGTGAAGCTTGGTGCTAAGAGCACGGGCCAATGCGCCGTGAGGGGGAGGGATGGGGTGGGTATGGCGCAGAAAGTCTAGGGTTCAGGTCAGAGAAGGGGTATATGAAGAGTTGGGATCTTCATTCCTGGGGGAGGACACTGCAGTACCTAGAGGTTAATTAACTATAGGCTCAAGATGTACAATCTGCGTCTACATTCTGGTCACCGGGACAGTTGGAGCGGGCTGAAGAGGACAGTAAGTTCTAAGTGAGCGGCGGAGGCAACTAAATCACAGTGTGCACTTTCTAGAGGCGGATTAAGCTAACAGGAGCAATTATAGGTGAGCAGCGCAGGCAAATAGATTACAGTATTATCTAAGGGGCACCCTCTAGATGTTAATCAAGCTACCAGGAACGATTTCTAAGTCACAAGATAAGAATCAATGCAGCAAGAGCAGATTTCTAGGTGTGTGTAACAAATAAATCAGTAATATCTTCGAGGGCACTTCTAGATGTGAATCAGGCTAACGGGAACAATCTTCAACCTTAATCTACACCCACTACCCGCATTCATCCGCTCCAATACTTTTACTTGCTACAACTAGGCAGACACCGAGAACAAACTTAAAATCCCAGAATCGGTAGGCTCCAAAAGTCCAGATCCGGCATCATGCCTCTCGGCTATACAATACTGGATGACGACCAACCACATCATCCTCAATCCTGGGAAAACTGAAATCGTAGTCTGTCGGAAAACAGCACTCCTTCCCCAACCAATTCCATGGCCGCAATCCCAAGGACCCCCCACTGGCAACTTCCAACTTGGTGAAAAACTTCAGATGCACACTGGACATGGACTTAACCCTCTCCCAACACATCACCTGCATATTGTTTCTTCCATCTACAGATTCTCAGGCGTGGTTTCCCTTTCCGCACTGATTCTCTTCCGTATCATCCTCTCCCACTTAGAGTATGCCAAATGCCTTTACACCTAGGCGCACCAGTTTTTCAACTAAGGAAACTGCAAAGAATCCAAAACGCTGCAGCCCGCCTGCGCATTTACCTCCCTCCCACAGAGCACATTGGCCCTACACTAAGAGTCCTCCATTGACAACAGATTGATCGACGCACTACCTTTAAAGCCATGTGCACCATCCACACCACCGCCCGCGGATTTCGTTCAAGACAAAGTCATTTGCTACCACCCCTCAAGGACTCCGATCCTGCACAGCATCTCTAGTTGTTACACAATACAGCTCCTCCAGACTTAGTGGATCGTCTTTCTCCAGCCAAGCGTCGATCTGGAACTCCCTACCCCTGCACATTGGAAATATTGACAATCACCTGGCATTCAGAAAGGCCCTCAAAACCTGGATTTCCCTCCCTCTTGAAACCCTTGTGCACTCTCGATAAGCGCACAGAAATACAACACTCCTATCCACCAATACGCCACAGACACCGGCTGCATTTGCAAAAGCACACCGTAACAAACCATCGTCCTCCCCTCATACCCCACCCCAATGTCCTTCCAGACAACACTCCCACTGTCCAGACTCTCGTTCCAGGGAGTCCACGAATAGCGAGACCAGCCAATCACAGCTATTCCGGCCTAGCAGCACAGAGCAGACAACGCGAACCCCTGACGCACCTCAACACCTCTGCCATTAGTATACAAACTAGCAACGAAAAAGAAAAGTTTAGCTGGGCACTCAGAATCTTCGGTAGTAGTACTCTATCCTAAAACACCAACAGCACCCACCAACCCACGTGCCTGACGTCTGGGCTGCTTCTAGCCAGCCCACCTTAGTCCTAAACCGTCAAAAATGCACACATGAATCATCTAAATTTAAACTCTTAGAACCTCCTACACATGGACTGTCACCAATGGTGTTCCAACCACAAAGGGCATTGAAGACATACAAATGGGGAAGGGGCTATATAAGTGACGAATACAATACACTCCGATCGCAGGTGGGTGCAGAGAATTTTGATTGATGCTGTGAAGTACATCCTTTGCCAAATTTGGCAACATGACAGTCTAGGCACTATTTACTGAAGTTGTGTAAAGATCTACAAGTAACCGCTTTGCAGATATCCTGCACGGGTGCCAAAGTTGCCACTCAGATGGAACGTGCCCTTCAATTTTCAGGCCGGTCCTTGCCGGCTATAGAATAGCATTTGTAAATGCACAAGATTATCCATCGTGAAATATTGTGACAGCTAATCCTAATGTATGGCTTGAGTAGCCTATAAAAAAAAAGTTGATCATCCTGCCTGATTTTTGCCATTCTTTATACGTTTGATTCCAGCACAGACATCCCAACGGAAGGCGGAACGTCCCCTGGTGCGGCCATCCAAACGCTGAACGAAATCGGAGAGGCTTACCCCTTGAAAATCTGCACCAGCGCCCCCCCCCCCCGTCCCCAGCTTGCGCCCATCCGCCGGCTGCTGGAAGGACCCTTCAGGGACCGGGACAGCAAACCTGCCAGGTAATCGGCCTGGGCAGCTCCGCATAGCCCCGAGGCACAACGGTGTGCGTCAACAGCAGATCCTGAGCTCGGAGAGGCAGGAGGCCCCCCACTACACCAGCCCGATCTTGGCCTCCCCCCCTCGAGAGTCTGGAGTGGAGGGAGGCCCCCTCCCCCCAAGCATACATCAAGGGAGCTGCAGGCACCCGTAACGGCTGGCCCTGGGAGGCAGGAAAGGTGGCTGCCCTCCCGCCCGCGGAGCTGCGTGAGATGCCAGGGCCCGCCTGTTCCACTCCGTGGGCCCGCACAGCACTGCCTCCTCTCAGGAGTTAGAAGCAGCAGAGGAGCGATCCCGACGTCTGCCTCATCCCGCGGGGGAAGTCTTTGGAGCGACGCCAGCTGACGAG
This sequence comes from Ambystoma mexicanum, assembly GCF_040938575.1. Lineage (NCBI taxonomy): Eukaryota > Metazoa > Chordata > Amphibia > Caudata > Ambystomatidae > Ambystoma > Ambystoma mexicanum. The sequence continues at coordinate 1,099,135,462 of NC_090937.1, forward strand.
GCAGTACACACCCCCAGGCTCTGGAGCAAGGGGAGCCACAGGAGTGCCACCAGCCACCCGCCTACAGCCCCAACACTCTGCCACAGAACTGCAGGCAGTGTCTCCCCCCTCACCACCAGCAGGATCCTCCCAGCGGACCCTCCGGGCTGGCCCTGGGGAGGGTGAGGAGGCCTGTGCCCCATACGCCCGCCTGCACAAGCCCAGCTGGGCCCTCTCAGCATCAGTGCAGCACCACATCTCTTGGCCTGGGGCAGTCCTGCGATTCTGATCGGCCAGGAGAGGCCCAGGGCCGCCTTCCCCCTAACCTCCACTTGCCCATTTAACACCCCTCCGCCGCAGCGGGCCACCTTGGGGGCTTCCCCCCCTATATACACACAAAGGCGCCAGCCCTGTCCCGCTATCCCGACCATACGTCTGAAACCAGCAGGCCCCCGGCACCAGAGGCAATGCTGAGGGAGCCGCCCGAGTAGCACACCTGCACTAATGGGGAAGCCGGAAGAGCAGGGAACAAGCAGCCCGAACAGGCTTGGCAGAACTGCGGCACAGACCCCACCCTCTGTAGGGGACCTCAGCAAACACTAGCCTGTGGAGCACTAGAGTGGGCTGCGCAGCTGATCTGGGACCCCTGCCAGCGATAACTCGACAGGCAGCGTTGTCTGGGCAGGCCCTCCCCCAGGACGCCCTGGGAGGATCTACACATCCAGCTGGAGCAAAAAGGGGACTGCAACTGGATCCTGAAACTGCACCCCCGCTCAATAATAGCCTGCGGACACATCTCTCACACAGGCGGAGAGCGACCCAGGCACCAGAATGTCCAAGCAGAAGGGCCGAAGACGGCACATAGCCAACTTGCTCCATCTGAGGGCTCCATCTGAGGGAGAAATCCAAACAGCCAACCACCCCCCACCACCGACCCAGCCTTCCTCACCCACAAGGGCCCAAGGACAATGGGCTACAAAAGACGACATTCAGGCCCTCCTTGCAGACATCAAAACGGAATTGCGCAAGCGTATGGCAGAAGTCACAACCAAGAGACACGGCCTGGACACCCGCGTTGAGGTGGAACATAGGGTCGGGGACACAGAAGACCAGGTCCTGGAACACTCAGCTCAGATTGCAGAGCTGCAACAGAAAATTCAGTCTCTAGAGGATAACGCAGAAACTATGCATCACAAACATGACTTGGAAAACAGGACCCGCAGAAACATCTGTATCAAAGGGGTCCCCACCTCGATCCTGGACCAGGCCCTCCCTGCCTACATCGGAGACCTCTTCCAGACTCTCCTCCCAGATTGCGATAAGTCACTACTACTACTACTCGATCGGACTCAACTGCGAGGCAGCAGAAACTCCCCATCGACGGATAGCCCTCAAGTAATCACCAGAGTTCACTTTTTCTCGACGAAACAAGAGATCATGACAGCAAGCGGCTCGTAAGGCGACCTGACATACCAAGGAGCCGCCATACAGCTGTTCCAGGACCTAGCTGCTCCCACGGTGCAGCGGCGGAGAGCCCTTCGACCTCTAACAGCCTTTCTGCAGGAGCAGATCAAATATCGTTGGCTCTACTCGGCCCGCTGCAGTTCACTCTGGAGGGCCACATGAGGGTAATCCATGCCCTGGAGGAGGCAGGCAGCATTATGGGGTGCAAGCCCTCGACACCCGAGGAAGACACATCTACCTCCCCGACAGACAAACCACGCAGCTCAACGCCCCAGCATAGCTGCTGGATGAAAGTTCCAAAGGGAGGGAAAACTGCCGCACACGACCAGTAACTAACCTTCAGCTCTCCATGCCGTAACCTGCACTCTTGGCACCCGGGCGTCCCACGCAATGCCCCAGCCGAGGGGAGGGACAGTCACTTCGGCCCGAGGCACATCAGGGCCAGTCTGTTTATTCTTTGTACCTTCCTTTCTTGTAGTTGGGCTGGGTCCGTCGCCAGCCCCTTTGGTTACCAGGGCACGGTTGGCCCTAAATTGGACAGTTAAAACTTGGTTGCACGCCCCCCCCACCCCCCGAGGGCAGGATCACCCACCACTCACATGAATCCTAAAGGTGCCCCGCTGGCCTCGCCTCTGGCGCACACCAAACTCTGCACATCTCACTAAAGGTCGGGGGCCTGAACTCTCACACAAAACTTAAGTCCATCCTCCGCCGCCTGCAGGACCTTCAGGCCTCAATGGGGTTCCTCCAGGAGACCCACCTCATGGCGGAGGGCTTCACCAGACTGCAATCCCGAGCATACCCAACACAATACCTGGCCGCTGGCCCCAGCAAGAAAGGCGGCACAGCGATTCTGCTAGTGAAAGGTATTCCCTTTAAAGAGAAGGAGACCCTGCGCAGCCCAGACGGCAGATTTGTGGCGGTTAAGGGGGATCTCTACGGGCAGCTCCACACACTGATCGCCGTCTACGCACCAAACGACGGCCAGGCAGCCTTCTACACTACCCTGGAATCCACACTTCTCACCTTCCTCGAAGGACAGGTGGTCCTGGGCAGGCACGTCAATGGGGTACCCAACCCCTCACTGAACAGGTCAGCCCCCCCCCCGCCCCCCCCCCCCGTCCAACGGGGACTTCAGGTTGGCTTTGGGCCTCTGCCACTTGTTCAAGACAATGGGCATGGTGGACACCTGCAGGGTTCTCCACCCGGACACCGTGGACTACTCTTTCTTTCCCACATCCACCGCTCCTCATCTCAAATTAACCTAATTTTAGCCGGCCCACAGCTCCTGCAGTTCACGGACGATGTGGAAATCGGCACAAGGGTACTGTCGGACCACGCCCCAATCCTCCTTACTGCAAGGGTCTTTGACCCAGATCCCCCAGAGGGACGTAGATGATACCTATATGAACCAATGCTGCATGATATGGCCGTGCGTGATGCCATAGCCAAGGCGATCAGAAATTACTTTAAAGAATCCCCCCTCCTCCCCCGACCTCACCTCTACAGCAACAAGATGGGAAGCCATGAAGGCCGTAATCGGAGGGGAACTGATAGCCCAGGCTGCCGCATATACGAGTAGGCGAACCATGAACAGAAACCAACTAGAGAAGACACAGCCCTAAAAAAGAAGTGGTTGCCCGGGGCCGCCAAGATGGTCAGACTAGCTCGTACAAATCTGGAAGCCCACTACGCCGAGGAAACAGCCCAGACCTTGCTCCGGACCAAACAAAGCTATTACGCGAATGGCAATAAAGCTAACACACACCTGGTGAACAAACTAGCCAAAACCCACCGACTGAACCACATCACCGCATTGAGGGACCCGAAAGGTAGAACCCTATACAGAAAAGGGGCAAAACCACGGGTGGTGGCAGCCCACCGAACCAACACCCTGACCTCAGCCCCCACCCACAGACCCTCCAGAATATATAGCAGACACCCGGCTCCCACACATCTCAGAAGCGAATAGAGCTGCCCTGTTAGCCCCAATTACATCCGAAGAGGTGGAGGAAGTACTCAAAAATCTGAAACCCAGGGCCCCAGGCCCAGACGGCTTCCCACCAAAGTTCCACAAACTCTTTCGCCCCATGTTGCCACACCCAATGACAGAGCTATTAACACTTTTCGGAACTTGGGTACCATCGTGTCCTCTATGCAAGAGGACACACAATCAGACTATTGAAACCCAGCAAGGACCCAAAAGAGTGCTCTTCGTATAGACCGATATCTCTGCTCAACGTGGACGCTAATAAATATTCAAAGGTACCGAGTAACGGGTTGGTGCAAATCCTCCCAACTATCAGACCAGGAAGGGTTTATCGGAGGGAGAAGCACCACGGACAACATCCGCCGAGCGCTCAATCTCATCGAAATCGCAACCCAAGAATGTTGGGGCATGAGGGTCTTGACTTTGGACGCTACCACAGCATTCGACAGGGTGGACTGGAACTTCATGCGCCTCACCATGGAGGCATTCTGGTTTTGCCCGATATTCCAGAAAATGGTGCTAGCAAATTACAAAGCCCCAAGAACATCACTCTGTCTAAATCAGACCTAACCCCGATCCGGCTTTCGTGCGGGACGAGACAAGGCTGTCCGCTCTCCCTGCTGATCTTTGCTATGGTCATGGAGCCCTTTGCTCAAAGGGCTCGAGCTAACGAGAACATCACTGGGCTAGAAATAAACGGCGAACAATTCAAGATCTCCCTATACGCCAACGATGTGCTGATCTCCATCACCAACTGTCAATCCTCCTTGCCCGCTACCCTAACTGAGCTAGAGGCGGTCGAAGGAGTGACTGGATTCCAGGTGAACTACTCCAAATCAGAGGCACTGAGCATCAACCTGAGCACCCCCCCTCGTAGCCAACCTCCAGGCACTTTGCCCGCTAGCATGGAGCTCCTCCTCAACAGCCTACCTGGGAGTACGCCTCACAGCAGATCCGAAACAGCTCTACAATGCCAACTTTCCCCACCGCTTCTCAAGGAATTGGAAGCATTCCCTTCAGACGATGGGACAACCAAGAGATCTTGCTACTGGGACGGGTCAGAGTGTGTAAAATGAACCTCCTCCCTAGACTGCTGTACCTGTGCTCCGCTCTCGTGGTCCCCCCCCAAAACAGGCCTTGGAACAACTACAGAGGAAGCTAGCTAAATTCGTGTGGAGGGGACGCAGAGCCAGGATACCTATGAGGGCCATGACTGGGGCTGCAAAATGGGGCGTTTTCGGACTCCCCAACTTGATTAACTACTTCCTGGCGGCCCAACTAGCTAGCGCAACAGCCTGGACGAACCCAGAGCCCCCCCCCCCCAAAATGGTCCCGCATAGAGCAATCCAGAAGTCAGCCACAACTACACTCCCTGCTTCATATCCCGGGACCTCACCGGAGCCAGGGACCACAGATGCCATCAGCCACCAAAGCAACTCTTGAGGCATGGGCATGTCGGAGGAGGAAGGTGCCCAGGGACCCGAGCCCGCTCTCCCCGGTCATCTGGAATCCTGACTTCAGGCCAGGAATGGAGGCAACCGATGGACCAAAGGAGGCCTTCCAACACTCCCTCAACTCTACGAAGCCAGCAACCCACTTAGCTTTGAGGAATGCAAAGCCTGCTTTCAGCTGACTTAAGGAGAGAGGTTCGCATGTATCCAACTCCGCCACTGGATCTCGCAGCCCGCGGTCTGCCGGGGAGCCACCCGGGACCTCAACCCTCTTGAACTGGCAACAGAGGAAAGCACAGGCCGAAGTCAGATTACCAAACTGTACCCACTCCTCTAGGAGGACATGCTAAAAGTTAGACCGCCATACATGTCCGGATGGGAAGCACACTTGGGACATGCCATAGAAGGCCAGACATGGGTGGAGATGTGGTCCAGGACCAACGACATTCAGATGCGTTACAAAGAATGCGCCCTGAAGCTCCTTCACCGCTGGTACTATTCCCCAGTTTGCCTGCACCATTGCAACGCTGTGGCAAGCGGGGATCCTTTTTCCACATGTGGTGGGGATGCCCGACAGTACAGACCTTTTAGAGGGAAGTCCAACAGTTTGCGGAAGACATAACCCAGCGCAAACTGCCGATGGATCCAGAGGTCGTCCTGCTCTGGGTGGCGAGCCCGGACTGCTATCCCAGAACGTGCCGATCTGCCAAACTGCTCACACACCTACTGCTAGCAGCTAAAATTACAGTGGCGCGGAAGTGGAAAGCTCAGGAGGGCCCTCTTCTGGCCCTCTGGTGGATAAAAGTTTGGGAGATCCTGGTGGCAGAGAAGGGGCTCTCCACCGCTTCACAGACTGCTGCGCACCAGTACTGGACTACCACTCCCGATTCCCGGCGCTAACATTTCAATCCCGCCGGGTATCGAACTTTCTGGGCCCTCAAGGTTCTGATGGGTCTCCTACCCATTAGAGCACCACAGACTAAAGGGGTGGCGGTGGTGGGACCAATTGGAGTGGGTAAAGGGCAAGCTGCATGCCTATTAACTGTAAAGGGAGTCACAATGACTCATGTAATGCATAGATAACGCTGTAACCGAAATAAAGTTGTTAAAAAAACAAAAAAACAAACATGAAACCAACGACAGATTTCTGAACGCGAGTTCCAGTATCAAAGAACTATTAGGAATTCTTAGAGCTAGAATCACCCATAGCCCCTGACGACTCTCCCTAAAAACAAAGACTAGTGCACTGGCACCAAAGTGCCTTAGCCAACAAAATTGCCACCAAAAGAATTAACATTAACTGCACTGAGACTACCAAGAAACTTGAAAAACTCCTGGCCTTCAACACCCTATCAGAATTCAAATTCACCCCAATCACGTCATCTAAGTTTGTAAAAATTATAGCTTCTTTAAAATCCTCTTGTTGCCAAGGCGATATGTGCCCGGTACAAATTATTAAAGATGCTGCCAGTGATCTCACCCCCTTCATCATGAGGCTAATAAATGCATCCTTCAAGTCATGCCAGGTTCCCACTAACCTGAAAGATGCCTGGGTTCTCATCTTACTCAAAAGAAAAGCTTCACTCGACCCTGCTATCCCGACGAACTACAGACCCATAACGACAGTTCCCTTTCTACTGAAAATCTTTGACAAGGCAGCGTACTCCCAAATCCAGACCTACCTTGAGACGAACCTCCTCTTAGGGCTAAAACAGTCCTGCTTCAGACCTCTTCACGGAACGAAACAGCCTTGATCGACTTGAAAATACAAATAAACCTCTTGAAAGACAACAGACAATGCGCCTTACTCCTGCTACTAGACCTCTGCCGCCTCTGACTTGGTTGACCACAACATACTCTGAACACCTCGCTTCATCTGCCAATTTCTCACAAGAAGCTTCTAATTGGATTAAGTCCTTCCTCAACAACAGAACTATGAGGGCTGTCCCCCTACAGACGCGGCTGACCCCATCACTTGTAGCATCACTCCTGTGTATCCCCCACAGTTTACAATGTCTTCACTAAACCCATGTTCGACATACTGGACTGCCTGGGTGTCATCTACACCAACTATGCAGATGATGCCCAGATACCGATTCCATTATCAGGTGACTGACAGACAGCGCCATACTCAACAAAATCTACCTGAATGACGAGAAGACCGAAATTCTCATCCTAGGTGCCTCCCCACACCTCAACAAACTAAACACCAAATACGCGTCCTTCCTCATAGATGGCGACATAATTACAACTGTCAAGGAAACTAGAACCTTAGGTTTTTACATCGATTCCCCTCAGTTTGAAGAAACAAGCCAATGCCACTGCCTCGTCTACGAACTACGCCTGTAATCTTATTAATTCCTGCAAAGCCTACCTACAAACAGCCGCATTACACTAGCACGTGCACTAATACTGTCCAAAATCGATTACTGCAACGCATTGTACGCAGGAGCCAATAAACAAGTGCTAAATAAATTGCAAATTCTACAAAACAATGCCTTGAGACCAGCCCTGAGTATTCCAAGGAAGACCACATATCTGAAATAAGACAGAGCTGCAAGTGGATCTATCCGAGATAGAATCTACTCTACTCATCCGCAAGACCTCAGCCAGACCTACCAGATCAGCCAACTCATGTTGCATCATCACTCCCCGCTTTAACCTACAAACAGCTGGTGGTGCTAGCTTCCCGGTTCAAGCAACCAACGCATGGAATGCAATCCCACTCAACCTAACGGACCAAACCCTCCAGTTTGACTTGACACAAAAAAGTGCCTCCTCGCAAACGGTGCCCACCAGCTCTACCAGGGCCTGCTAACTCTGCCACTCCTCGATCTTCACATGGCACCCACCTACCCTGACTGTCACCAAACTGCCTGTCAGCTAATTATGCATCGGTTGCCTAGTTCTATTGTAAATTATGGTCATGTATCCATGTACACCGTATACCTGCCCCATGTATTGTGTATTTTGTATACATACTGTATTTGCATATGTATTCTAAGCTGTCTTGTAATGCACCCAGATACCTGTGGTCCAGAGCACTTTATAAATAATGAACAAACAGCAATGATACAAGGATTTCATTGCTGGCCTTCTGGCCGAAAGCAAAACCTCAATCACTCCTTCCCGAAAGTCCCAATCTTTGTATTTTACCCTTTCAGAAACCAGGTGTAAAGATTCAGAGTACTGATTTCTGGATGAAGGAGACCACCCCCATTCCCCTCTTGCAAAAGCAAGTCCGCTCTTTGGGGAAGACTAATTGGAGTGCAGAGTGCAGATGGCCATCTCTAGAAGGTCTGGGTACCATGTTCTCCTTAACTAATGTAGAGCAATGAGTATCATGGATTTTCCTCAACCTCTTGATGACTGAGTGGCAAAAATGCATACAGAAGTGGAAATTCCCCGTCAACCATGAACGGGTTCCCTAGAGCAGCTCTTAAAGGAAATTCCCTGGCGCAAAATAGGTCACATGTTGACGCTGATTGTGAACAGATCGACTGGAGGGGGTTCACCAAAGGGCAAAGATCTCAAGAAGGACTTCCTGAGCAAAGTACCGCTCATGGGAGACCGTGCTCTGCCTGCTCAGAGCGTCCGCCACGGTTTTCTTCTCCAGCCAGATGAACTGCTAGAAGAATTCATTTTCTTAGTGCCCAGAACCAGAGCTGCGTGACCTCTACACAGAACAGCACCTCCCTTGTTGAGGTAGTACATGGCCACTGTATTATCTGTCATTTTCAGGACATTTCGCCCGTACTGAAGACAAAGGCCATCAACGCTAGTCCAATTACGCTCAGCTCTAAAAAGGTTCATATGATGTCTGGATTCCAACCAAGACCAGTGACCACTGATTGAAAGGTCTTTCATGTGGACTCCCTGTCCTGTAAGGGAGGAGTGTCAATGGTCATCTCCAGCCATGGTTGCCAAAAGGGTTCTCCTCATTTTCTCAGCAGGTTCGGCACAGGAGTTATTGGGCTACCTTGTTTGGGACCTGAAGTAGATGCGTCATTCTGCCGGGGAACTGAGACCACTGGGATCAGAGAGCCCACTGAGGGGGATCTCATTCTCAGACAGGTTTCTGGCACCAAAAGAAAATCCAGCATGTTATGAGGCTGAGAAACCTTATGAAGTCGGAAGAGATTGGGCACTCTGAAATTTGTGGACAATCTGCGAGAGATGTTTAACCATCTACTCTGGTAGCGAGGCTTTCCCTGAGGATTAATCCAGGACTGCTCAAATAAATGTAAGCTTCTGTGATGGTGTCAAGTGCGACTTCTTGAAGTTCAGGGAGAAGCCAAGCTCATGGGCAAAGTGGCAAGGGCAACTGAGGTGACTCCAGGCCAGAGAACAAGCTCTGATCAATTAGTCGTCCGTGTAGGGGTAGATGTGAACCCCCCTTCCTCCTTACACTTGCTGCCAACCACAGCCATAAGCTTGTAGACTCAGGGCAGAGGTGAGTCTGAAGTACCAAACTGATGAGAACCACCAACTGATTTTGAGGCATAGGCACATGAAAGTAAGCATCCTGAAGGTCCAACGACAAACCAATTCTGGAGCCCAAGAGCCTGAAGGATCTGCAAAGGAATTACCATCTTGAACTTCTTGAAATTGTTGTTCAAGCATCTCAAGTCCAAGAGGAGTCACACTCCTCAGTCCTTCTTGGGACTTAATAGGGAGTATACCCACCTCAATTACACTCCGCCGCAGGTACTAACTCGATCATACCTTTATCCAAAGGGTAAGAATGTCCTGTAAGGGGATTGGATCAGGATTAAATACAGAATGGTCTAAGGGGACAATCTGCGGGCCTTGCCAGGAATGTGTGGCAGTAGCCACAGGCCACCGTCTGCTGTGCCCAAGCATGTGCGGTTATGCCCCTCTCTAGATACAAAGACACCTGCCTCCCATCACAGTCTTGCTGACAAAGGATTCAGAGTGGTTTTGAAGGAGCGGCTGAAGGTAAAGCAGTGGACGCTAAGAGGGAAGCTTTACTGCCTCTGGAACCACAAGGAGCTCTCCTTCGGCCTCTGAATATTGGTGCCTTCCTCTTGTGATTGACGAGTAAAAACAAAAAAAGGCCCAACCACTTCCTGAGAGAGCCCTTGGTTTAATAGATGCTCCTAGCAATTTTGGTGTGGCTTTAGAAGCTTGTTGCTTTTCTAAGCCTTCATCAGCTTTTGATCCATAGAGCTGACAACCATCAAAAGGCATGTCAATCAAGCAGCTGAGTGAAGGGGGGAGGGAGGGTGGACACGAGCCGGGGAGGTAGGAACCCTCTGCCTTCCCGACGCCATGGCCCAATGCTACAATGAACTCCCCATCAGAGTAAATCTGCTACTTAGATGAAACGGGGAGTCTGCCGGATCAGCAGCTACATATACCAGCATAGCGTGTCCTGAAGACTGGCTGAGCGCCATCAGAAGGATTGATACAGCAATTCAACATCACTGCTGAGGGCCCTAGCCCTACAGCACATCAACTACCTAAGATCCCCAGAACCAAGTGTGGCGTCTGGAGTCTATATAACGCACAGGGATCCACTGACCCGCATACTAAACTACTGCACCTGAACTGCCCCAGGATCAGATTGAGACATACATGTAGCCCAGGATGACAATCGTCAATATCTGTCTAGCCCTGCGTCAAAACAGGGGATTGGAGAACCAGCGACTCAGGACGCGGACTCCTCTGCCCAACCCAGACTGGAACACACACACACACACACACACACACACACACACACACACACACACACACACACACACACAAACGCACCATAGAGGCATCTGGAAGAACAGTACAGGGAGACAACCGAAGGAATAGTACGAACTCTGCGATCCTACATTGGAAGCCATCAAGTAAGCTTGCAGCAGAGGAGAATTGTTGGGCTAAGAGTAGAAGGGATTGGGATCCTCAAAACCCGACCCCTAACCAATCGGAGGAAACTACTGATCGCACGAATCCAAGGAAGCCATTGAACCAGTACAGCAGGCTGGATAACAGTCTTGACTCCGGCCCAGAGACTCCGTAATGGGTAGAATACAAAGGTATATCAACAGAGTAGAATTGGGATCCCGAGACATCCAGAAAAACAATGGCAAAGTGGGAAGAGCGCTAAGCAGACAAGACATATCCACGCTATTAGGCCATTTTAAACCCGAAAAATGGGCATCAAATAGCATTCCCACTAACGCAGTCTGTGACTAAGTCAGACCTACACCTGTGTATAGGCGCATTATAAATGCCATATCATACAGGACCTGCTAGCAGCAATGACGAGAGTTCCAGAAGGGCACTGAGAAAGATATCCACTCTGGACAAGGTGGAGGATGTGGAAAGCAGAAAGGCGGAGATAGAGAACAACCTCTGAGCAAACGTTTCAATCGGAGAGGGACGGGACAGGATTACAGCCCTAGAAGCTAGATGCAAGTCACTAGAATTAAAACAAGAAGATGCAGCTAACCGCTCTAGACGGAATATCCGCCTACGGGGTATTTCCATCTCAGACGCAGACCTGGAGAATTTCATGAAGGACTTATTCCGGTTCATACTAACTTTTTCCAGTGGGGCCCCACTGGAAATCGACAGTACACCGAACCAAGACTAGGCAAGCCTACTCCACTCCCCTGGACGTTCTAGCAAGAATACATTTTTACAAGGGGAAGGAGGAAATAATGCAGGATGCCAGGAACTCTACGCAAAAACAATTCAGAGACATGACCACCCTGCTATATCAGGACCTGGGATTCAAACACCTCACAGAACAGCTACAAGAAAAGATGCCATATCGCTAGGGGTTCCCGACCTCACTAAAGGCAAACAGTGGCAAATACACAACCTAAAGGAAGCCGAGATGTTTTTGCGGTCTGGGGAGGAAAGCAGAGAATGAGAAAGTCAGTTCCTCAAGAACCGCCAAGGAAACCCTCTGTGGCGGCCTGGACTAGAGTGGACTGGAAGTGCAGAATTCAGGGTCCTCCCCAAAAGCACAAGAACCCGGATAAAATCTCAGACAGCAACTTACCACAGTCAAGGTCAGTTATCCTTTCAAGACCCCACATTCCCGAAACCACGATGGGATCCGTAAAGTAAGGGTGGTGACTAGCCCTAGTAGACAAACCAGATTTAGTGGTGCCCCCGAGGAGGGAGGAGATTGCCTTGATCCAAGGACCAAGCGCCTTCATTGCCGAAATGGAGGGAACACCCAAGATTTCCGAGAGAAGTTTATATCTATACGCATTTCCGAGTTATGCCGTTGAATGAGCATTTGGCCCAGTTGGCCTCTAGAGAAGTCGGTGGTGTGTTAGAGCCGGATACCGTGTTGGTTGAGGGCTGCACTCAACACTGACAGTTATGGGAAGGGGGAGGGGGAGGGGAAATAACCCTGAGACCTCAGGTGAGTAAAGGTAACAAAACATCAACATCCCAAGCAAGCAGACACATACGGACAGAGCAAACCAGGCACCACAATTTGGGAGAGGGACTACGAAGACCCAAACAATAGCGAGAAAACTAAAGAGAAACATGTGATCTGATAAAAAGTGTGAAATACGAATAACATAGAATTTATAGTGACTTAACTTCCCGGGTAAGAGGTCAGTAGAACGCAGACTAGTCCAGCTCTTGGCGGACATTGGATGTCTGCAAAACACCCATCTTCTGCAGGCAGATTAACAAAGCGTTAAATAGAACAGATTCAAGAAGTGCTACTTTGCCATATCAGCGGGAAAAGAAAAAAATAAGAGGGTAGCCCTACTGTTGAGAATGTTCCTTTAACACAGACCTCCGTAAAAAGAGAGCAAGGGTAGATTCATATTGGCCAAGGGATACTTCCTGGAGCAACCACTCACTATAGCTGCCATCTACTGACCGAACAATGCACAAGATCGATTCCTTCACAATCTGATTCCAACCATTTTAACTTTCACTGAAGGGCACCTCCTGATGGGCGGAGATTTCAATGTTGTCCCAGACCTGCAAATTGATTAACTCCCCCAACCAGAGCAGATTTCTCAGGGAAACAGGGACAGTAGACATTTGGAGACTACCCAACAGTGGTTCTAGAAACTTCACTTTCTACTGAAATGTGCACAAAGGCTTCTCCAGAATAGATCGGATCTGGACATCCTGCGTCCCATTCCCCTGTCTGCAAAGGGTTCAAATCCACACAAAAGTAGTATCAGACCATGCTCCTGTCACTGTAGACCGGCAAATACAAGGTTCCCCGAATCCCCCGCAAAGATACTGGAAATTGCAAGACCCCATCTCATTAGATGCAGATCTCAAAAGGGAAGTGGGGAAGACCCTTACCCACTACTTCAGCGAGAACACAACAGGGGACACCCCCCATAGCCATGGGATGCCATGAAACCAATAGTACGTGGGGCATTAATCACTGCAGCAGCAAGGCAAAGTCGGTGTGCCCGACTCCAGGAAACTAAACTGGAAGAGAAAGTAGCAGCAGTAGAAAAGTTTTAACACATACCAAACTAGACAAGCAGAGAGGGACCTCAAAAAAGGCAAGACAGCCCTAGATATTCACTGGGCGGACAAGTCAGCCAGAGCACTAGCATATACAAAGCAATATTACATAAATGGTAAAAGCAACAGCACAATCAGAAGCTGGAAAAAGTACACAGGAGAAATATCCTAAAGCTCAAGGGGCTGAATGGTATCCCTCGATATGTTGAGGGGAAGGAAATGGAAATCATGTTAAAGAGCACCACAGAGAAATTATGGCTGGGCCCCCTACAAAATCTGAAAGGCAAGCGCACTATTTACGATCCATCATTGAAGTTTAGCCAAAGACGGGGCGTGGCTTGGACGCCATGTGAAAGGACGTGCCTGTACGGGAGCTCCCGCTGATCCGAACATTATCCGGCTGAATCCGCGCAACGGCCGCTACGATGTGGCATAGACGGTGATGACTAAATGCGAAGCTCGGCTGCACATGTGGATGCATTTTCATACGGGATTGTGCAGCGCTTGTGTCCCCAGGAGCCGCGTGAAGTTTTTGGGCCGGAGCTTCGCCGGCAGACAAAATGGCTGCCGCCGCTTGATGTTGGGACAAAGGATCGGGGACCGGATTCTGGAGGCGACTCCCTCAGTTCACGTTCGGTGCGATCCAGCGAAAGCAAGCTTGACTGGAGGTAGCCGAAACTGTGTGGCGACGGGGGGACATAGTGCCCCCAGGCTTGGGGCCTAAGCGAGATCGAAGGGACGCTCCTGATCGAAGATATGACGAGCAAGCTCCTGAGGGCGAAGAATAAACAGCCCACGCTCGACGAATTTGCCAACACATCGCCTGGCACCGAGGGGACCAGGAGCAAAGAAAAGGCCCAGCCCAAGGAGATGGCCGCAGGAGGAACGAACCAGGAGGTCCTGGCAGCGATCGCAGATCTGAAGGCGACATGGGAGACCAAACTCCAACTTGCGGTGGCCGAATTGAAAACTGCGATGGAACTTCAGGTCGGGGCGGTACAGGAGGACGTGAACCTCCTGAGGCAAGATGTGCGAACCCTGGCCGAGCGCACAGAGACCCTGGAGAAGGAGATGGGCCCGACTGTGGTGGAATGCACCACGCACAAACGAGAGATCCATGCCCTGGTGCAGAGGGTAGGCAACCTGGAAAGCAGGGCTGAAGAGGCAGAAGGTCGGGCCCGCAGAAACAACATCCGGATTGTGGGCCTACCGGAGGGAGCTGAGGGCCAGAACCCCACAGATTTTATTGAGACTTTGCTGCTTCAGGAGATCACCGGAGGTGCCCTAACGCAGGGATTTGCAGTGGAGAGGGCACATAGGGCCCTGATCAGAAGGCCACCGCCGGGTAATCCGCCCAGGCCCGTGATCGCCAAGATCCTCAACTACAAAGACCGGGAGAAGATTCTGGAACATTTTCGTAAAGGGGGCACCATACGGCGAGGGGAGGCAACCATCTCTGCTTACCCCGACTACACTCTACAAGTGCAGCGCAGTCGGATGAACTTTGGGGCGGTCAAAAGGCGCCTGCGGACGGCCGGTTTCAAGTATATGTTACTCTACCCAGCCAAACTTAAGGTCTTCTTCAAGGCTAAGACGCTGTTTTTCGACACCCCGGAGGAGGCCATGGAATGACTCGATGCGCAGAACTGCCCTCAGGAGCCTGATGAGCAGATGGCGGACGGAGCAGGGAGAGCTAAGTGAAACAGTGGGCCTGGCGGACTTTGAACATTTGGACTGGAATATAGTCTTTGCCACTTTGTGATGGGGATGCATTTTTTAACTGTTTCGAACATGGTCCGCGAGCGCGGATATAAATGTGTAGGGAGCAACCGAGGGCCGTTTTATTCGTACCCCAGTGTGTGGTTAGGTTAGTCACTGTGTGGGGTGTGACACCCTGTCGGGTTCTCTGCGGGGGCTTCCGTAGAGAACCGAACACGGGGATGCCTGAGATCCAGGGATGGAGCTGGGCGGTTGGTTGGGTTAGGGGGGTGGGGGGTGTTAGTTGTTATGTGAGCCTGGGGAAGAAACTGAGAAGGGATGTAGTCGGGACTGGGGGGAGGCGATCAGACCAGAGGGGGAAATGGGAGCTACGGACAAATCATGGGAGACCTTAAGGTATTGACATGGAATGTTAGAGGGTTGAATAGCTACCTGAAGCGTAATAAGGTCATGTTGTATTTGAAGAGGCAGAGGATAGACGTGGCCTTGTTACAGGAGACGCATTTGACACGGGATAAACTTGAAATGGTGCGGAGAAAATGGAGGGGGACAGTGGTTGGATCCACATTCTCTGCGTATGCCAGGGGTGTGCTGGTTTGGGTTGCACCACATGTCCCGTTCAAGCTCTTGGGGGAGGTTGTGGAGTCGGACGGGCGGCTGGCCATGGTTCGGGGGATTGTGGAAGGTAGAGTTGTCTGTATCATAAACACTTATGCGCCCAACCAGGACACAGCGACTTACTTCAAGACACTGTGCGCGAGACTCGGCGAAGGGATGGGGAGCACAGTAATCTGGGGTGGAGACTTTAATTGTGTGCTTAACCCCAGGGAGGACAGGTCGGATGACAAAATGGTTAGGCCCAGCCCAGCGGCCAAGGTGTTGCAGTCGCTGCTAGCGGATCTAGGCCTGGTAGACGTGTGGAGAGCGAGACACCCGGGTGGGAGGCAGTATTCGCACTATTCGGCTCCGCACCAACTGCACACGAGGCTCGACTACTTTTTTGCCACTCCAGACATTCTTACGGAGTGTGAACAGATTGACTACAGGGCGAGGGTCCTCTCGGACCACTCGCCCCTAATCATGCATTGGCGGCTGCGCCCCCCACGTGCACGGATTCCAATATGGCGCCTTCGGGCGGAAGCGCTACGGGATCCGGTATTCAAGGAGGACATGAGGGAGGAGATAGTCGCGTACTTTGAGTCGAACACAGGGAGTGTCAAATCGGCTGGTACTTTGTGGGAGGCTTTTAAAGGTGGTGATGAGGGGAGTTGCTATTGCGAAGTCCAAGGGATTAATGGGCGGAATCCTGACCGACCTGCGAGAGGCCGAGATCGAGCTGGAAAAAGAATTGGAGAAGGGTGGGACCGATGTGGAAGCAGTTACTGAGCTGCAGCAGCGGTGCTCTGGGCATTGGGACAGACTTTGTAACCTGAATTATACGAAGTACATTGAGAGGTTGCATGCGGGTGGGGACAAGACAGGCAGGCTCCTCGCTTGGCTATATAAGAGCGTAACCCCTAGGGTCCCGATCCGATCGGTCATCACTGAAGGGGGTGCGGAGATCGATACGCAAGAAGGGGTAAATGGGGCATTCGCAGAATACTACCAAACATTGTATGAAGATCGGGAAGGGGGGAGCCGAGAGGAGATAGATGAAGTACTCGGGGATATAGGCCTGCCCAGAATCAGCGATGAAGAGCGAGAGGAGATGGATGCTCCGATCACTCTGGAAGAGCTCAGAGAAATAGTGCGACAGCTGCCCACTTGCAAGGCCCCGGGGGCGGACGGGTTCCCCAGCGAGTTTTATAAGGCGTATGGGGAGGAGGTACTCCCACCCATGCTGGACATGTTTAATGAGGCGTTTGAGCTGGGACAGCTACCAGAATCACTCAGGGAAGCGGTCATAGTGCCACTCCCCAAGCACAATACACCGGGACACGGTTGCGGCTCCTATCGACCCTTGTCAATGCTGAACCAGGACAGCAAGATCCTAACAGCTGTCTTGGCGGCTAGAATGAGGAGAGTGATAGGCAAGCTGATTCACCCTGACCAGACGGGCTATGTCCCGGACAGGAACATTACCCACAACCATAGACGCCTACACAGAGTGGTCGAATGGGGATGCAGCAAAGACGGCGAAATGGCGATAGTGGCGCTGGATGCGGTCAAGGCGTTCGACTCTGTTCGTTGGCCGTGGCTGTTGGCGGCACTGGATCACTTCGGAATGGGGCCAGGGTACAGGAGGTGGGCCGAATTATTATATAGCGCGCCTCTAGCCAGAGTTCGTACGGGGGCAGTAGTGTCGGACAGGTGGCAGTTAGGTAGAGGCACCAGGCAGGGATGTCCTTGGTCCCCAATGTTGTACATCCTGGCCCTTGAGCCCTTGGCAATTTACCTCCGGCAACAGTATGACCCGGTGGGCATAGAGGTGGGGGGGGAGAGCCATCTGATATCCCTGTATGCCGACGATATGCTGTTGTACCTCCAATACCCAGAAGAGAACTTGCAATATGTCTTGGAGGTGATGGAGAGGTTTGCTTGGCTTTCTGGTATAGCGGTCAACCCTCGGAAATCCACTCTGTTCCCGCTGGGCGGCTATGTGGGGATACCGGCTGAGAGGTTGCCAGTATTGCGAATCCCATGGGCGACAAGCACCTTTCGGTACCTTGGCATAGACGTATATCACACGACCGGGGAGGAACACAGGCACAATACTGAATTGGCAGTGGGGAGGATCGAGAAGTGCATGAGGTTTTGGGTGAAACTACCTTTGGCGATGATGGGCCGGGGTGCTATGCTTAAGATGGTCGTGCTACCTAGGCTGCTGCATTATTTCAATAACATTCCATACATGATACCCAAGGGGTTTTTTGCTAGACTACATGGGGTATGTAGAGATTTCTTATGGCAGGGCACGCGTAACAGGGTCGCATTGTGGAAATTGCAGAAGGCTTATGAGAAAGGCGGCGTGAGGCTGCCGAACTTTGAGGCCTACTACGTGGCAGCGCAGCTGCAGTACGTGGCCAAGTGGCTTTCGGACGACGAAACCCCGGAACATAGACTGTTGGGAAAGGACTGCTCCCCCTTCTACCTGCGAGAGATTATTTGGGTATCCAGCACATGGATGAGGGGGCGTCCTAAGATGCTAGCGTTGGGCAGGAACATGTGGCGAAGAGCCTGCCGGATGATGGGGGATCCCCTGCCGTGCATGCCGCAGCTGCCGCTGGTGGCCTTGGCAGGGGAAGACGGACAGCTTAGGGCCATCCTGCGGACATACTGGGAGTCAGTGGGGCTGGTCACTTTGGGGGACATTTGGCAGGATGGGGCCTTGGCGGAGTTCGCAGATCTGGAGGCGGGGGCGGGGCTGCATGCGGGGCAATACATGATGTTCCACAGAGTGGTTAGGGAGGTCCGGAGCACTTGGCCCGAGACCGTATTGGCGGACGAGCCGGATGCGACACTGGAGATCATGTATGACGCATCCGAGGGCGGGCATGAGGTCTCCAGGCTGTACGAGATGCTGATGGCAAAGGTTGGGAAGGATTTGGGGTACCTGAGGTTGGAATGGGAAACAGAGATGGGGGCCCCGATGGCGGATGGGCAGTGGGAGCGCGCCCTGGGGTACCACAAAAGGGTATCGAGGAATGCCAGGTTTAAACAGATACAACTATATATCACGCATAGGGCATACATGACCCCCCTGAGAATTTCCAGATTTCGAGACGCTGGGCGCCAGGCGTGTCCCAAGTGTAACACAGAGAACGCTGATATGATTCACATGTTCTGGGCCTGCCCTGTGATTGCAACCTACTGGGGTGAAGTGGCGCAGAAGCTGGCAGGGAGGGGCATTGTACTTAAGATAGATTCGGCCTGGGCCTGTTTGCTTGGAGGGTACCCCAGGGCGCGCAAGCTTCGGCACGTGGAGAAGCTTAAAGATTTGGCTTATACACTTGCCAAATGCAGAATAGCCATGGGATGGAAGAATTGTCAGAGGCCACGGGTGGAGGTATGGTGGCGTGACCTCCAGAAATGGGCTGCCGCCGAGACGACAGCATGGTGGGAAGCCAGCAGGGCGGGAGGGGAGGAAGAGGTGAGCTCCCTCACGGCATGGAAGGTGCTATTGACTGAACTGTTTAGTATGGGGTCGACCTCGGCTGGATCTGAGAGCGACGGAACCCCACCACACGGAACGGACAATGATGGTGGACACCCTACAGGCTCATAGGGGGGAGGGAAGGGGATTGTTAAGTTAATTTTGTTCTGTTTTTCTTTTTTTTCTTTTCTTTTCTTTTTTATATCTGTTGTTTGGCCTTTGTTGTGGCTTGATGTGTTCTATTTATGTTTTGTTGCACTGTGTGGTCGTTATAAAATAAAATACATTTAAAAAAAAAAAAAAAGTTTAGCCAAAGACCAGCTAGAACCCCTAGAACTGCCGATCAGAGTAGAGGAAAGCACAGGGGCGATAAAAACCCCAAGAGTTCTGCCCCAGGTCCCAATGGACACTCAGCCAGATTTGATAAGGCCTATACCCATATATTGGCCCTGCAGCTCACATCCCTATTCAACTCATTACTAACAACGGGCAGCATTACCCCCCCCCCTCCAAGGCAGAATCGCTGACAATACTCCCCTCAAACCAAGCAAAAAACCCGAAAAAGGAGATAGTCCAGGAGCCCGGTGAGTGTAGCGCCTGAATCGCGGGCATTTTATTTGTAACATCAGCTGAGTTAGAACTCAGCGTAGCGTGCCCCATGCTCTCCTCCCCTGCCGCTCCCTGGTTTACCTCCCTCCCGACCCGCCCACAGCCCTTCCAATTGGCCATCCGACCCGCTTCCTGCACCTATTTCCCATCCTAGGAGCAAGTGAGTCAGTCCCCACTTCCCCTCCTCTAAAAACCTCTTCCTAATCCCATCCCTCCCGCCCACCCCCCCCTCCCTCTGATATGCCACTCTAACTTCATCACTGGTCCTCCCAGGGCAGCCCTCTGCCCGGCAGCCCCCAGCGGCTAAGGCCGCGAGGACAAGGGCGACTCCAACAGAGGCGACTCCAGGAAGTGTCAGCAGGTGTCCGCAGGGAAAGCCAGGACAGTGGCCAGCCGTCAACCAGCAACTACAAGGACCAGTAAGGTAGGGGGATCGGGGTTGGGAGAAGTACAGCTTTACACTAGATACCTAACCTCGTTGCCCCAAACTCCATTTGATAGAAGTCTGTTCTCCAAACTGCACTGATAGGCTTTCCTTTCTCCCACTATACAGGTGTCTCAAACTTAGCAGGGCCACAGTGCCCAAACTGCATTGTCTGTTCTCCAAACTGCATTGATGGGCCCCTCTCCCTCTATACAGCGGTCTCAAATTTAGCTGGGCCACCGTGCCCAAATTGCATTGTCGCTAAGGGAGACGGAGACTAACGAGAGCCACGGTTAGAACCCAACCATATAACTATACAACCCTTAACTCCACCCTTACACCCCGACCAAGACAACAACTAGACAAAAACAACTCGGAATCGTACAATGCCGTGCAAAAGACCCACCCAGAGGGAAAGAAGAGAAGAAAGAACAAACACCCCGAAACTTCAACTAAGAACCGCAACAGAACACACCCCCACAGACAGGTTCAAAGATCGGACCAACACTGAAAGAAGAGACAAATCCCTTTACCTAACTTCATACCTCGCTGAGACCTACTCACCAGATCGAACCAACGCGAGGCCAAAACCAACTACACTGAACAACCTACCAACATCACGAAGGAGGACAAACCCCACCAGATACAAGCACACAACTGAAGCAATAACACCATACATCACCAAAGCAAAAAGAACCCCCAACCCACAACCATGTCCCCTGGAAGACGAAACCGATGAAAACAAAAACCCTAGACTAAACCAACTACTCGAGAACGCCGACAACCTGAAAACGGCTCCTGAACAAGATCAGAAATCGACCCTAACAAAACAAGGCAAACCAAGCTACACCTCTAAACTCCACTGTAATCTAATAAATGCAAGATCCATGTCAAAACACTACAGAGATCTTCAACCTACTCTACGACAACGGCATCGACATCCTCTTCATCACAGAAACTTGGCTGGACGACAACTACAAAATCACACTCCAAAGCTGCCTTCCAGCAAACTTTAAATGCCTTCAAATAAACAGGAAAAACAAAAAGAGGAGGCATCGCAATAGCATTTAAAGAACAGCTGAAAATAAGAACAGCCGAACCACTCAACATCCCCAACTGCGAGTCCATGGTCATACACCTAACAGCTAGCCCAAAAACCAACATCACATTCATCCTGGTGTACAGACTCCCAACTTATGATGCATCCTTCGTCGACAACTTCATAGAAGCCATAACCAACATAGCCATCAACCACGAACACCTAATCATACTGGGGGACTTAAACATCTGGTTCGAAGACAGTCATGCCAACTCCCAAAACTCACTGATTGAACAACTTGCCACCATGAAACTACAACAACTAGTAAAAAAGGGGCAACTCACTCGGCAGGACACACCTTGGACGCAATATTCGCAAAAAAAAAATCACCACGGCACCGCCGATACAAATACTGTGGAGTGACCATCTCATTATCCCATTCGTAATCACTCTGCCTACTCAAGTCTACATCCAACCTCCCAAACTCACAGCCACCACAAAAATAAACTGGAAAGACGTCAAAAAAGGAAACCTATTTTAACAACTGGAGTTAACCAAGCCCTCAACAACAGAACTAGACCTAGCTGACCTAGACGGGAAAGCTGAGATACTACACAAATGGATTGCAGATACAATTGACAAGATGGCCCCAGAAAAACCATTCACACCATCAAGAAAGAGCAATGGCAAAATGGTTTACCCCACTAGTAAGCACCATGAAAAAAGAACAAAACGATGGAAATGGAATGGAGGAAAGATTACAATCCAGACCAAAAAAACAATGTTCCAGAAGCACATTCGCGCATACAAAAAGGAAATTCAAAAGGCAAAGAGAAGGCATTATGATGACAGAATCACAAATGCCACCAACACACAAAGAAATGTTCCGTATCATTAAAGAAATGAGAAACCCACCAGGCTGTGAGAACACCCCAACCCCCTCGGAGAAACTATGCAACAACCTTGCAGACCACTTCAAAAAGAAAAATCAATGACATCCGACAAACCATCCAACAGAGACAACCAAACAAACCTAAATCAGAACCGCAGCACAAACTCAATAACTGCCCTGAAATATCAGCAGAGGCATTCACAATGCTGATAAAACACAGCAAGAAGGCGGGCTCACCGATGGATCCCTGCCCCCCGGACATCTACAAATCAATCCTCGGACAAGGAACACCAGCAGAATACTTCAGAAACCTTCTAAATCTATCACTGGCAACAGGAACAGTACCAAGGATCTTCAAATCGGCTTACATCAAACCACTTCTGAAAAACACAAGCAGAGACGTAGATGACCTCTCCAACTACAGACCAATCTCCAACATCCCCTACCCAGCCAAACTCCTTGAAATCTACGTATACAAACTAACCCAAGAATACGTTGAAGAACACCACCTGCTAGACCAAGCTCAAGTCGGCTTCAGACCCACAAGAGGTACAGAAACAGCACTACTATCCATCTGGGATGACCTAAAAACAAACGCAGACTCCAACACAACATCTGCCCTTATCCTACTCGACCTCTCCGCAGCCTTCGACACAGTTAGCCATGACACCCTAACCAAAAGACTAGAAGACATAGGTATAACAGACACAGCGCTACGCTGGACTAAATCATTCCTAGCAGACAGAACTGAAACCGTCTGGATCAAACCCTTCAAATCCACCCCACGAGTCAACGACTGGCGTACCACAAGGATCCTCACTATCACCACTGTACTTCAACATCTACCAAACCCCAGTAATCAGAATCTTCAAGAAACACAACATCAAATGCTACAACTACGCAGACGACACTCAAATCATCTACAAGATCGTAGACACCCAAGCCAATCATTCAAACTTAACCGACTGTCTAAAAGAAGTCTTCAACTGGATGAATGCCAACAACCTGAAAATCAACCCAGGAAAAACCGAAATCATGATCATATCCAAAGACCAAGAGAAGGAAACCGCCATCCCGTGGCCAACGGAAATGGGATCTACACCATCACCATCTAAGGTAGTAAAAAATCTGGAAGTCCTGATGGACAACACCCTAACCTTAGTACCGCAAATAAACGCAACAGTCAAGAAATGCTTCTTCCTCCTCCACACAGCAAGAAAAATACTACCTTTCCTATCCTTCACACACAAAACACTCACCATCGTCGGCCTCATCATGTCTAGTATCGACTATGCAAACAGCCTCTACCTCGGTATACCGGAATACCTACTGAAGAAGCTACAACGGATCCAAAACACTGCAGCCAGACTACTCCTCAAACTATCCAGAAGAGACCACATCACCCCGGCCCTAAAAACACTACACTGGCTCCCAGTAAAACAGCGTATCATCTTCAAAACAATGTGCATAACGCACAGGGCAATCAGCGGACAAGGAGCAGAATTCCTACAAAAAAAAAAACAATCTACAAGCCAACGAGACCGCTCAGGTCAACCAACGAAATCAGACTGGAACAAAAACCTTACATCAAGAAGAAACTCGGAGGCACCGCTTTCTACCACTTAGCTGCGAAAACCTGGAACAACATCCCAAAAGTAATAAGGAACACCAAAGATAACCTTAAATTCAGAAAATTACTAAAAACCTGCCTCTTCAACACCAGAGACTAAAACCGAAATAATAAGACAAACGACTCATCAAAAAAGGGACATTGACAAACCCCTAGAATCCGACAGAAGTACCCTGAGCACCAGTAGGGCTGACGCTGGACACAGAGGTCCACCCGCGAGACCCAGAGAAACGGAGGCAACTACTCCAACCAACCCTTACCATCCCCCACCGCCCGTACAGCCACAACTAGGTACCACAGGGCTGTGGAACGGACAAGATACCACCAATCACCACACAATCGGAAGTATGGACACTAGCAGCCGCGCTAGTCATGTGGCGGGGGTGAGGAGCATGCAAGGTTATTAAGGGAGCGGGCGGAGGGGACAGCTAAATCCTCAAACGGCCTCGAATAAAAAAACGGGCACGTACCTCCTGAGGCTCAGGGTGTACAAGCATCCCGTCGTGGAAGATTACACAAGCCCAACCGGTTCAGTCCAGGAGAGAGATACAAACTAACCAATACCACTAACAATTTCCTTCTCTGCATACACCTCTCAAACTCCAAACCAAACAACCACAAACCTCTAGCGCAGCAAACCGCACAAACTTCACTACACTGCAACAACAAAACAAAAACACACAGACTAGCACATCAGCACACGACTACCGTCCGCATACACCCCAGGCCCAGCCGACGGAACCACCGGGCTGAGGCTGCCAACAGCACATCACTGCAATCTTGCACTTTTCCAGCCTCCACCCACTAACCCACCCTCCCTCCGAGCCGCCAGAGCACCAGGGGACCACTCCGGTGGCAATAGTGCGTGGTAGAAATGACCTTTAACATTAACCTCCTATATGCCATTACATTAATGAATAACAATGTGAAAAATCTTTTCTAAGATCCTGGCAACTAGACTACGGAAGGAGCTCCCAAAACTAATAGACCCAGACCAGACGTGCTTCATCCCTGGGCGGTGTACCCAAGATAACATTAAACACACAATTAATCTCATAGAAAGTGCTACCAGAATGGGCAAGGAGCTGGCACATCTACCTTGATGCCCACAAGGCATTTGACCTGCTAGACCAGGCATATCAGAAAAACCCTTGCCCACTTCGTGTTTGGCCCCAACTTCATAACACGGGCAATGTCCAATTACCAGAATCCAACCACATAAGGATTAATGGCACAAGATCAGGCAAGATACACTGTGGTACTCAACAAGGCTGCCCATTATCGCCACTGATATTTGCCCTATCAATGGAACCATTTGCCCTCAGAATCCGACATAACAAAAATACAGGCCCTCAGAGTGGATAAGACATGCATTATTTACCGTAACATCATTTCTGATTGTATCGGCTTAGATTCACATGCTGTGCACATAGTCCGACATCTAGTGGTAACCGCAGAGTATTGCATCTGGTCTTTCGAGGATCGAAAGGGGAAGTTGACATGGGCGTGCCTCAAAACACTATCCCGATCGTGACATTTAGTGTAGCCAAAATCCTTCACGCATCAAGGTCCCTCAGATTGTATTTTTTTCTGCCGTGAGGGAACCTTAGGACTACGCGAGTACAGAAAGAGAAGTAGTAAGAGGTCTATGTTCCTTCCATCAGAGCGGGAGGAAGGTTGGGTGCATGTGAATCCAAGCAGATACAATCATCAGAAATGCTAAAATGCTATTACGTCAAGTAAAATGTCCCGGGAGGATAGCTCAGCGGCAACGTGTTTGCCTTGGAAGCAAGACACGAAGCAACACAGGTTTGATCCCCGGGTCTGCGCTTAGAAACCTCTGGGCATTTAAGTGCGTTATAAATACTTAACTAAGACAAAAATTACAATTCTGCAACTAAAAAATATACAATTCCTATAACATCGCCTCGATGCCCGCAAGCTGTGTGAGCGCTTTAAAAAAGCAAATGAATAAATCCGGTCTTCTGATGCTTGCGACTCTGCTTAGCATCACATGATGTGCATAGACTAGCCAGCAGTACCCGGAGTTGGTGGTGGGATGAGAAGGAATCATAGTGAAAAGGTGTCTAATACTGCTTGTCCCACCTAAGAATCAGACCTGGGGTGTGTGTCTAGGCAATAGTGTTTTGTAAAGGTGTACAGAACTCCAGGTTGCCACTTTGCAAATGGACTTGAGAGGAGCATTTGCAATGAATGCTATGGAAACCCCAGT
The DNA here is from genome assembly GCF_040938575.1 of Ambystoma mexicanum. Classification (NCBI taxonomy): domain Eukaryota; kingdom Metazoa; phylum Chordata; class Amphibia; order Caudata; family Ambystomatidae; genus Ambystoma; species Ambystoma mexicanum. The sequence goes on from NC_090937.1 coordinate 1,099,161,463, forward strand.
GCCCTGAGTAGTGTGCGCTCTAGGCTTGAAGGGAAGAACTCTCTTGGCAAGAGTCTAGCACAGTGTGATGCAAGTGACAATTCACCTGGAGATGGCTGATTTAGAGACGGTCTCCTTCTCTACCAGTCACCACTGAAACGAAAAACTGGTTGGTTTTCCTTAGTGGTTTAGTTCTTTCCAATGCCCTGCGCACATCCAGTGTGTGTAGACTTTTTTTCCGCCACGTTAGTGGGGTTCTGGAAAAATGTAGTTCTATAGACTGGTTCACATGGAACTTCTAAATGAATTTGGGTGCAATCCGTGGGTGAGTGCGCAGAGCCACCTTATCTCTGATATGTGACAAAAGGGTCTGGAATTGAAAGGGCCTGTAGTTCACGGACTCTCCTTATTGAAGTGACTGCCACTCTGAAGACGGCCTTGTGAGTGCTTTGAGGCTTGCCTTGTGAATAGGTTCAAAGGGAGACCCCATACGTCTGGTTAATACCATATTTAGATATTATCGGGGAGCCGGGTTAGATAGAGGGGGATTAATTCTTTTAACCCCTTCCATGAAAGCTTTAATTACTGGGATCTTCCACCACACCATCTTTTGCTGGGACGTGGTATAGGCTGAAAGTGCAGCTAGGTGGACCTTCAAAGAATTAAAAACTAGACCCGAGTCTAGTAGGCGAGTCAGGTATAGTACAATATGAATAGGAGAGCAGTCAATGGGATTGATGCTCTTGGAATTGCACCAGATGACGATGAGTTGCCCTTTATTGGAGTAGCAATGTCTGGTGTTAGGCTTTCTTGCTTCCCTAAGTATATCCATGCATCTCTGAGGAAGTTTGAGATGCCCAAACTCTGACCTCAGAAGCCAGGCGGATAAATTGAGTCTTCAGGCATGGATAAGTGTTTCCCCCTTGTCCTGAGATAGCATGTTAAATGGGCACGGTAGTTTCATCAGAAAGAGTGACATTTACATCCGGTGGGAGAACCAAGGTTGGAAGTCCCACATCTGGGCCACCAATCTCATATGGGAGGGGAGGGGGGTGGTATGTAAACTAATTTCCTAACCATGTTATCTGGAGACCATTCCCCTTGGATTGGTTCTGGGGTTAGGTTACCTGGAGGCGTCATCTGGCTGTTGCGAGTTCTCCAGCGATGCAAAATGGTCAATCTCTGGTAAGCCCCATTCTACGAAAACATTGGAGACTGTCTTTGTATAGTCGCCATTTGTACTCTGTGGGTCGAGGGAAGTCTCTGCTGAGCATGTCTGCCAGAAGATTGAGTTCCCTTGGAACATGTTGAGACAGTAGGAAAATCTTGAGTTTGAGAGCCCACTTCCAAATGTTCAGTGAGTTTGGATAGCCCTGGAGAGAGTGCCCCATCCGGCTTGTTCAGGTAGTACATGGCCGTGGTGCTGTCGTGAGGACCAGTACTGCCATTCCCTGCAACTGTCTGAAAAGCTTCCAAAACCTTGAACACGGCTAACTGCGCCAACAGGTTCATGTGGTTGGATGCTACTGCTGGGGACCAATCCGTGCACGGTCTGCTGAAGGCGCTAAACCCCACACCCCCCCGCCCTGTGAGACGCATCCGGAGTGAGTGGCATCTACCGCTGGGGTGGTGAAGGTTTTCCCCTTCAAGAGGTTTTCCCTCGACCACCACTGCAGAGAGAACGAGGGCTGCTGAGCAACCACTAGATTGTCCCATTGTACACTGGCCTGACACCACTGGCTGCTTAGCCACTCTTGCATGGGGCGCATGAGCAAACATGCGAGGGACTAAAATTCAGGATCTCATCATCCCTAACAGTCACACTGCCTTGTCTCCCGTCACCTCTCGACTGGCTACATACTGAGGGATCTGAAAGAGCATGTTTTGTACCCTCTTGTTCGAGGGGGAAGACAAGGCCGTCTTTCTGCCGAATTAGGGCCTGCACTCTCGACTTGGCTGGGGTCTAGGCTTCACTTCTCGTTTATGGAGAAGCCCAAACTGAACAGTAGGTCTATGGTTTTTTGACAGGGATGTTCCGTAGGAATCCCGTTATGAGCCAGTCATCGAGGTAAGGCTATACTGGGATGGATTGCCTTCGCAGGCGAGCTGCTGCAACTATCAGCATCTTTGTAAATACTCTTGGGGCTGAGGCAATGCCGAAGTGGAGAAACTTGAACTGATAGTGTTTGTTTTCTATCATGAACCATGGGTATTACCGGTGTGCCAGCAACATTGAAATATGAAAGTATGCATCTTTCATGTCCAATGTTGCCATGTAATCCCTTACGTTAGCAGAGCGATTACTTCTTGCAGCGTCATCATTCGAAACTTTTGTGGTTTGACAAATTTGTTCGCTGGGCGCAAGTCTAGCACAGGGCGCATGGTGAGATCCTTTTTGGGTACAAGGAAGCACACTGAATAAAATACCCTTGTTTACCTGTACGGTGACGACTTAGATTGTGCCCTTTTCCTGCAGGATCTCAACCTCTTGCAGCAGGATCTTTAGGTGTTCAGACGTCTGGACTTTGGTGGTCTGAATCGAGGTGACCGGCTGAACTCTATGCAATAACTGTGGGTGACGTTCTTGTGGGAGGGGACCCAGATCTGAGTGTAATTTCTTACTGGAGGCCGCATAGCCTCTAGGGGAGGCATTGCGACCCATTCCTTTCTCGCGGCGCTGTCCTCTAGGTGGATGCCGATTTGAGGGAGCAGACCATGTCCTGAGGACCATGCGTTACCTGTTCCATATTGGCTATGTGGGAAACGTGATTAGGACTGCCCGCGAAAGGAGCAGCAAGAACTTCCATCTCGCTGCTGAAGGGGCCTTTGAGTGATCTGGTTTAAAGATTTCAAAGTCTCATGTTCTTTCTTGGCTGTTTCCAGCACCTCATCTACAGCTTTGCCAAACAGGTTCCGGTTTGTTGATGAGACGCTTGTGTCTCCGGTTTGCACCCAGAGTTCTTTAACCAGACGTCCGATTTCAAAAGGGTACCCTGGGCCAGAGTCCTCGTCTCCGCAGCATCTAGGGTGTTCTTGAGGATATTACGATTTACTTTTCTACCCTCTGCCAATCGTGAGCAGACGTGGACGTACTGGTTAGAGGACCTTCAGCAGGTCTTCCTGGAGCAGGTTCCACTGCACAACACAATAGCTGGCCAACAGTTTGGACTGTTGGCAATCCTGGTGGATTACGCTGCAGTAGTGACGCGCTTTCGTAAGGCATACCGTTGTTTGCAGTCTTTGTCCGGCGGTGCCTCACCTGTGGACAAGGGTACCCCTGCCCTCTTTATTGTTGTATGTCCCCGAATATAGAGGGTCTGTAGGGGAGGGGCGAAAAATTCTCCACCCGTGGGTTCACAGCCCTGGTCTGTGAAGGTGCCCGTAAAGAAGGTGCAATGCGCCTCTTAATGAAATTAAGCAAAGGGATAGCCTGGCTGGCAGGGGGCTACTCCTTTAGAATATCCCCCAGGAAATCAGAGTCCTGCACCACTTCATTTGGAAATGTTCGGCTGCTTTTTTCAGAATGGCATCAAATGCCATCTGGTCATCGATGGAAGATACCCGCCGCAGAGGTGGGGAGGCGGGAGGATCCATGAAAATTATGTCAGCATCTGGGATATGGGTAGGTGACTAACATGGTGGGTTATCCACCTGTGTCTCAACTCCCCCTGCCCCCAATCTGGGGCCTGGTCAGTGGGATCCTCAAAAGGATTATCCTCTTGTAATTAGGGGTCATGAGGAACCTCTCTCCCCCCCCCCCCCCCGATTCTTCTGATCAAAGACCTCCTCATGAAGAGGGCAGGAGGTTCTCTCGAATTTAGATACTGTTGGGTAAATGTCTTCTTCACTAGGCCTCTGGGCGTGGTAAACTTTTCTGTTAAGTCCTCAAACTTTGCAAGCCTATTCATACACCCTTCAAACTTTTCCCTTGTGCATAAAGAGAATCCAGAGGGTTCAGAAGGGGGGGGGGAAAGGGCTCCTCCTGGGGATCTACCTGCTTAGAACGCCAAGATTTTTCTAAAAGTGTCTTAGATAAAGGCTGGGGTCTCAATAGACTTCTTGCTTTTCTCAAAGTTTGGATGAGTATTTCTACCCGTCTTTGGGCTTATTGGCCGCCAAAACAATCTTTGAGAGACTCTCGTGGATGTTTGGCGTCTCTGGGGAGGGGTTTGGCTGTTAAAGCGGCTTAGCAGTAGATGACATTGCCGGAAACTTTTGCATCGTCGCTCTCTTAAGAGGCGTCTCGACGGCCTTGTAACTTTTGGTGCTGCGCCCTTCTTTGTGGAGTGCCCTGACGCATTGCGCTTACAGAGTAGCGGGTGCGTCCCTGTCGCTGGGATGTACACCCCCCATAGCAGAACTATCGCCCTGCCTGCCAGGGTTGGACGATTCAGAGTGCAATCGCTCTGCTGAAAGGTCGATTGCATCTGTATCGGATTCACAGCTGCCGCTTAACTCCTAGTCACACTGCACCTGTGGCGGCGGGGGAGCTACCCTCGGCCTGCATCATGGTGTAGGTCGCCCACCATTCAACTATGTTCCTTGATCGTCTTAGGAGGCAAGAGCTGACAAGACCGACAGGACGCCTTGTGGTGATCAAGGGAGACACTTATTGCACCTCTGGTGCGGGTCCTTTCAGGGGTACTTCTCTTTACAAGAAGGGCAAAATGTAAAGGGTGTCCTGTCCATAGCTCAGGTTCATGGAAACCGCAAAACCAGAGGGGCAAATGAGGGGAGAAGGAAATAAATTCTTGAAGGAAATGGAAGACCCTACTCTCCCTACTGTATAGGCCAGCGAGAAGGTCGACAACGTCGACCTGAGCACCAGCCGAAGTCTCTGGTTGTCTACCGCTGTCTTCAGCAGTGGCAGAGAATTGAAGGGGGTGGGCGGAAAAAAAAAACAATCTAAGGGACCTCGACGCGTGAGGTATTTTTGGGTACACTACAAGTCACGGATAGTTTTTTTTTAAACAATTTATGTTTTTTTAAACAATACAACCAAACTTGCAGTACAGTTAACGTTATTACAATATTGTATTTCTTTAATATATACTACTCCCTCTACCCACCCCCCTCCCGAGTCTATTCTTCCACACCTTCTGTTCCTGTGCCTTGCAGGTGAAGTCCCTCCTACAAATTCTCTACTGAGACACGATCACTCGACCCATCGTGCGTGGGCCCAAATATCGTAGCTACTAGATGCTTCCAAGCTATCAAGGTTTCTGCTTCCTCCTCCGCACCCGGGTTACTTGCCTCCTGCCATACTGCAGTTTCAGCCTCTGACCACTTTTGTAGATCTTTCCACCACACTTCCACTATCGGACCATGGCATGCCTTCCAGTTCATAGCAACTATACGTTTCGCCAGTATATACGCCAGGTCTTTAAGTTTACTGAAGTGCTTCAATTTACGTGGTCCGGGGAACCCTCCCATCAGGCACGCCCACGCCGATTCAATCATTAGCTTAACCCCTTTTGTGTTCAGCCTATCCGCCACTTCCCACCAGAAACTTTCAATCACTGGGCACTCCCAGAACATGTACACCATCCCAGCATTATTCTTGTTACATTTAGGACATGCTTGCTGCCCTGCATTCGCAAATGTAGCTATTCTTTGGGGCGTCATGTAAGCTCTGTGGGCGATATACAACAATCTGCTGCAACCTAGCATTTCTTGACACCGTCTTGTAATATCTTTGGGCTCTCTCCCACATCCCATCTGACATAGGGGCGCCCACCTCTTCTTTCCATTCCTGCCGTAATCGCATTGGTTCTTTCCCCACTTTGGACAACCATCTCATAATCTGGATAGCTCATGTCCTCCTTCCGCTATGTCGTATATAACCTCTAGGGTGGCATCCTGTTGGCCTTCCAGTATCATCTCTGACCAAGTTTCTTTAACCCGTCGCACCACCCTGTGGTATGTAATATACCGTCTCCCTGTTTAATCCGGTTTCATCTACTAAAGTCTCAAAATCCATAATCTTCCCATCTTGCCATACATCACCCAGCGTTGCTATCCCCAACTGGTTCCCAGTGCTTCCTGATTGTTTTCATTAGTTGGGCGTCTTTTCCCACCAGTGGCACCTGCGGGGAGCATGGGGAAGGGCTCTCCATTATCCGACAAGCCCTGTGCCATATGTCCCGTCCCAGCAACATCATTTTCGGGCACTCTTTCATATTCTCTCTAGGCAGGCACATCATTTCTTGTAGAAAAAATACGGTGTGCATTCTGATCTTCCGAGGTCGATTCTCCCGATAACCATTTCGCTACATATTGCAACTGACTCGCTAAGTAATAGACCTCATAGTTTGGCAGTTTTATACCTCCTTTCTCATGCGTATTTTGTAGCTTCCAGAGGGCTATTCTATTTCTAGTCCCACTCCATAGGAAATCTCTACATATGCTATGTAATCGGGCAAAGAATCTTTTTGGGGATCAGATGCGGTATATTACTAAAGTAATGCAATAGTCTCGACAAGACCACCACTTTTAGCATTGCTCTTCCCATCATCGCCAAAGGAAGCTTTGCCCAGAACTTCATGCTACTCTCGATTCCCTTGACCACCCTCTGTGTTGTGCAGGTGCTCTGCTTCATATGGTAGAGGTCTATTCCAAGGTACCTAAATCTGTCCACCTCCCACGGTATTGGCAGTACCTGCAAGTGCTCTAGCGGGGTCCCCTTATATCTACCCAGCGGGAACATGCATGATTTAAGATTTACTGCTATGCCGGACAGGAACGCAAATTGTTCCATCACCTTCAGCACATATTGGAGGGTTTCTTCAGGGTATTTCAAGTACAACAGTAGGTTGTCTGCATACAGGGAGATTAAATGTGGCTCTGCTTTAATGGTAATACCCATCATATTATACTGTTGTCTTAGGTATATTGCTAGTGGCTCTAGAGCTAAAATATATAACATTGGGGCCCCAAGGGCAACCCTGTCTAGTGCCCCTGCTAAACTGCCACCTCTCCGAGATTATCGCTCCTGTTTTCACCCTGGCTAGAGGCGCGCTGTATAACAATTGGACCCATCGAAGTTACCCCGGCCTTGGTCAAGAGGTACCTTACTGGTCAAGGCAGCCACCATGCAGGGCCATTTTACTGAATCAAATGATTTTATTGCGTCCAGTGATAAGATTGCCATCTCCCCCTCTTCTTCATGCGCATACTCAATGACTCGATGGAGCCGCCTATGGTTATTCGTAATATTTCTGCCTGGGACGTACCCAGTCTGGTCAGGGTGTATGAATTTGGTGATAATTCTTCTCATCCTATTTGCTAGAACCGCTGAGAGTATTTTGCCATCTTGATTTAGCATGGACAATGGTCTATATGATCCACATTCCTTGGCCTGCTTATTAGGTTTCGGGAGTGGTATAATAACGCCTCTCGCAGGGACTCTGGGAGCCTACCCTTGTCATAAGCCTCATTTAGTATTGCCAACAGCGGGGGAAGCACCTTGTCTTTATATTTTTTGTAAAATTCGCTCGGGAGTCCATCGGCTCCTGGGGTCTTGTTTGTGGGTAGCTGCACCACTACCACCTCCAATTCTTCCAGTGTGATCGGGGCGTCTAGCTCTTCTCGTTCTTCCAAACTAATCTGTGGCAGACCTAGGTCTTCTAGCGTTTCACTTATTCTCCCATGATCACTCCCTACTTGATTGTCATATAGGGCTCGGTAATATTGTACAAATTCTTGATTACCCGCTTCTTGGGTGTCCACCGTACTCCCATCATCTCTCGCAATAGTCCAGATTGTGGGTCTGGGGGTTTCATTTTTATAGAGCCATCCCAGCATTCTTCCTGGTTTATTCCCTCCCGCATGCAATCTCTACGTACTTCCTATAATTCAGGTTACAGTCTTTCCCATCATCCCACACACTTTTGCTGCAGCCCCAGTATCTCTACATTCTATTCCTCAGTGGTACCACCGCTTCCCAACGCCTTCTCCAACTCGTCCTCAGCCTCTTGTAATTCAACCACTATCCCCCCCTGCAATCTTTTGGATTTCGCTATGGCCGCTCCCCTTACTAGTACTTTAAAGGCCTTCCACAGCACACCAGCTGATTCCACACTACCAGTATTCATTTCAAAGTAGCTTACCATGTCGTTGCGCAGGCTCTCTCTAAATATAGTATCTCTCAGTGCTTCAGCACAGAGGCGCCAGGTCAGTATCCTTGTTCTCAGGGGCTGATGTTGCCATCCTAGTATCAACCGAGTGGTCCAATAGGACCCTCGCTTTGTATTCTGTGTTACCTCCGACATTAGTTCATGCGTGACAAACATGTAATCCAGCCTAGTGTGCACATTTTGTGGGGCTGAGTAATGTGAGTATTGTCTGACATGTGTTGCTCTCCATGCATCGTCAAACCCGAGGTCCGTCAGCAATGTCTGCAATGCTCTGGCCGCTGGGACAGGTCTATCTATTTTATTATCCGATCTATCGATTCTCGGATTCAGCGCGCAATTAAGTCTCCTCTCCAGAACACCCCCCCCCCACCAGGCACCTGCCCATTTTACTATACAGAGACTTAAAATACGCTGCCGTATCTTGGTTCGGGGCATATGTGTTAATACTTATTTATACGTGGCGCCTACCGCAGTTCCCCTCCATTTTTTTTAACCCCTTCTAACTTATGTGTGAGGTGTATTTCCTGTATCAATGCTGTATCTATTTTTTGTCTGCGCAGGTACATCATAACCTTGTTCCTCTGCAGGTAGCAATTGAGACCTCTTACGTTCCACGTAGCAATTCTGAGTTCTCCCATTATTTATCAATCTGTCCCTCACCCTCCCACCGGTGCACTTTCTGTTCAAAACACTAATTCCTGCGTGTAGACTCATAGGCTCGGTCCACAACTCCAAACACCACACAACTCCCCAACACCCGCCACCACCCTCCCTTTTCCCATCCCCTTCCCGCCCAAACACAATATCTACCCCTCCATTACTTCCCAACCCTCCCAACTGTTGCCCAGCTCCATCCCTGGATCTCAGGCACCCCCGCATCTAGCCCTTAACCCGACAACTCACGCGCTCGGGGCTCAGCGGGGCGATTCAGCCCTAGTGGCTTTTCTCCTCACTATTTACTAGGGGGGGGGGGGGGGTCTTGGCCACGTCCCAGTTTGTGCCTCCTGCGTTAGCCATCACATTGGAATATCATTGTTTCACCGTGCCATATATATTCCAGGCCAGTATGTCCAGCATCACTCATCTTGAGCAATCAATGTCATGTCATCAGGTCATGCCACAAAGTATCCCCCCAGAATATCTCTTTTGCAGCAACCCATACCATTGCCACACATCACTTATCTTGTGACTCTCGTCTCTGATCCTCTTCAGCATCCAAGCATCCTTGGGCGCCCAGCCAGTTCATCGCTGCCTCCGGGGTGTCGATGAAATATGTTTTGTTCTTATATATTATCTTGAGTCTTGCAGGATACAGAAACATGTATTTAAGGCCAGCTGTGCGTAATCTCGTCTTCAAAGCTACAAATCCGTAGTGTTGCCTTTGTACTTGCATGGTGTAGTCTGGGTATGCAGTTATGGTCGCTGCTGCTCTTTTTATCGTCCCTCCTTTCCTGAAGAACTCCAGGATCTTCTCTCGGTCTCTATAGTTAAGGATGTTTGCTATGATCGCTCGGGGCGGGTCCCTGGTTGCGGCCTTCGCATCAGGGCTCTATGTGCACGTTTAATTGCAAATCCTTGAGAGCGCTTGCCGGCCCCAATTTCCTGCATAATCATGCTCTCCACATAGTCTGTTGGGTCTTGGCCTTCCTCTTCCATCTTCCTTCGGCTTACTCTGCTCGGTTCTCTAGGTTGGATACTTGCTGCTTTAGTACGTGAACCTCTTTAGCATTACTGGTGCTGGTTTCTGTGTTGGTTTTCACGGCACTTTAAGACTAGTCCTCTCTGCTAGCGCCCTCATGTCTTGCCACAATAGATTGATCTCTATGCCCACTGCGTCTATTTTGGTCTCCAGCATCACTTTCAAGTCTGCCATTGTTGTCCCCCACGAAGATTTCAGCTCCATGATAACAGCCTGAATCGCCTGGTCATCTCTTGAGGGGGCGACTTCTGCTGACCCGCTGGTGGGGTCTGTGCCAGGGTGGTCGGTGTCTTAGAGAATATATCTATCGTTGGTTGTTTGGCTTTCGTTTCATCTCCCCTCACCAACATTATCCCACTCTTGGTCGAGTAATTGTCAACACCTGGGCCTTGCCCTGGAACCAAAGCCAGTACTGCTTTATATGATGTGTTGACCAAATTTGGTCTCCGTCCCTCCGATGTCTGCCAGCACTGGGGATTGCGCACAATGCGCGCCCACTTGCTCCTCCGTCACATACAGCTCCCGTCACCAGCAGTGTTCGTGTGTCTGGCCCCAGCATGTTTATTTTCGGTCTATAGATACAGACCTTCGGGTGGGAGTGGGCACCATCTTGTGTGAATCTCCACTGCTTTCCGCTGCTTCACTTCGCAGCGATGTTTTGATACACATAGGCCGCAGTATGCGCTGATCTGCCCGACCACTGGAGCATATCAGCTACGATTCTGGTTACATCCGTTCACTTGTATCCAGGTCCCCTCCAATGTTTCAGATCCACTTTCATTGGCGAGCGATGCCGTTCCACGATGTGCCAATGCAGCTGTCCTAAGGCTCACCCCTTTGTTCTCTCATGGGTGCCATTTTGTATCTCTCGCCGACCGAAGCTCGCCATCTTCCTTAACTCACAAAACAGCACTTCGTGCACAGTTAGCGCCAGCTCCACAACCTCCATATGCCTCTCATTTTCATGTATTCATAGTTCCAAAAAGGCAGCACTCTGCATGCTCAAAGTATGTTTTCTTGGTCGGCTCAGCAGGAGCTCATAGGGATCACGTCCTAGCCTGTGGCCATGTAGCCACGCCCCCGTCACGGATAGTGTTACAGGCACGCCCATGTGGACGTCCCCTTTCGATCCTCGAATCGAAAGATGCAATACTCTGCAGTTACCACTAGATGTCAGATTACCTGCACAGCATGTGATTCTAAGCAGATTCACAAGCATCAGAAACTACATAGAATATAAAGCTGCCATGTATGCAAATGATGTCCTCACAATAACACAAGTAGATCAGTCGATGGAGTCCCTCTGGCAAGAAAGCGAGGCATTTGGCAGGGTCTCAGGATTCAGAGTCAATTACGCAAAATCGGCGGCGTTCGTAAATAACCCGCAAAAACATAGGGACTCCCTGTCCCCCAATCTTCCCATCCCATGGGCAGAAACCTCCATTGGGTATCTAGAAGTGCAAATACCCAGGAAAATGGAACGAATATACCAAAGTAACATCCCACAACTGTTCAGTGAGCTACAGAAAGACCTAGAGCACTGTGAGAAGCAAGAGATCTCCTGGCTAGGGAGGATAGCAGCTGTAAAAATGAATATAGTGTCTAGAGTGATTTACTACTGTGCAGCTCTACCAATCAATATTCCAGAGGGGGAGACTTGCAGAAACTGCAAAAAAGCATACTGAAATTCATTTTGGGGTGGCGGGGGCACACATGTGCATAGCGGATCATGCTCCATTGTAGGGGTTCCGGAGTACTGGGGTCCCAGACGTAGCCAGATATTGCCGAGCCGTACAACTTTCTCACGCATTCGCATGGGAGACTGTAGACCAGCCGAGTTGGAAGCAACTGGAGGAAGCATGGTGTTCGTCCCGATTATCATCCCTTCCACACATCACGGACCCTTGAAATGCTGCAAACTCATGCCCCCTCACAAACTGGAGTAAAGCAGCACACAAATGGGGTGCACAGGCACTCAGTCCCCTTACCCCAATTTGGACCAAACCAGACTTTACTCCTGGTATACCACCATAAAGCTTTGCGGTCTGGCGGGAGGTCTAAGTCGAGGAGCAGACTCTTGTCAATGGTAATCCCCTAACATTCGAAGCATGTAAAACAAAATTCAACATCCCAGAGGCGGAGCGATTCCGCTATGCACAGTGAAGACAATGGCCATCACATAGTGCTATTAGGGAAAATGGAGGGAGGGACTTAACAGCATTAGAGCTTACCCCAACACCACCACCCAAAGGTAAAGTCTCAACCCTATACCGATTGCTGGACAAAACAGATCCCACCAGGAAGGCAAGATACATGCTTAGCTGGGAACAGGACCTGGGGCGCACACTAGAAACAGAAGACTGGGATAGAATATGAGCAAGAATGCATGAAAGTGCTAAATGCATCACTAACAGGGAAGGGGGATATAAAGTATGCTATAGGTGGTATTTAACCCCCCGAGCTGTTAAACAAAAGCAATCACCCCGATAAGCTGGAGAGGATGCGCAACCACCAGCTCCCAGTTTCATCTGCTGTGGTCCTGCCCAAAAGCAGGACCATTTTGGCAAGAGGTGCTGGAGCAAATTCAGCTTATCACAGGCCTAGAAATCCCATGGAACACAGGCAAAGTACTACTAGGCGAAACTGGGGACGGGGCTTTTCCACTAACGGGTCAGATAGCAAACTTATGCACCCAACTACTAACTGCAGCCAAAATCTCCATAGCTAGTCTGTGGAAACACCCTGAAGGTCCAGTGTTGACCATGTGGTGGATGAAATGTTGGGACATAGCATCTGAAAAAAAAAAAACAATACGCCTGAGAAACCAATACCTTGGCCTCTGCCTGGACTAGGAGGAAAAACTCAGGGATAGCCCGTTGCACTCCCCATGACCCGTCGGCTCAATTAGGGTCTGGGAACTAGTACTAACCCAGCCCATGGGTCCCATGGAATCTCCTCATTTGCAAATGCGTGAACAGGGTTACGAATTGGACTAAGGCAGAAAAATCAGTACATAGTGACTGGGACATCCACTTAGCAGGAAACGAGCAAGTCCCAGAGAAAAGGCCCTCAAAGTGCATAGTTTAAGCAACTATGCTTAAGTATGATGATGAACATCATGAAAAGGTCCAATAAAAGCTTTTATTTTACTGTCAGAATTTGATTGCATAGCTATTTGCTGCCAGAGAAGGTCATCCCATGGCTAGTTGTGTTGCAGCCGTAGCTAGACTAAATGGATCAGTTGGGCATAATCATTAAACAGTGCTCATTTTACCAACAAGTTAATTGAATAGATAAAAGCTTATTTCATGGCCAGAGAAATTCAAAGCAGGGCTAAATTAAATATCTTGCTCCCAGGGAATATCCCTGAACAGAAAGATTAATCTATTCGAACAAAAAGCCTCAGTGCATGGTTTTAGAAAATTCACTGTTTTAACAAAATATCTTCATTTTATATACCTGAAATAAAGTTGCATGGCAGGAGATCTCTCCTTCACCGCCAGAAACGTATATCCAGAAACTTATTTTGATGCCATTTTCTTTTTGCAGCCACTCCCGATCCTGATTTTGCTGCATAGTTAGAATCATTTTGCTGTCAGAGAATCTAGGTAGATTATTTTCACAACAAAGGTTCAGAAAAATGGAAAATGATATTGTTCCACGGGGTTAGTATATGGATTGTTATTACTGGAATATCACATAGCGCCATCCCTGTTTGGTACAATAATCAATGTTTCCAATGCCACCCTGTGGATCATAGAGCAAAATACTTCATTACTACATCACACTCACCAGCTCATTAATAGAAGCAATTGTTATTGTATGCCTCCATTATCCTGCTTATGTTGATGAAGGGCTTCCGTTGCAGCAACTTCCACTAGCCTTTTTGACTTATGCCTTGCATATTGCCATTGTTCGAAGAGATCTTGGTAGTATTGTTGGTGCATTCAGCAGTACCCCAGGGCGCTAGGTGTCCACCCTCTTTGTAAGAGCCCTATGCTGATAGCATGAAAGTGATTTTCTCCAAGAGAATGGGAGTTTTCCCTCCTCGGATGTGCTCTCTACGCTGCTAGGGCCGATGAGAAAATAACATTCGTGTCCCCATCTCTTCACATCCGCAACTACACCAAACTCTTTTGTATTTCTAGCTATGGAAGTACATAACTTGGCTAAACTTTACCTTTATATACCTTCTACCTTGCAATCCGCTTGCAATCCGCTTGCAATCATTTCCCTTATGCATCAAAGATGATCAATTTCATCATTTCATTTGCAGACTGAGTGCAGGCCGAGGAGAAAGGGGTGGGGTGGGGTGGGGGCCTGTCAGGGGGCCTGTCATAGGGTTCAGTTCTTTCATACCCAACTCCTCCCCCTTTGTGCATCACGCGATAGATAGCCTTCAGAGCATCGCTGACCAAGCTCATGTCCCACTGGAACATTGGATATAGGTGGTTCCCTGTGGTCTATGTTAACTTATGTATAGCAACTTCCAACCAAAAGGTTAGCATTAGCAATAGTATTTCTTACAAGTTCATGGCCCCAAAGAAACACTTGTTAAACTGGATCCAAAATACTGCAACTTACCATTGACAACTCCCTCATCCCTGTCTCAGTTAAGACTTTAGGTGTCTACCTAGACTCCACTCTATCCATGACACGACAGGTTAGCGCCATTGCTTCCGCACACACCACGAAGCTCAAACACAGTAAAAGCTTTCCTCTCCAGACGCTCTATAGCCAGAGCTACCACTGGAGCCAAATTAGAGTATTGCAATGTCCTCATAGCAGGCACCTCGACAAAAAATCATAAAAGACTTCTCATACAAAACCACTGCAGAGCAGCCCTAAACATTCCAAAGAGGGACCACACTACTCGGGTGAGACGCCCACTGGCTCCCTGTGAAGGAACAGATCACCTTCAAGACCCTTACCTTACACACAAGTGCCTCACACTCTCAGCCCTACGCTACCCATCCAAGATCATGGTCAGACATTTCCTCACGCCCAAAAAGAACTTTCCATGCCAACCAACTATGCATCCTGCCCATTCAAAGAGCCAAAGCAGGAGGGATTGGTTTCCCCTCATAGCACCAAACCTTTGGAACGCACTGCCCCAATGCACTCAGAGCAAAGACTTCCGTCCCAGCATTCAGGAAAGCTTTAAAAACCACTATTCACCTACCACCACCTTCTTTCCCACCCTCTCTCTATCCCCTTCTCCCCCTCCTCTCGACTGTACCCTGCTGGTTGCAACCAAGTCTGTTTGATGCAACTACGGGCTGCTGTGTGCGCTTCATAAATGTACCTAAGCAATAAAATAAATAAGGTTTCAACTGCCTTCCTGCAATGTGTCAGACAATAACTGTGCCTCAGTCACTTCTGTTGCAACCTCAATGCTTTCACGATGCAGGAAAATGCCATCAAGAACATTATAGCCATAGATATTACTGACTGTTTTGCCACTCACTTAGGTGCATAGTTGAGGGTTCCCTAGTTCCAAAAGGTGGTGAAAGAACTGATGTTCAAATCTAGCTCGAGCATGTGCGAGGACTTAAAATAAGCGGTTTTCAGCATGTCGTGGGGAAAACAGGACTACACTGTGGGCTAATTCTGTTGGCCTAGCTTGCCAACGCTTATTACAAACTGAAGCGACAAACTAGCTGGCTGACCCGTGTGCTAAGATTATGTCTTGGGCGTATTATGTTCACTGAGCTCCTTTTTATGGTAACCATGCGTCATGTAATCATGCTGGTCAATATGTATAAATCTGAACCCCGATGAGAAGGCAGAGGTAGAGACTAAGCCTTAGCCGTTTTGCTCTTGGCTTAAAGGGATGGTCTAGTAAAAATTTTTATTTAAAAAATAGATAGGCAACAAAAAAAAATACTAGCATTCTCCATTTTAAAACTTCCTATGTAAAATTTTGAGCTATTCAAGCTCAAAATTCGCAAAAGCAAGCACATGGGCGCATCCATTTTGTGAAATGGAGGCCCTCCTGTGCTGGCTTTTGCGGCACTAATGAAGGAAAAGCCAGCCAGCTGTAGTAAAAGGCTACCGCTGGGTGGCTTTCCCTTCATTAGTGCTGTAGGCGGAGGGCGGGGACCGGAGATCAGAGCAGGAAAGCTGCAGCTGAATCTCGGTAAGTGCTATTTATTTTTTTAAAATAAGCACTAGCTGTGTTTGTTTTTCTAAGTTTTCTACCATCATCGCTCTCATGTCCAGATTAGACTAAGCCAATAGCTTGCATCTAGGCATGTCTGAACAACTCCTAAATAAACTCCAACACATACAAAATGCGGCGGCCAGACTGCTCCTTCAACTACCTCGAAGAGAACACATCACACCAGCGCTGAAAACGCTATACTGGCTACCCTTCAAAGAGCGGATCAAGTTCAAATCAATGTGCCTAACGCACAGAGCAATCCACGACCAATGTGTAGAGTTCCTTAGAAGAAAAATTAACGTACATCACAATACAAGGCCACTCCGCTCCAGTAGGGACAACCATTTGGAACCCAAACCATACACCAAAAGAAAACGGAGGATCCTCTTTCCCCTCACCTGGCACCAAAAACCTGGAACCAACTACCAAAGAACATCCGGAACACAAAGGATCACCTACTATTCAGGAAACTCCTCAAATCCTGGCTCTTCGCCCCATAACTAGAATGAATGCCCTTAAGAACATACACAGCGGAACTAGACTGATAGAGGAACCTATCCCCTAAGCCTCGACCTTTAATACAGTAAGGATATACTGATCTACAACATATCCACTAATCAATTGAAAGATAGACCACCTAAAATCATACCAAAAGGAAGGCAAGGTATGACCTAGCCTTACACCTTGGCCCACATTGTAATCACAGGCAGCAGTGGACCACAGACAGTAAATAGATAGGAAGGAGCGGGGAAGGATAATATATCACCACTACCCAAGTAGTGGGGATATTGCTCGGCCACCCGGGTGTACTAAGCTCAATAAATTAGCTGGGGACCAGCCTCCCCATTGCCCTAGAAACTAGACAAGCAGGAAAGAATATACCTACCCAGTAGGACAACCGGAAACACAAAACAAAACTACAAGGATTAAGAGACCTATAACCCACTAACCAAAACTTCACATTTCTGCATACTTCACTCTCACAAAAACGGGGATGCTGACAGATAAAATAAAGAATGTATTGCTGAGTGATTGGCCAGGACCAAAACAGGCTTCATCTCCGGTAGGCAAAAGTGGGATAGGAAAGAAAGGTCACCCATCTGATGATCAACAGGTCCCTGGAGGTACCAAGATCACTAGATGCTGATAAGACCTTTGATAGGGTGGAAAGGACATACCTATTCCAAGTAACGAAACACATAGGATCTAGCCAAATTATATTCAAATGGTGGACAAAGACCTGTCACTGGGACTCTCCATTAACACAAATATTAGACACAAAACAAATAGAGCGGGTTAAGAGGCAGGGTTGCCCCCTCATGACCCCATTTACATGCCATTTTCCTTGAACCATTGTTAGCTCTATAACACAAAAGGTATCCCATTTGGTGGGGAAATTCACAAGACAGAGGCATATGCAGACGATATGCTGATGATAGTGGGCCGGAAAAGTCAATTCCAGCCTTGGTAAAAGCATTGGCGGAACAAGAAAAGATAACAGGACTTTAAATATGACTTATTCAGAACTGCTGGAGATGGGCATACCAAGGCATAAAAAAAAGCAGGGTTGCCATTCAATTCTGTAGGTTTGGTAATTAAATTTACAATGTACAATGTAGCAAAGTTAGCTATTTAAGTTGCCCTGTTCAGTAAGTACTGCTCACCCTGAATTCTGCTCTGGCTCTCACCCCACTCTTCACTGCAAGTACAAAGGGGCTAATGGAGAGAATGCAATAGTAATCATTTCCTTCACTCTAAGTTCCAAACGCCTCTGTGGGAGTGCTAGGCTGGATTTTGTTCTTTTTCAAGCAATTGAGAACCAAAAGTAATCTTGATGATACTTTTAAACTATATCCACTTTGGCAAAGACCAGTCTGTAACTTCATTACAAACAGTCATGCAATTCCATTCCTAACAATTTAAGAGTTGTTGCATAATGCATAATACTACAGTATTTCTTCTGTAAATCACTGCAATGTCTCCTTGGTTTACAGTAAAGCTTAGGTTAATGCATTTAAATCTCAGTATCAACTAGATTTTTTTTGTTGGAGAAGATGCATCACATTCAGTGAATACTTTTGAAAATGTACATGATCGCACAGCCAACTGCTTTTAGTGGAAAATCTAGTCCTGTGACCTGTAGGTTGCATCTCTTACTGCTGCTGAACGCATAAGCAACTTTATAACTCAGTTACCCTAAAAGTGAGATGGCATCAAATATTCCACTTAGTTTGACCAGTTCTCTGTCTGATTTGCCATAAACTCTGCTTAGTCTTACTTTCCTTCAGCTTACATAATGAATGCACAAGGCTAACTAGTTGTTTACGCAAAACTCTCCCTTTAAATTAGCTGCAGGAATTATTTAATATTTAGGGGTAGAAATGAGAGGTCCACCCTATACAAGGCGGACTACGTACGGATATTAAAGAAAACACAGGAAGATTTCCTGAGATGGAAACCTCTCCAAATTTCCTGGCTGGGGCGAATAACGACAGTTAAAATGGTGATAATCCCATGATTGTTGTACACATTTCAGGCCCTCCCGATAGCAGTCCCAGTGTCAATCCAGGCAATAAATGGGATGTCAACATTTGGCAGAACAAACACCCCAGGGTGGCCTTAAATCCACTTATTACCCAAATCTATAAAGGGGGATTGGGACTGCCCAACCTAAAGAGATATTATGAAGCCGCCCAATTTAGAGTGGTGCGAGAATGGCTCACAAAGCAGGGAAAATGGCTGGGCTAGGATGGACAGAGCAGTGGTGGGGTGCCCTTTGGCAAGGCTACTATGGTTACTAAGGAAAGATAGCCCCCGCCCCCCCCCCAAGCGCAAGACACAGTGTGGTCCTACGTACAACATGCGACATCTGGGATAAATGGCTAAAAAAAAAAAGGTATCTTTCAGCCTGCCCATCCCCATTCACCCCACTGTTCGAGAATCCAAGCTTCACCCTGGGGATGGCAAAGGGGCTATTTAGTCAAAGGCGAAAGCATGGGTGTAGAAAGGTAGGAGAGATAGCGACATTTGAAGAATGCAAAACTCGGGAGTGAAGGAAATCAAAGATAAAAATATATACAATTAAGACACTGGTTAAGGCAACCAGAGATTCGAACCGCAGCAACACGCCAATAGACAGAATTCAAAAGACACTAATACACCTAACCTCGAGTATCTATGCTATTCTTCAGGGTTGTTCAGTCAGCAGGAAATGGCCATACCAGGCAACTTGGGAGGAAACAATAATATCGGATATTACACAGGAACAATGGGAAGGTTTCTGGAAGAACATCCTGAAGCTGACCAGGTCCATATAATTAAGGGAAGCCTGGTACAAGATGTTACAATGGCATTACACACCGAGTAAACTCCACAAAATGTATAAAACACCCTCCCAAGATTGCTGGAGGGGCTGTAGGAAGGGGGGGGGGAGATAGGGGATTGGAGGCACATATGGTGGGATTGCCCTAAAAATAAAGGAATTTTGGGAGGAGGTGATGGTTCAGATAAAGATTATTATGCCTGAACTCTCCCTAGGGGTGAATCTATGCAGACTGTAGGACCAGGAATGGTACTCAAATCTCAAAGCCCCGAAAGAGTTATGATAATTGATAACTGCTTGGCTAGTGATAGCAAAGAATTGGAAACCAAAAAAAAAAAAGGAAGATCACCCACAAGGTTGAAATGGATATATAAGACGTGGGACATGATATTGATGGTGTGGCTCACGTACACATACAGCGAGATGCAGATACATTCCAGGGAAGAGGTATTAGACTACTTAATCCCTGGGTAAGTAGATCTAGACTCAGATAACAGCAGAAAAAGGAGCATTCACGAGACAATCTTGGCTAAGACACTGCGGGAGCAGGGAGGGGGGTTAATGGGTGCAAATGTTGTAAAAATGCTAATACATTCTTTTTTTTTTAGGTTTCTCCTACCTACATTCTATCAGATGGATCCAGCCCTTTATCGCTTTTCCACACAGAACCCATGTCATGATCTCAATTAGCAAGAACCAACTATGCCAACAGTATCAATGCTGGCATGCCTGGCAACCGCACTCAAAGGAAAACAAAAAAATATATATATGTATAACAGAAGACTCCCAAGACTCTGCAAGAGAGACCACATTGCGCCGGGCTGGCTACCAGTCGATGAAATTTCACAGCAATTCACTGGCTCGGAGAAGAATCCCTGCAAAGAAAAGTCCCCATCTACAGACCAAATAGAACCCTATGGTCTAGCAAAGACATACTCCTTGAGCTCAAACATTATTGGGAGGGGAAAGAAAATGCAGTGGGTCAAACTTTTCCAACATATCAACAAAACCCAGGAACTCTGTCCCCATTGGAATATGCACAACAGTGGAACACATGTCTTTCAGGAAAGCAGTAAAAACATGGAGAGCCAACTCCCAAAGCCATTTTAGAGGCCAAACAGTTGATCACAGCACAAAGGATTCAGTAACTAAAGCTACCTGTGTGACCGATTACACCATAAGGATCAACCTTTCCCCCACTACCAACAAATTAAAAAGCCCCATAGTCATACAAACCCCCCACCCACCCACACCAACTATGCAAAGTACACACACAGCATCTAGGTCATCAGCCACTGACACCAGAGTAGAACGGTTTAATGGAGGGGTGGAAAGTCCCAGCCGTAAACATAACAGACAGGCAGAGAAATCCTGCGCCCAAAAACAGCAGTCAAGGTAATTGGCAAAGCCCTGTTTTTATTTAACAATCCAGATGAAACGGGGACAGCAAACAAAAAAAAGTTTCCACGCTCATCGATTTTGAGCTGGACAACAGTTCAATACTAAATACGTCACAACTAACATCACATTACAAAAACCTATGAGAAGGTGGGATTGGTTTGGGAAATCATCTATATGTAATGCAGAGGTGTACGTTTTCTCATTGGTTATGTTCCACCCGAGACCACCCCTAAATTGATTGCCCCTACTGCAACAGTTGCAAGAAGGCATCATTTGAGAACTGTGATGGTTGGCATTCGCTTTACCAACATCGACTGCTTGGCAGGTCATCAGCACATGAGCATCAACAGTAGTGCTGCTTCCCCCCCCCCCCAATTATAAGACACAATCACTGATTTCCTAGGCCACAAGCCAGGACTTTGAACTTGACTCTTCTCAGAATGATTGATACAAGGCCAAGGCCTCAGCCTGCATCTGGCCTTAATGAATAGCTACTTTTCTCCAACTTTAAGTCACCTTTGAGGAGACCACGTTATTCTGCTAGACTTAACATGATTTTAGACAATTTCTATACGGGTGCCTTTACCCGTTCTGTGCACTGGAGACTAGTCCGAGCTACTTTTAATAAATAATAAATGTTCTTCCAATATTAAACCTCTATTAACTAGCACCGGGCTTTCAAAGGATGCTTATTTCTTTGATTGATCTATGAGAAATGTGTTTTACCACTGAGAATTATCTTCTGTTCTGCTAAGTGCTAGTCCAAACCACCCTTTTTCCACAGTAACCTTGGCAGGAGTTGGGCAGCCATTGTCTTGTATGCTTGAATCTGTATCGAGCTCAAGTCTGACCATCCTGCAACTTTGAGGCTTCTTCGATGCATCACATTTACTCTAAAGTCACTGCCCTTTTTATCCAAAGCATCTGCTCGTTACTGTTGTATTTCTACATTAAGCAAGCCTGCGATTCCCTCATTTGCCTTGTGTTTCAGTGTATACATTGATTGTGATATGTTTTCTAGTATCTATTGGTTGCAGGCAATATTCTTCATGCCCAAGACGCCCTCCGCTCTGGAATGTTTCCCCGATGCCTTCAAAATTGCACATGTCAAGCCTCTTAAACCATTCCTCGACCCCTTTGAACCTAAAAATTACCGTCCCATCTCAAACTCCAGATTCCTTGAAAAAACCTCGACCGAACTGCATACTCCCAACTAAACGCCTTTGTCGAACAAACTCCTTGACCACGCCCAATCAGGAGTCAGACCGTGATATGGAACCGAAACCACTCTGGCCTCAATCTGGGACGATCTCAGGATCACTTCTGACTCCGCAGGATGCGCTGCACTAATTCTCCTCGACCGCTCTACGGCCTTCGACACAATTAACCATTCAATCCTCCTTGACCGCCTCCACTCCCTCTGAATCCGTGGAACCGCTCTCAAATGGATCACCTCCTTCCTCAACAACAGGAAACAACCCTCCTCTACCCTTGTGTCTCTGCTGCTCGCCCAGTTAATACTGGGGTACCGCATGGCGCCCAACTATCAACTCATTCATATACATGTCCACCCTCTCTGGAAATCATCCACACGCACAATATCCTGTTTTACAACTAAGCCAATGACACCCAAATCATCCTTAAAAGCCACAACAGACGCCAACTCTCAGCCCGGCCTCACATCCTGCCTCCTAGACATCAACCGTTGGATGACCACAAGCCACCACCTCCTAAACCAAACCAAAACTGAAATCATGGTGTGCGGACCTTCTCCCTCATCCACTCCATTGGCCCCCCCTACCATGGGTCTACCACCCACCCCTCAGTCTCAGTAAAAAAAAAAAACCTTGAATGCACTATGGACTCACCTAACCCTCTCCCGACAGATCAACAACGTATCTAAATCTTGTCACTACCATCTCAAAATTCTCACGCGCATTTTCCCCTACCTCTGCTTCCCGAACAGACTCGCCGCTGTTATGTCCATTGTAATGTCGAGACTGGACTATGCAAACTCCCTTTACCTAGGAATCCCAGCATACCACCTTAATAAACTCCAAAGAGCGCAAAACGCTGCTGTTAAAATGCTACTAGCCCTGGGTCCAGGAGACCATACCTCCAGTTCTAAGAACCCTCCACTGGCTCCCAGTTGGACGAAGGGGCACTTTCAAGACCCTGTGCATCACTCATCATGCAGTGCACAAGACCGGCCCTCTATACCTGCAATTTAAGCTAAAACCTTACTTTCCACCCCGCACCCCAAGATCAAGCTCTGCCCTCCTTTTAGTGATCCCAACCACAAACAGTCAGGATTGGAGGTTCCTCCTTCTCAGCATTGCCCCCCCCCCCCCCCCCCCCCAACTGTGGAACTCTTCCACCTCACATCCGACACATCCAAGACTATATGACCTACCGCAAATTACTAAAAACATGGCTCTTTCTCATAACGACAACCCCAAAGATGTGTCCCAACTCCCAATACCACAATGACCAAATACACAATGAGACTCTCTACCATGTAGTCAATTACCTCTAATCCTACCCACAGGCTAGGAATGATGGATGTAATGGATCGACAGAATAGATGAACAGTAGAGTTAATAGATCGACAAAATGGATGGAATGAATGTTGAGGATACATGTATCGAGTGACAGAGCGAGAGGATGGGAAAAATGGAACAGAGACGCATGTGAAATGAAGGGATTGAATGTATTGAACAGATGCATGTGGAATGATTGGATGTTAAGTATATAGAGTGGATAGAATGGATGAACTGTTTAGAATAGAAAAAATCAATTGAACTGATCAATGGAGAGATGGGTGGATGGGTGGATGAGTGGACGGACGGATAGAGGGGATCGATGGAACGGATGCTTCATGGAATGATGAACACAATAGATAAAAAGACGGAGGGATAGAAGGATAGATGACAGGGATGGAGTGGGCAGAACAGACAAGAGGATGAACGGATGGACTGGAAGTAGTGTATTGGATCAAATGGATGCAATGGATCAAATGGATGCAATGGATAGAATAGGCAGTTGACGGAATGATATGGTGCACATGAAATGGACGGAGTCGATGGCATAGACTGGGTGGACGGAGTGGATGAGCTGTGAACACTGCACCAGATCCTGTCAGGATTGTGAACGCTGACCTGAGCCGCCCCCGGATGGAGTGCAAATGATAGCATGTCCCACACTTGGAGCTATGAACATTAGCGTGAATCGCACCAGATAGAAATACAAATGTAAACGTTAACATGCCCCACACTTGTATCACTGTGTGCCCTGCCCCCGTTACCCATGCTATTGCTATACATCCTTATCTCCCCTCCCCCCCTCTGTCGCTGTAACCTCAGCCCCTGTCTGTATATGTCCTTGTGTCGCTCTGTTCCCTGCGGGCCTTGTCTCGGGCGCTTTAAAGATGACCATCTTACCACATCACTACGCTTACTCTCTACTTTACACCATCATTCAACTACAACACAGCTAGAACCCTGACTAATTCGGCTTAGCTGTCCACATACGATTACCCCCATTAACACCTACCTCATCACCCTAATAAAACGCAGCTAGCCGAGCACATTCCAGCCTAGTTGCTCACATATGTCTCCTTCAGGCCTAATGCAGCAAGAGCCCAGTCTTGGTGTCCACCCATCAGACTGCACACATACAACTGATATCTCCAGCCCCACACCTAATGCTAGGATGCAGCTACTTCTCGGGAATCACATCAGCTGCACACATACCCGATGTACCCTAATATTATCTCCCTCTACTGACCAGCGCTACAGTTCCCGAGGGTGTTCAACCTACCAGCGCTTTCAGTTCATACCAATGATATATGGAGCGCAATATAAATGCCAAGTAACATAACAAATGCAAATTTGACCTAGTGCCTGTATCTTCGTGGCGAGTGCATATCTGATTTGTTTCAAGTGCATCTATGTGTGTCCGTTTTGACACTGATGTCACTTGTTCTCGTAATCTTTGGTTACAGCATGTTCATGTCTGCTCTAGCTTGCAAATGTACCTGCTCCGCAATAAGGTTGCTAGGGTTGTCTTAGTGAACGGCGTCTCATACATGACAGGCGCAGTGGACAGACTCCATAAAAGATGCACTGCTTTCGTTCCTATGATGGAGGCGGGGGAGCTGCCGACGCTATGCGTGATGTATTAGACCTGCCTTTGCGACGACACCTCTTCCAATAACTTGGCAGAGTGACAGGAGTTTTCCTGTGTTTGAGACCATTGGCAAGCATTTACTTGCATTTTGGATCGTGTTGCAAGTCTGTTTTTCTCAACTGTGCACCGATTAAGAGGGGGCAACCCTTTAAAACCTCTCCATGGCATGAAACAGAGTCAGGAGTGTTTCCTGTAATACCAGGGATTATGGCACCTGAACCTCAAAAAACACTGCCCCATAATAGGTCCACCGACCTGGATAATTAACCAGCTTACTGCGAGAGCCCCGCTCCAAACAAGATGTGGAATTACCTGGAGCCCCGAGACCAGCCACCACTGATGCTGCTAATGAGGTAAGAGCACCTTACACGCCTGTTCCCAAACTCTTGCACAATGAAATCTCGGAGTGCGGGGTGAAAAGTAAATTCAGTTTCAAAACGTTAGTGGGAAGAAGAAAACATGCAGAGGAAACAGACTCCCTCTTTCGGCGACCCTGATTTTGCAGCGAACACCTGATTTTGCAGCAGAAAGATCTATTGATCATCCATGAAACAGAATGCATGTTAAGTGAGCTCCTCAACTCACTACCGGAACAACCTAATCAAGCGGCAGGTGAGATTACTCCGTTCCAGCCGAGCAATGTAAATATAAACCCCTTCCTTCCTCCCACCGCAATCATCAAAAGGCCTAATGGCTGAAGAACTGGCCAACTGATAAGCAGCTTAATGAAGGAACAGCTGCAATTAGAGAAACTGATGTTAATGCTCAAGTGAGGAATGCAATTGAGGGCTTGCCTAGTGAATGAGTTGCAGCCGAATGGGCAGACAGAATTGCCTCTCAATATAGAAATAAGGAGAAGGAAGCATACACAGCCACCAACCGACATCGAAGATACAGAAAACAATGAGGACGCAGACACAGGTGCTCCCTCAATTCAGCTGCCTTATGCGGCCTGAACGAGGACAAACTAACTGGAAACAAACGTCAAAAGAGTTCACAAAGAAGGAAGTGGCAACAACAAAACTGTCCAAAAAAATGACCGACACAGAGGAAAAAAAAAATGCAATGAAAAACATTACCTTATAAGTAAACCGTCCACCTCTGCAGAAGCGGAAGGGATAGTGGGAAACCCTATAGACTTAAGCTCTCCGCCAAAACCAATAAAGCAATCCAACCATGGCTAACCAATTTTGCACACAGGTAAATCACAACTGGATACAAGTAAAATTAAACCTATGCAAGTCATGAGATCAAAAAACATTACAAAACTAGAAACATTAAATCTAACGCCTCGCCAAAATGAAATCTAAAGTCGTATTCAACAAAAGCAGAGGAAACCACCACTAGAAAAAAGGCTGAACCATCAAACAAATTCAGCAGACAAAAGTGCTCTACCAGCAGCCTGCTTGAATGACATGATCTTCTGAATTTGACCACATACAATGTGGACTCAGAAGATGACAAAGCAGGTGAGGATGAGAAAGAATATCAAGTTGACCTGTTAGTGGTAGCCCCAAAAGCCCCAACAGACTCTGAAGACGCTAATAAATCGCAGTGTAGTTGTGGAAGAAAATCAAACCTTCAACGAAAAAAAAAAAAAAAGAAAAAAAAAAAAGCTACATTTTGCAAAGAAGTGGACCATGAGAAAGTCCAATCCTGAGACAACACTGTAGAGCAACACCAGGGAGACATGGTCCCCAAGTTATCTATGGCCTTCAGTTGAGATGAAAATCTCACTACAATTTTACCTTTGACCAACAACCGATAAAAGAATCACAGAATACAAGAAAAGCAGCAAGGATCATAACAAAAAAAAGAGCAAAGAAAAAAACAAAACACAAGACAAAAAAATTAAAATGTATATATAAAATTACATATATTGGAACAGATGGTCTGATTTGAACAGACAAAAACGTGTTGAGTTTACTTCATGTGCCACCGCTACGTGCAATAGAATCGGATGAACTTGCAGTGGCAGAATAGAAGGAATGATGCGGTCCGAAATATTATTGTCCCTATGGTTCAGCCATGTGTTTTTAACCCTAAATCGATCAATTGTAAAAACATTGCCTATGCACCGTACCCGAGTTTATCTCTTGAACACAAGCGAAATCAGGCAGCAGGGCGCGGCCATCTTGTCATAATCTTAAAACTTGCCGCATCGCCCTGGGGACCTGCCTTTGCGGCACTAAATAATATCCCCCGCCCCTGAGACTGGCAACACTAGACGCATACCGCCCATTTCACAACGCCAAAGCACGCTTCATGTCAACATTCTCTGCGCTTCAGCCAATGACGTGTCGCCATGGAAATGGCAGGGCGCCCCTTTACTCAATAAGTATAAACAGACCGTTTCACAACACACAACAGCAGATATTCCATTCCTCTCACTGTATTTCTTCGAGTATTCTGTGACTCGTTTCTGTGCTCTGGTCAGCTACCTTCGTTGCTTGTAGGCCGCGTGAACAGATACCAGTACAATCGCTATAAATTATTTTCGTTTGTTTACCACACAATGGCAACAATAATGCCCTACCTATACGAGCCCGGGTATTCCGAGGAGGAATTACTGGAAAGAGAAAGATGCGGAAACAATGGTGCTTCGGACGACAGTTGGGAGGACGATTCAACAGATGAAGAGCCTGGGCCTAGTTGCATGGACAGTGTTGCCACCTGGTGTACCTGCAATCGGTGCAAGCTAATGCCAACCGAGGAGGAGAACTGCTGCTGCCGAGAAAACTCTGGATGCTTGTCCTACATATTGCAAGGCAAGCCACAGCCGCAATGCGTTACCGAGCTGCTAGACCTCAGGGCAGCCTGCCTCACACGGTCTGTGTTGAGGATTTTGATGGTGCTTATGCACGAACTTCGCACAACACTTCACCCACATAATCCAACTAACAAGTAAGTATGCTCTGGTTGTGATGTCAGTTAGGCCACTACTATTTCATGGTGGTCTCCTATATTCTTGTAACTTCAATATATCATTGTCATATCAGTTTAGTCTTGCAATTCTCTAGTAATAGTCGCATAAAAGTCGTTCAATATTGTGCAGTGTCTACTTGGCATTTGTCCTGGCAAAAATGCCATTGGATACAAGAATTGTCATTGACAACTAAGGTTTAATACAATTACATTGGTAATTTAAAAACAGTTTCTATCTTTCCTTTTCACAGGTGGTACAGGCTGGTGGCCCATCGTTCGTTTACATGGTGGCTTCATGGGAGGCTTGGACACCGCGTTCAACATGCAATACCCACCTGTGTCGTTGGTGCCATTAGCGAAACTTTCCCCAGTGACAGCGGTCAATACATGGGATTTTTCCTCGCTGTGCTGCAATCAGACCTTTACAATGTGTAGTAGTTTTGTGCCATCAAAACAAGAAACCAAATAAAAACAAACTATTGATAAGAAATATGTTTTAAGTGAATCAGGTGAGTTTCCATTCAGCAGTGTTCCGGTGCCTTGTCTGCACGCCCCATGCCCATCCACCCCTCCTCCACTATCAAAATCAGCTTGCACCAGTGGATGTGCACTGGCGAGGGGTGCTGTCAGGGGCACGAATGGCCAAGGTGCCCAACACCATGTACACTTCAAAGCTATCTTTCGCGCAGGGGTCATTGTTCACAAGGCCTCCTCAGACCCTGTGTATCCAGGCAGGCTCCCCCTCGAAG
The DNA here is from genome assembly GCF_040938575.1 of Ambystoma mexicanum. Classification (NCBI taxonomy): domain Eukaryota; kingdom Metazoa; phylum Chordata; class Amphibia; order Caudata; family Ambystomatidae; genus Ambystoma; species Ambystoma mexicanum. Next base: position 1,099,190,024 of record NC_090937.1, read on the forward strand.
CAGGCCGCGCCCCTGCAGTACACATGATACCATGACATATACACGTCATTCATTCACAAACACACCCTTTTTGTAATTCTTTATAAACCACTTGATATTTATCATGAGAACATCTGAGCACTGCAAGTCAACTCGTGAACGTGCTACTCGAGAAGCCCAGTGACCGATGCTAGATGCTAATCTGCTCTTTGTCGTGTTATCTGTGAACATCCGTGACCGCTTCGAGTGAACTAGTCAGTGTTCTACCTGTGAACATCTCCCTGTTCATCTGCCACCAACTACTCTGCAAGCTGAATCAAACTGTTTGCTGGTCAAGGTAAGGGCATGTATTCTAATGATATCGCCTTCATTTGTAAATGTATATCTTTTTCGAAGTAACATACTCAGTAGTGCTATGCTAATTTGTCTCATTGCCATTAACTTGAGTTTCTTTTGTTATGTTATCGATATATCAATTTTTAGCAGTGTCAATTGGCATCGGATTGCATCCTTCGCGGACCGTGTCTATAGTATAAGCATGTTTCCTTTTCATGCACGATAGAACATTCAAGGGACAAGTAGCATGTTCTGATTTTCAATACATCAATGAATTGTTTGTGAAAGTCATCCTATAATACAGCAGCCCACGCTGCACTGGTTTTGCTCTGGTATCCAAAAGAAACCGTACAATGAACAATGTATACTCCAATTCCTTCTCTCACATTTTTATGCAAAATAATTTTTTTCGAATAATGTTGACCTTTATTTTGCAGAATTAACAACAATGCCTGCGTGTTCTATTTTTGGTTGCCCTTCGAAGACCCATGACAAATCTGAAGGCATTACAATGCATGTATTCCCTAAGACTGTTGATCGAATAAGAATGGGTCAGATATTGCGGATATCCACCGGAAGAGCTTGAAAGTAGAGTCAAGTCTTTGAGGACAAGAGGGGTCATCGATACTGCATCTGCAGCCTGCACTTCACCCCGAATATGTACGACACATCCTTGTACACAAAGAAGAATCAACTGAGAACAACTCGAAAATTGCTCCCAAGCGCTATTCCGACTTTATTCGCGAAAATGCCACCACAGGTGAGTCACGCTTCTGGATTTAGCTTTACGCCTGTATTTTCAGTGTAAATGTCACTTATACTTTCAATATTTATATGATTGAATAGCTGTTTAAATAATGACTATTTTGCTAAACATCAGTCCTCGTTTGAGAACCCTCATAGAAAATTGATTTAAAGGCACAGATAACTATGCTATATTATGCATTTACATAAGGATAATTCGGATATTTAGTCTCCTTACAGGCCACTTTCTAATGTTGGCATTTCTAAATCTAATACTTTCCCTTTACAACTCCATGACTATCCACCGAATATGAAGCAACAAGATTCAACATCAATGTCTTGCCTGGAGTCATCAACCACTCTGAGCGCGTATCAGATGATTTTACCTAGCTATTCGGTTCCAGACTGGTTTTATGCACGGAATTTTAGATAATGTTTTCGCAACTCATCATTGCTTTACACAATGTTTATCGTGGTTCGATATTGATATGTACTTTTGTCACCGTCCCAATGTGTGTGTTCAATTTCCAATATTTTCATCCTTACTAATGCAATTACTGCGTTTCAGGGAGATACTGAAGCGTCCACTACAATTACAACATCCCTCGTAGTAGATCCAGAGCCAGAGGTATGGGTCTTGACAGTTCAATCAAACGAGATAATCTGATCATATTTACATATCGTGTAATTGTTTTACACAATGTTTCATTTGTACTTTACTATTGATATGTACCTTTGTCATCTTTTCAAATTGTGTGTCCAGTTTCCAATATTTTAATCCATACTAATACAAGTACTGTGTTTCAGGGAGATGCTGGAGCGTCCTCTACAATTACAACATCCCTCGTAGTTGTTCCGGAACCAGACCTTGTAGTTGATCTGGAGCCAGAGGTATGCGTACAGACAGTACCCTCTAATGAAAGAAAGTCGGTCTAATTATGTGTGTAATGCAAATTACTTATTTTAAATGGATACTATTTTATGTAGGGATGTATACAAGATCCGTATATTGAACGGGAGGCACGTGGATCTGAGTCCGTGCGCCAGCTTGGTGATGTTAGAGTAAAGAAGGTTTCAAAGAAAAGAAAGAAAAATAAGGTTAGTTATAAACAGTTTATATTTCTGGCAATTGTTTTGTGCTGAGGCATTCGTTATATGCCTTTTTTAATGTAAATTGTACAACACAATGTTGGATTTACACTGAACATCCCTTTCCCTATCTGTCCTGTAGTGGCCCAATGGAGTACAGACTATGCAGACACAGACAGCGATACAAATGACAGATGCTGCTTGCCAAACTGTTTCACCATTGAGGAACTATTGATTGAGGCACGGCTTGTTCACACTTGAGATGGCTATGTCCAATAGCCAGAAAATGAATTTAATGTGATTGGCGAGTGTTTTTGGACCCTTGCTACAATGCGCCTGCTCTGCCAGATGAAGATGAAATTGAATTTATAGAGGATTGCTGAGCACTTGGCACTATCAACACCCGCCAAAAAAATGCCCGCCAAAAAACAGTCGACATTGATGTTTTCTCCTATCCATGGTCAAGTAACAGATGTTGAATTGACAGACTGAAGCCTCAACACTATTGACCGACGAACTAGACAAAGATATCAACTATAGTATGTCCAGTTTGGCTGATATGTTCACAAAGGTCAGTTCGAAACAGTGTTGCCGAATGACAGTCTAATAAAAGAGGCCAAATACATAATATTCAACAGCAGCTTGATGGAGATTATAAGATGCTGAAATGTGTGCATTCAATGGGAGGGGGAAGTATCTGGGAAGCTATTGGTGAACGTGACTCGTCTAACACAAGGCAGTAACCTCAAAATACATGCCACCTGTGAAAAGTCACAAAGCATTTTCAGGGTCCGCTCAACCGGTGCTGGGGAAACTACCAGCTGGCAATCTACTGTGTGCAGCAGCTTTACTTTTAAGTGGCTCTAGTTTCACAAGTTATCCACTTTCTTTCAGTTTGTGGGACTCCATTTAATTTCTAAAACGTAATAGCAACAGAATTATCTATTCCCTGCCATTAGTGAAGCTTGGAAAATGTAACAATTGGCTATTCAAAGTACATTCTCCTACAAACGGTTCAGGCTAGCCGGAGATGGACAGTGTGACAGCCCCAGACTTTCTGCTAAGTACTGCACATAACATTTTCAGGACATGGAAAGTAAGAAAATTGTGAGTTCAGTGGTCGTGCAGGTGTCCCAATGTAAATCCTCAGTGGCCATGGAGAATCTTGGTTTTATAAAATCACTGGAAGATCTACAATCGAGGGGAATGCAAATCGACCTCATAGCCACGGACAGGCAAGTTTCAATAACCAAGACAAAGAGCAGTTCCCAAATATTAAACATCAATTTGATGTATGGCATGTTGCCAAATCAATCAAAAAAAATCTCAGCTGCAGGGAAAAAAGTTTGGAAAGTATTTCACAATAGTCCCAGTCTTTCAGCAACCATCTTTGGTGGAGCTCCAAAACATGTGATGGTCTGTGGAAATTCTACTGCAAAAATGGCGGTCACTAATGCACCACTGTTCCAACGTTCACCACTGGACAGAAAACCAACATTTCCACCAATGTGACCATGGCCCTTTGTCCCCAGAGCAGACACGGAAGAAGTGGTCCCATCTTCACCTCTACACAAAGCCCTTAAGAAGATCGTGAAACTATCAAGATATCTGAAGGGACCAGGAGATTGGAGCTGTTCCACAATATGTGCCTAAAGTACAGGCCAAAGAGATTGCATTTAGGCATCCAAGGGATGAAATCTAGGACTTTACTAGCGGTATTAGCGCATAACGAGAATGTAGGCCGAAAACAATAGGACCGCAGGAAACTTGTGCTTCGCTACACTATGGCCTTTACGAAAAGAAGCAAAAAATGGGTTGTCAAACCAGTATATGAGGAAATGGAATTCGATTTTGTGAAAGATCGTATAATTAATGTCGTAGAGATGCATACTCATGGAATCGCACACAAATCTGTTCAGAGCACACATACATTGCCACAAAACATTGCCAACGTGCCATGTCCACCCAAAGCAGAGCTTGTTGAACAGTTCAAATCCCGGTACAAATGATTCCCATCTGTTTTTATTTTTGCAAAAAATGTTTTTATAAAGTGTCCAAATAAAGTATGCAATTTGTCTTTTGAAATGTGTCCTCTTAGTCCCTTTTTTTAAATTAAAAAAAAAAAAAAAACAGGACAATTATTACGATTGCCTTCACATTTCACAGTTTAGTCGAGCTACTGTGGGACCTTCATTTTTCGTGTTAATGACCAATGGATAACTAAGAATCTTTGGGTTTTGGCAGTTGCCTTGCCATAAAGTTCCCCAAACAGCTGAATATCTGCTTGTCACACAAAAGAGATTAGACCCTAGGCTACATAACATACTAGGCACGCAAAAAGTACTGACTGTGAAAACATGCCATGGGGTAGGAGGCCATGAGAAGACAAAGTGGGCCTATTACTAGACACACTGACTCCGTTTTTGTGTTAAATCGGCTATAATTTTGGAGTAGGGGACATTCTGTCATTGGCAAGTTTACCCTACCCCTCATCAGTGCCACGAACAACGAGCAGTGACAGCCCCCAATTTTTTCCTCCAGGCCCTGTGCTTCAAAGTTCATGTTCTCATGGATGCGTTGACACGGGATGTTGTAAAGTAAGACTGTATGTTCATTGTGAGTGAAGGTCACCAGCTTTGAATGTTTGCTTGGGAGCTGGAAGGCGCACACGCATCCCGCGCACAGTAGAAGGTTCTACTGTTTTTTGACTTTGAGAGACAGGGACCATTCCAAAAGGGATTGAATTTAAGAGGGGGTGTAATAACGTATGATAAGGTTCTCCGTTCCGAAACTGGACCTAGTTACTTATAAGTTCAGTTATAAAAAATCGTTGACACGAACGGAGGAGTCTGCATTACGCCAAGAGAATGGAAATGCCGAATATAATGTAAGTTTCTCTTTCAACGATTTTATACCAGAACTAGGCGAAATACAAATAGCTGACCGTTATTGCTGGGTTACATTGTACTTCTTCGTTCTGTGTGGCATATTGCAATGAAGTGCTAGTACAACCCGTGTGTGCTGGGCTATCTACCGGGCACATGGGCAGGCCAGCATCGAGACACATGTAGACCACCACTGGTTTCCCCCTGGCTCTACGCTAATAAATTACATTGTGTGCACCTCATATTGTTGGCTCAGTTTACGCATTACGTGGAGCTCAACATACTCCATTGCACTATCCTCAGAAGCAAATCGCAAGAGTACTTTGATATTCCACGTTGTATTCTCTCGTTTCACATTTTGTCACCTCTGCGCTAATAAAGAAAATTATTAACTGTAATAAAGATCGGCTACTTAGACACATTTCTATTTTTATCTTTTGCAAACAGGCACATCGTGCCATTCTGCGATTGTCATCTATTCCAAACCCCGACCGATGGATTCTTCAATCGCCAGCTGCAGCTACATGTCAATCACTGGATTTACTTGACCATTTTTTTGGGACGGACAATAGACAAGGACCAATATGCCCCTACGGGGTACCAGCGATTAGGAGCAACATAACCTTTACGGTGGTCTAGTGCCAAGTTAATGCACCAGCCTTGCAGTTCACTGTGTGACCGAAGTGCTTCATTTAGCCAAAACGAACACCCTGTGTACCAAAAAGGAACAGCACGTGACTCACGATAGACATTTGCGAATTGAGAGCAAAGAAAAAAAAATCCCATTTTGAACATGCTAATGTGAAATAAATGTACTTTACCAATTGTACAGTATTAGTGTTTCCTTTTAAAGTACAGTTTCATATTCCTAATAGTGACGCGCTGTGCTGTGAGACGATGTGAGTTTTCCGGGTTCTGCGTTTAGCCGCGTAGGTGACAACTGGGCACGTTTGGCTACGCTGCCCAGTAACATCACGTAGAGAGGCAGAGAATATCAATGATTTGGTGATGTCAGGCTCACGGGCGGGGGATAAGATTTAGTGTCGCAAAGGCTGTTCACCCAGGGCGATGCGACAAGTGATGAGATTATGACTAGATGGCCGCGCCCTGCTGCCTCATTTTGCTTGAGTTCAAGAGACAAACACTCTGGTAAGGTGCATAGGAAATGTTTGTATGATTGATCGACTTATGGTTAAAAACACATGGCCGAACCATAGGGACAATAATATTTCTGACCGCACCATTCCTTTTATCGAACACCACCACAATCGTGTCAGATCTCCTACTTGGCGCATCAGATTTTCTGCTTCCATTAGGGATCTTCTACATGAACAAGCCAAAAATTATTTTAGAGAAAAACAAGTTCCAACAAGTAAAAGAAACGGAACACAGTACAGAAATCAACTCACAAATTGAGTTTGAAAAACGCACCAAAAGAACGGAAGCAATTAACTTCGCACAAGAGACCAAAGTCACTAAACATCCAACGAAATAAGTGTCGAAAACATCAATCCTCTAAAGAGAACCATGAGATACATTTGGAAGAAAATGACCAAATACAAAACATGGTGCTGGTTAGCGGAGGATCCATCCACAAAGAGCCAACACCAGAAATTGCAGCATTAGAACGACCCTAATTGAATAATGGAACACCAGGGTGTTTGTTCACTTGTTTTCTAATGACGAGTGCAACATAAACCGATCGACATCTTCGGTTTACAGGAAAAGTGGCTAATCGTTCCACCAATCGCTGAGCATTTTGACATTCTTGAACCTTGCAATGGAAAGGTAAAAAGGGCTGTCCAGTGGCCAGCTTATAAACACTCAAAATAGGCTGTCAGGTAAAATCAACTCAAAACCCAAACCCATACCCATACATACAAGTGACAGTCTTCGAATTAACGGTAATCGTGACACCTATACTGTCATCGCACAGGTTCCATCCATTTTATCGACCAAATATACAGCTTGACCAACCTACTCTACATTTCACTAAAAAATCCAACCATGTTCTTATGCAGAGACTAACTTAAATTGCTTAGGCATAGACAAAAACAAAGCGAATACCAAACGAGTCACCAGAGCAAACATAGCAAAGACTTGGACGGAAGCAAGAGGCATTTGCATTCTGAAGGGCCAAATAATTAAAAATGGAGACCCGAGCATTTGCAACCTGGATCCACACTGGACTACTTTTTAGTTTCATAAATAGTAAAGTGCAACAGAAAATGTACATTCGCTCCAAGCGATCTAAATGGAAAACAGCGACCATGATTTACTGGAGCTAATGCAACTTTCAGAAGCATACCAGACAAAATGTGTGGCATGCTCGTGCCATGTCTGGAACATTCGGTTCACTTAGCAGCACATAAGCTCATACCCAGGTAGCAGTAGAGGACTTGACCTCCCCACCCAATTAGCCCAACATCCATCACCCATGCCTTCAGCCATACAGATTATCTTTGAAATTGGCCTTGCAAAGTATCCTTGTCTGTGGGATATATATTCAAGTATAGGCTTTCACTATTGTTCTAGGACTCCAAGCTGAACTATTTTTCCATTCTCCGCTCACGTGACAAGAGACCATGTTTATGGTCTATTCAGCAGCATTTCGAAGTCTTAATTGAATATATCTTGGTACTCTTGTAGAAAGACCGACTAAACACAGGCAATACGATGCAGAGATGATGCTGATGCAAGCTTCATCTAATAGAAATATTTCTGCCAGCTCCTAAACATAAATAATCTACATCTAGCACTATAAAACAATGGTACCAGAAGAAGAATGGGTCAGAAACTGATGAATTGCATGAAAAAAACAAACAGATATAGGCAAGTGGGAAATTGAATTTGATAAAGATGACTTGAGTGTTAAAATAAGCCAGTCAGCCCCCAGCCCTTATGACTTAACCAACCAAATGCTAAAGGAATCACCCGAAGAACGGGACTATTTCTGCACGAATATTTCTCGAATAATGGAAAAAAGAAATACCAAAATCATGGAAAACTGGAAATGTGGCGCGATATATAAGAAAAGAATAACTGCCCTGAGAATAATCGCCCCATTGCTCTTTTGGATGTACTAGGCAAAACTTTTGCATCATTGATACAAACAAAAATAACGACCTGGATCACCACCTCACAACATTATGACCGTCCCCAAACAGGATTCATAAAGGGAGTACAACTTACTCCCGATTAATGTAAGATAAAAGCGATCAGACAAGGAAACAAAGATTACATGGCCTTTATAGACCTAGCCCAAGCGTTTGATAGAATTGATAGACAACTTTGAGGGTCTAAACTAAAAAAAAATGGAAGCGCCCAATAAGCCTCTTGCTAGCTACCAAGGCCTTAACATTGAGAAAACGAAATAAAATGTGCCCTGACAAATCTGGCATCCTCTAAAAAAAAGTCTTTCAAAACATACAGAGGCATAAAAAACAAGGCTGCCCATTTGCATCGCTATTGTTCAAACGTGTTTACAGCAGACATTGGAAAAGTGTTGAAAACTCGTACCCACCAAAAATCAATGGGAAACCAATAGGACAAATGTTGTATGCCGATGAGCTAGTCATATTAGACAAAACCCCAATAGGTCTACAAAGAAAGGTGAAACGACTTCAAAACTATGTTGAACAGAATGGCCTAAACATAAACACTAACAAGTCAGAGATACTAGTAATGCAAAATCTAAAAGAAGAAAAAGTTGATTGTGTCTTGAAAAAGAACTACTGAACCATATAGAGTCACTAACATATCTTGGAATGTTTATTAACTCAAACGACTCTGTGCGGGTAACCACCATCAAGTCTAAAAACAAACAGCTGACAGCCCATGGCATCATGATACACACCAGAAAATGCAAATTTTCATCGATACCGACAATCACATTTTATAAGCAAAAGTTGTCCCAGTCCTGCTCCATGGTGCAGATTGTGCTTTGTGCTGCCCTTGCAGTCAGGTCATCCTTGGAAAATAAATTCTGGGGAACAATACTCCACCTTCCAAGAAGTGTTCCCAACTGGGCCTGATCGCCATAAACGAAAGAGTAACATCAAACACATTATCCCTCCACAGAAAAACAATCACGGATGACACCCGTGTACAATTCACAATACTACCTCGGATTGCAAAAGAACGGTGCGATTGGCGTTTGAAAATTCTAGATGACATGGGTGCCTCTGCTGTGACATTGAAAACAAATCCTGAGGCAGCGAAAAGAAAAACTTTACAATCGAGATTGGTCTGAAACAGATGAACAAGGACATCATCCCAGGCCATTTAAACATATATGCAGTGAAGTCAAGCCCCCCAATAGCTTGCTTAAATATCTGACGAAATTTCCAAATCAACATTGCAACCTATTCATGAGATTTCACTTCAATCCATTTCATACAAAAGGAAAATACAAAAAAAAAATCTGAATGCTCAGGTTGTTTGAAGAGGATAAGTTCCGATTTTGCGAGGGCACAGTGGAAACCCATCAACACCCAACTCTATTCTGTCCGGCCCTATGGACACAAAGAACACAACGTTTAGGCAGTTTTATTGCAGAGAGACCGTCGATAAATGGACGATTGGTGGCAAATGATATGTTGGGGACAAAACTTTAAAACCAACGTATGTCTTGACCTCATTCCTATAACAAATGTATAATCGATTACTGCAGGCCACAATGTGAGCTCATACCACAAAAACTAAAAAAGTTAAAAATGTGCAATTAAGCTTCTCTAAAAGTTTACAACACAAAAAAATTAAAACAAACATTCTAATCATTTAGACAACAACAATCGGCAATGCATCCTTGCACCAGGTGCACCCGAGGACCCCCAAATTTACACTAGCTCGTGCACGCCCACTAACCCATTCTACCTAGAAACAATACAGTGTTGCTGCTTTTTCTGCACTGCAGATACTAACACTCATGTCCTTCCCTGCATTCCCACTAACAAAGCCATGCCCTGCTCTCATTTTCAGATCCAGCAGAAGGCATGGAAACCATGAAATGGCAGCAGTAGCTGGCGCAAATCAAAAACTTTTGCAATTGTAAATGAGAGATTAGTTATTAAAGGGTTAGTGCCAACATGACCTTCATGTTCAAGGACAAAAGAAGATAAAGACCTGGTCACTTGCCCCAGTACTGATTAAATTCACCTGATGGAATCAAAGAACCAAACTGAAAAAAAATATGTATGTATCCAGATAGATATGTTAGAGATATTATCTCAATGTTTCTCTGCCATTTGCACGGGTATAACTGGCAAGATTCTTATAACAAACCCTATCATATGAGGAAATTATACGCCAAGCTGAACACACAGGCCAATCAGTTCATGCCAATCAGTACCTTATTACTAACAACCTCACAAAACAGGTGGAGGCAAACCAGGGGAGCAAGAAAGAATTTCTCATACCCATCTTACCAAAAGTACCATTAAAGTCTCTGACAATGACCACATTGTGCCGAATTCCCCAATCAAACCAATTTTCTACAGCGTCTAAATAAATGCAGGTAAATGGAGCCCATTTGATAGACTCTATTCTAAGTTGGCTGGGTTCAATTAATCGTAAAACGTATCAGTTCTCCAGCCATAACATGTCAAGATCTTCTAATGAAATAATGCAAGCCATCTGTAGTGTAACCTTTTTTAGCCCTCAAGTGCAAACTTCTAAAAAATACTTGCAATTAACAGTGCACTGTAATCATGTTGCATGAAAAACAATCAAGCGGTAACAAATCAACTTCTAAACCTGTCTTTTAAAAGTTGTAAAATCGCTGCAACTACAGGATATTGGGCAATAATGACCATAATCTATTACTTCAGATTTTATTTTTTTCTCAGATCGTATTAATCTTTGGCGTTTCATAGGATCAATAATACAACTGTCTTGATACTGTCATATTAGAAGCATTGCCTCTGTATTTCTGAGGTTACATTCTCACTGTATATGACAACATACCCCGTAAGATGTGAAACTGGAAAAGAAAGTCTTACAATCGATAGTTATCCTAAAGAACAGAAGATGCAGATCCCCCTCTATAAAAAAAAATCTAATTTTTACTCTTAAGTGAAGGAACCTGAAATATGGTCAACACACATTTAGCGGATTATAGTTAGTTAACCCCGACAGACGACGATACAGGCTCCGGAGCCAGAACATTAAGGGATGCTTTCTTCAGAGCTGTCCTAGTCCCATGCATGAAGAATGTTAGGCAGATTCCTGTGCAGTGCCCTTAGGGACCACTACACACGATTAAGACTACAGATGGCAATACAAGTTTTACCTTTGGTACAAGCCTGTACTACTATGTCAGAGCGGTAGCAGTGGCGGAGCAGCCAGGATTATCTAGAGTATATGAGCAGTAGCAAAGATTACACAAAGGGACCACAATTATTGTGACTCCAGCAAACACTGACTCAAGGTTTCAGGTAAAAGAAATATATAAGTACATTTATTTTTAAACCATTTGTTATAAACACAACACTTCTATTAAATTCAAATAAAAACCACACATTAAATATACTACCACTGACCAATTCACTTTGTTCAGTAAGTCTCATGGTAAGTACCCTGTGTTTGAATGAACCGGTGTTACGAACAAACACGTTACCACGAATACGATCACTTTTTGACAGTTCGGTCTACTAAATAAACGCGTATCCGTGACATGAAATGCTACCGGGGCAAAAACACACTTCGCACCCGAGATACCCAGAGGGAGTTGGGGGCAAAAATCACAGGCAATATTTTGGTTAGGCAGGCAGAATCAAGAAACACTCAGACAGGAGTTCAAAAAAGTCAAAGGGCCGGGGCCTGTTGCCGAAGATCACACAGACAGTTCACGATTCAACGTAGCCAAAAGTACTCGAAATAGTCAATGTTCGGAAGCAAAAGTTATAAGAAGGAGGGAAGACAAGGGCAAGCCTTGGAAATGAAGAAAAGGGATCACCCAGTTTCCTCAAGTAGAACAGTACCTTGTTCCAATGGTGCAGTTGGTGTCCTGGCAGTTGTTCCTGTTGGTTTCCCGCAGACCCACGATTCCTGGAGCTTCGGTGTGAAGGAGGACGTCTGAAGGGGGTCTGCACCACACAGGGATGAAGCCGGCAGCAGAGACGAGGAATAAAAGGTGCACCTCTTCAAAACAGGAGAGGCTCTTCAGGTGGCTATCCGGACCACTACAGCAGCGTGCAGCTATTTCGACCAAGGAAGAGGATCCTCTTGCTTTAGAAGATGAGCTGGTTATCCCCACCAAGCTGAAGGGAAGAAGACTCCGGGCTGGATCTTCTCCGGGTCGTTGAAGGGAAGATAGCTTAGGACTGCAGCAGGGCTTCACCGGGACGGGGTAGTTGCAGCAGCCGTCGTTTTCTCTGCTTCTCTTCGGTTCCTTGTCGTTCCATTGGTGACTGACTTCTAGCCCAAGAGACCTGCCTTTTATGCGAAAAACCCCCATTCACACAGCCTGGCTGTCAATCACCCAGCAGACGGTGGGGGGGGGGGGGTTGTCCAGCCCGGACAACTACCCTGACCAATCATGACAAAGTGCGACTTGGGTTTCCTAGGATACCCTGGGCAGGGAGCGACTACACCCCTCCCTCACATTCAGCCCACCTAGACACCCAGGCGCCTTGAGGAGGGCTTCTGAGCAGAAGCCCGCCAAAAGACAGTGAACAAAGGCGGCAAACCTAGTTTGGCGCGCAAAGTAAAACCTCTCATCGGCTGCCGCATTCTCACAGAATGCCACCAATTGGATTCAGTCATTTTTGTCTGACAGGTCGACTAGGGTCTTCGCCCCCCTCAGCGGCTGCCGACCCTATCCCAATCCAATGTGGAGTCCCCCAAGGTTCCTGCATTTCTCCCACACTAACATCTTCACTAAGCTGCTCTTCGACCGTCTTGGCGATCTGGGTGTCAGCTACACTAATTACGCAGACGACACCCAGGTCCTCACCACACTCACTGGTTGCTATGAAGATGCTGCAGCTTAACAAAATCTACCTAGAAATCCAAGCCTGGATGGCTGCACACAGTCTCTGCCTCAATGACGATAAGACGGAACTGCTTATCGTAGGCTCCCAGGCCCGCCTCAATAAATTGGACTCTAGGTACCAATCTTTCTCCATCAATGGCAACATCATAAAAGTCTCCAAAGAGGTCAAAACTCTAGGTGGGTACCTTGTCTCCACCCTACCACTGAAAAAACAAATAAATGCTACAATCTCATCTACCACATACACCAACAAACTTATCAATGCCTGTAGACCTTTTCCATCTTCAACCAGCTGCCTCACCTTATCCAGAGCACTGATACTGTCTAAATATAGACTATTGTAACACTCTTCCTAGGCACCACCACTAAAAATCTGAACAGACTCCAGATTCTTCAAAATAATGCCTTAAGATGCGCTCTTAACCTCCAGCGCAAGGCTCACATCTCCACTGCCAGCAAAGATGTCCACTGGCTCCCAATCCGAGACAGAATCAAGCTAAGAACTCTTGTCATTACACACAAGTACCTGTCCCTGACTGCCCCGCGCTACCTATCTGACAAATTCTCTAGACACAGCACCACCAGAACTCCATATTTGCACCAACTCAGGGTCTCCCACTTCAATCTAAAAACAGCAGGAGGTTCCAGCTTCCCAGTTCTCGCAGCACAATGCTGGAACACACTCCCGCTTGCAATCAGATCAGAAGCTTCCTTCTGGCCATTCAGAGCCATGGTGAAATCCTGGCTCTCTGCCTAACATGCTACTTACCCACCCCAGGCCGCTTCACTCTACCAATTTCAAATGTATGCCTTAACTAACCTGTAACGGACTGCCATGTAACCAGGTCCTATATAATCTACTGTATTTATCTCATGCCACATACTGTACCATTGAATTTATGTACTCTTTCTTTATGCTGCGCACACCGATATGCAACTATGTTGTCCACATGATTATGCGCCCAGCTACCTGAGGGTTCGGACGCGCTCTATGAATAAACTAGACTAAGAAGGACTTTAACAAAAAGAAATGGCGAATAAACCCAATCGGAGCCAAAAGAAAGACGATTTGGTCAAGCGGGTTTATGTTCGAGGCTAATATAATAGCCAAGAACAGTACCACGTTTATCTAATATAATTGCAGTAGAAAAGTTAAGGTAGATACCACTGCCACCAGCCAAGTCTAAATGTTAAAAAGAGCGAAACAATGTTCTAGGAGGTACAGATACAAAGGGATACGAATTAACCCTTTCCAGTACTCCATGGAAGAATGGGTGTACTGGATCTGTGGTAGATTGACTAAGTAAAGTTAATGGTAACTTTACCCTTTTCTGGGGGACGGTAGTCGCCTCAGAAATGGAGTCGAGGGAAGTCTCAAAGACAACCCTGTGCCATGGCACTGAAGGTGCTTCGTGACAAAAAACGAAGAGGGCTACTGAAGTAGTGTACTTCAGAGTCCACAATCACAAAAATAGGTAGAAACACAGGTAAGAGTGGGGAAAAAGCTCCCTCTCTTACCAAGTGGAAAGAAAAAACTCCAGAAGTCCAGCAAAGCTGCTGGGGGACTCACTAGGTGAGGGAAATTAGCCATAGATAAGAATTCTCCCTAACAAAAAAATCCCAGTCCTGTTTTTTTTTACTTTTAATTCTGGACGCACGCATGGAATTAGGAACCATGAGTTCCCTGCAACTGTCAACCCCACTCTTCCCCAGGAACCTAATGGCACAAATTGCATGCTAGAGCAATTCGCTCAAGCATTTAAGGTTAACAAATTAAATGCCCAGTCTACTCCAGAATCAAACAATCAGAAGCAATCTGCATACAAATGGCCAGAAATAGTGTTCATGAGTAAACATTCCAAATTGTAAGCGACTAGCTAATCAGCCCACATCTACATCCATAAAGCACAATTTCGTACCCTTAAATTACGTCTACAATTAATCATCTGTTCGAATTACTATAAACAGGGGAGGGCAGACGGCAGTCCATGACGTTGTATGGATTTGTTGCCTTGTACACAAATGGAAACAAGCAGCCTTGCAACTACTACATACAGAACGCAAGTGAAAAAGTGATCACGCAATGTAAAATGACCATGGCATAAGTACAGTCTGTCGTGGCCACATTTATACCGATTCCGCAATTAATTTGTTGACTCCAAATAAGTTACAACTGTTTTATAGCACAACAGTAATGAAATTGGAAGGAATCATGAAGGGGGGTGGGAGGGTATAGGATGCACAGGTAGGTTCCTGGATCAACTAACAAATACATCAGATCTGGGTTGAGCTAAATGGTATTTATATGTTTATGTGGGAATGAGAACGTAAGTTGGGAATTGGAACCTAGTACTATGAGACAAGATGCATCTGCCAGAATAATGGCCACATTGAGAAAACATGGCAAAGTCTATGCACTTCTGCTATGAAAACGAAGAATTACGATTTTTTTTTATTTCATCAATGACCGCGGGGGATTCTTTTCTACATTGGCCGATGCCATAAGGAACATCAAGGTAAAGGGTGAACCATGTGTGAAAAACATGATACGCGTCTGTTTGTTGCTGGAATAGTTCAACCAACCCTCCCCCGATTTTGCACCAGCTGCCAAACTTTCGTTTTATAGCTAGTGCTGCCCGACCCGCTGAGCCAAACAACTGCTATCCAAGAACCCAAACCTTGGAGCTTTGCAGGAGCAGCCACCTATGCCCAACGCCATGAAGTGGGTCACTGCAAACAGCAGGACACACAAAGTGACCGGGCTGCTGTGCTTCCAAGTCCATTGCAATGGGATAGAGACGGTGAGAGAAGGTACATGCAAGCGATGAGGATATTGAAAAACAAGGTCAAAAGAAAGTAAACATAGAAGAGAGGGACGACGTAGAGGAGCTGCAGGAGAGAGAGAACTGAGGGGCAAGCTGGGAGTGAAAAGTGAAGGTGAAAAGGAAAACGTTACGAAAGAGGAAACAAAAGGGTAAGCCAGAATTAACCATTCATGATTAGGACGGGGTTGCCCATCACAGATGTTCAGTCAAACAGTTTATTCCACAGATGTTCAGTCAAACAGTTTATTCGGTATCCATCAATAAAACCAAAATATAGATCACAGTACATTAAATAGTCTATAAATGGTAAAATCATGACCTAACTGCCAATAAAAACACACATTAAACGTACCCAATAAAAAGTCTTCTGATCTGTCTGCGCAACGCAATAACCAACAATGCTGACGACACTCATCCTTATTCATGACCAAGACTCCAGATATACCAATAGTAGCGATGACACTTTCCAAGCTTGGATGGCCACACATCAGCTCTGTCTGAATGACAAGACGGAAATACTGATGAAGGCACCCCGCCCCATCACGCCTAAATAAACTTGGCCCAGGCTTCGGCACTTCAACCTAAATGCCTATTCACCCCGATCTCTTAACGCCGTCACAACACTTGGGCCCGATTCAGAGAGTATTCCTGTGGGATTGCGCCATTATAAAACACTTCTGTGAATCGGGCGCTTTGTGTATACCTGGACTCCAGCCTCACCATGACCCACCAAGTGAACGCAATCGCCCCAACAGCCCACTCCACCAAGCTACTCAACGCAACCAAGCACCTCCTCTCCCGGACAGGACTGACAATTGCCAGGCCAGGAATTGGATCCCGGTTGGATTACTGCAATTCACTCATGGACGGCACATCGGAACACAATCTCAGCAAGCTCCAATCTAAAGGATGGTTATACTGCGCACCATCACCTCCTGGTTGGCTTTTGGCACTCTGGCAGATCTGTAAAACAATAGGGTGAAGTGTGGAGGGTAATATTAGGGCTGAGTGGGAGAAAGATCAAGAGACTGATGTGCCGTTGGCAGCTTCAGTTCGGTTTACAGTTTGCAGAGCGCAGGTGTGAATTCTCAGTCGGTAGCCGCCATGTGCGTTTATGCAAGGCTATATGTGGTTTGTTTCATTGAAGCGTGTGCAGTAGAGGTATGGTTGAGTCTAGTTTAGAGTCTGAGAGGTGCATGAAGGGGGATGAGTTGGTTAGTGGGGTTGGTTCACAGACTACTAATTGTACCACCCTCAGTGTTGGCCACCTGTGGCACATATCCCTGCCAAAGTTGTACACTGGTGTGCTATAATTCCCCCTCCTACTTGTGTGCAGAGGTGTGGGTCAAAAGGCTATCGAGTACTCTAACCCCACCCCATGTTTTGCCCAAAGGAAGTCTAATTCACTTTTCCACGCACGGCATATCCTGGTGTGCAGCATCCATCACCTCCATGGGCCACTTGAAGAGGGGGGTACCCATTTCCTGTGGCCCTGAGCTTCCTGGCCCCCATAGTCCACCTGTTTGGTCAATACTCTTGCCCCTTTCATTCTAACGCCCTCTGTCTGTGGTTCCATTAGGTCAGTCCCATCTCTCAACTTTGTTTCTGATAGGGAACTCTATGGGAACAAGTGCACCTGGGTCTCCCAATCGGAGGCTTCAACTCCTGTGGTCTGGTCTTCTCCACCCTTTTTCCATGTTTGTTTATTAATGCGGCGTCGGTGTTGCTCATTAGTTTTCGTCCATTTCCAAGTTGAAGATTTGTGTTTTTTTTTTAAGTTGTTTTAGATGATCCTCCATGGTTCATAATTTCTCTCTGAAGGGGGTTCCAAAGTTAAGCAGCTAGGCAAGAGAAGGCTGATCCACTGAGTTTTTTCCTGGTGTGTGGTTTAGGTTCCAGGCGAAAGTAGTTGCTGGATTGGCGTGCTGGTTAGCGGGTTAGTAAATTGCGATTTTCTTTTTTTATGAATTCTGCTCTGTGAGTTATGCACAGTGTTTTGAATGTACTTTTTTGACTGGCAGCCAATGTAGCATCTTCAGCGCCAGAGTGAAGTGGCCCCTTCGTGTCACGAAGTCTGGCAGCTGCATTCTGTATATGTTGCAGTTTCTTCAGTAAATAATCTGGCATTCCGAGGTAAAGGCTGTTGGCGTAGTCTATCCTGGACATGAGGGAGATGATGGCCAGTGTTTTGTGCGTGAAGGAAAGGAATGGTAGCAACTTTTTGATCGTGTGTAGGTGTAAGAAGCATTTCTTGATCACCGCGTTTACTTGTGGTTCTACGGTTAGCTCGTTGTTCTTTAGGGATTCAAGGTTTGACAATTTTGAATGGTGTGGGTGCTGTTCCTAGTTCTGTGGGCAATGCGATGTACTGGTTGCTTTCCTTGGGTTTTGAATCAAAGCATGATTTTCATCTTGACCGGGTTGACATTGAGGCCGTTAGTGCTCATCCATTCGTAGTATTCTTTGAGGCAGTATATTAGCATTGTCTTTTCCTCCTGCAGATTATTTGGGCGTCATCTGCGTAGTTGTAGCGAGTGAAGCCGTGCCTTTTGATTAGGTTGATCAGTGGAGTCACGTAGATGTTGAAGGAAGGGAACAGTGAGGATCCATGTGGTTCCAGTGTGATTTGAGTGGTTTTATCCATGCCGTTTGCTCTTTCAGACGAGAAAGATTTAATCCAGTCTCTTGATGAGGATGTTGTGGCTGACAGAGGTTGTGTAGTATCAGTGCAGAGTTTGTGTTGGAGTCTGCGTTGGTCTTTAGGTCGTCCCAAATAAAGAAATGCGGTCTCCGTCCCTCTCATGGGTCTGAAGCAGTTGTGCCTGGTCTAATAAGGTGTCATTTTTCTCCATGTTCTAGTGTTTGTTCATAGACATAGGTTTGCCGGATAGGGAATGTTTGTTATCAGTCTGTGGTTGAAGTGGTCTTCCACAACGCCAATTGTATGCTCGAGGAGTGGTTTGATGTACACAGATTTACTCTTCGCATTGAGGGTGATTGGTTGACTAGTTGCATTCTGATGGTGTGCCATTTGTGAGGCCCGATTATAGATGTCCGGTGGACAGGGGTCCATTGGGGACCCTGCTTTGTTTCACCAGAATTTGAGCAAAGCTTTGCAGCTTGTTCTGTGGCTCCTGGGTTTTTACAGGATGCTGTACAGTCTGGTTGATTTATCTACTTTGTATGACCAGAAGCATCAGTGATTTTATTTTTAAAGTGGTTTGCGAGATCATTGCATCATTTTTTAAAGGTACAAGTGTATTATTACATCCAGGGGGATTTCACCATCTCATTTATGATGTTGGATAATTCTTTCTGGGTGTCAGTGACTTAATCATCGTTGCTTTGAAAGTTTCCTTTTTGTATGCTCATATTTGTTTTTGTTAATTTATTATTTTTGGGATGGTCGTAGTTCTTCCTCCGTTGTAGTTCAAGTTTCACGTTTATGCAGAAAAATGCCATCCGAGCCACATCGAGCTTAAACAAAACGTGACCATGTCTCAGCCCATAGAAAAGATGCACACTAGTTACAGTGCATTCACTTAAAAATCTCTCCATACCTCACTGACGCCTTACTAATACAGCGCCGCCATAAGAACAACTCCAAGAGACCTACAAGATCGCCTTACTGCCACAAACTGACCATCCCGTGCTTCAAATGCAGTAGAGCTTGGGGGTGGGGGGGGGGGGTCATCTAGCTTCGTAGTCACAGCTGTCCGCAGAACAACCAGCCCCCTCACCTGTGCACTGAGTTTTCATGCTGGCCTTTGATCTGCAGGGCATGACACCTCAGAACCCTTTCTTTTTAATTTGATGTAATTGCGGTACCAAGGATAACAGTCCTACCCTCTTGCCTCTCTCCTAACCCCCCCTCCCATCCTAATCAGCGCATAGATGCCCTTTGGTTTTGCGCACTCTACAAATGTAAAAATAAAACAAAAATTGGTTGGATTCAATGTTGTATGTTCCTATCTAATCCCAGCAACGGGGTTCTAGTTTGAACATTTAACCTAATCATTAACATTATTTGCCCGCTTTCGTGAGATTTTAACTGTATAATACATTTTCAGGGGGGGTCACCTTGGAACATAACTCCCAGCCATGACACGCGCTGCTGGGTATTTTCCCAATCTTCTTTTTCAGTGCACTTTGAAACTTTTTCGTGGCCCTTTTTTGACAGTGTTCTTAATGAAACTCCGGTATCCACGTACTGGACCTAAAGGGCGATCGAGCACCCAAATCTTCCTTTAGATATGATATTTCCACATTAGGATTCAGGTATTTTTATTCTTCAATGATTTGTTAAGAAGCCAACATTTTATCACATGTTATTGCTTTTTTGTCATAAAAGACTGTCCTTTAAGTGAAACACTTTGTAGCTTTATTCAGTTTGTATAGAGGGCAGATTTTCTTTTAAAAGCCCACAGTTTCCTGGTTGTATCGTAGCATTTTTGTCATATAACTGTGGTGTTTGTAAGTGGGTATAGATAATAAATGATGGACCAAAGGTACTTGTATAAATTTCTTTCTATCCTCATGCATGAAGTTTATTTTTGTCCCTGTGACTTCAATGCACAGCAGGATCCTTGATCTGTCTATCAAACTGTAGTCTGTCGTTTTTTAAAATCAGTTTGACTGCAGAGATACAGTATAAAGATGAGCCGACCTGTTTCAGTGGTGAGAACCACTTTCATCAGGGCTTTAACAGCTGATACGCGGTTATTGATGTTTAGTGTTGCAGCTGGATCTACCTCTACATAGTCAAAGGACCTGCCCTGGACACTGGTGCCCTCTCTCGTCGTGGTGGTCCTAATGTGGGACTGGATGACTTCAGTCTCACTGCAGGTGCTGACAGTACTCAACCACATGCTAGGAATCCCATTGTTGTGGAGGTCTGAAAGTCACGGTAGTTTAGGCTCCACTAAAGAGTGTGGGAGCGACATCCTCACTGTTCTCGCGAGGGGGTGCAGGAAGTCCTCCATGCACCCACATCTTTCCAGCACAATTTCATCATCATTGCTTCTATTAACAGAGATTGAGGCAGACCCAATGCAAGCCTCCACAACTTCTCCTCCAACGTCTTCAACCAGCTTAGTTGTTTATCATTATAACAATGTATTTATGTACTTGGCATTTGCTGAACGCGCCTATCCCGTAGGTATCTGGATGCTTCAATGTTCAGATAGCATTGCGTTGTTGCACCTACGAAACACACCCCATTCCACCAAAGGGTCTTAACAAATCATTAAAGAATAAAAATACCTGAATCTTAATGAAACTCCCTCAGCCCCCATTGTTCCATTAGAGCAATCCCCTTTGATAGCCATTGGCATTTGCCCTGTCTGAATAACGGGCCATTTCTTTCAGAGCATTCTCAATGTTGGGATTCAATGATGCGTCAAAGTGTGCCTTCATGAAAAACTGGGCGAAGCTGGAGAGCGTCTCGCACCCTACACTGGGCAACCCCAGGTCGCCCAGGGTGTGCGTCTTAGTTTTAGCACATCGATACACTTGTAAAGCCTTTGCCCCCCCCACCCGCCCTATAATTAGTAAAACTGATGAAGACCATGAAGACTTTTCCATCGGCTTGGACGTTTGTTTACATCAGCACACCAAGTCCCTTCTTTTAGAAAACAATAGCACCAGGGTATCTATAGAGAGACAACCTGTAGTTTTTCCTGATAAATACACCATGTTCCCCTAGATCTGCCTTTTCTTAAGACCACAATCTTTGTTTTAGATAAACGTAACGCTAAGATTTAGTCCCCGAGAAAAGCATCTGCGTAAAGGCGGCTTTGTTGGAGAAACCTTACGGTGAAAACTATCAAAGCGGTGTCAGGCATGTGCACTGCAGCCCACATTTAACTTTAATGGGATAATTTTATAAGAAGAGTCATGTAGGTTAAAATCAGACAAAAATTGAGAATAAAAGTGGAGCCAGTGGACCCCTTGTCTCACTCCTCTGTTAGTGCTGATGTCTTTTGAGCTGCGTTTGCCTCCGTGCAGCGGATCGCTATTGGAGGTGTCTTTATACAACAAGGTAATCTTCTAAAGCAAACAACCGGGAAAACCAATTTGGGCTAACTTACTCCATATTAGAGTCCTCAAATGCCTTAGAAAGAAGTAAGCTAATGGTGACGTGTACCATTCAAATAAGACATTAACTGGCATTACTATGGCATAGTGTGTGTAATTAATGGTATAGTAGCACTAGGTCCAGTCTCAAACTGGCAGTTGATACTGGCATATCAGATGGCACACCAAAGACACGGGAGCCACATTACACAATGTATAAGTGGATGATCAGTTCCTCTGGTGCTGTTTGCAGGTACAGAGTATATCTTTACATCCAAAGAGGTGAATCTGATGCAATACTGCAGTGCCATGTGATAAAAGAAGGAACACGGGCCCAACAAATATACATACAAAGTGCAAGATAATCCATACATATTTTCAGCTACTTCTGACAAACCGTAATAATATGTGAAGATCCCTGTACTAAAATAGTCATTTGCACCACTAGCCAGAAAAGATTAGTTCCGGATGCACACACTGGTACCGAGCATCACAGAAAGTGAACCAAAAACTATTCTGTCACAAAAACATCTGCATTAGGAGGTACCAGGATCGAGGGTTTGCTCATTTTACAGAAAACAAAGCTTGTTTCACCACCCGGACATTCTGCACTTAAACAGACCCATACATGCCATGATGCAGCCCTCTAGTTGAAAAGAAGCATGACATTTGGAATTACCTGCACTTCCCCACTACAACTTTGGGAAGTGCCATTTAAAGCAATAAAGACCACCACCAAAATGGATAGCAATATAACCTTAGGAAAAACATGGACGAATTGAACACAGGCAATACATACTTCCAATCTAACGGCCCCACATGTACTGGTTACAATCAAAACTATTTGTAAAACACAATGTCAGAGCCAAGCTACAAGCAACTTCATTACTCTTCCTTTACCTTTAAGGTGGGGATTGCAAGCACCTGTGCACAGTGTTAAATATAATACATGTCTGTGCCATTTCCTTACAAGAAAACTAGGCTAGCACACACTTGGGACTTAATGACTATTCAGGCACGGTAACAGTTTGCACCACTGGCGTTGATCAAGAAAACTGCTGATGCTCACCTCTTAGTTTCCTCCTCCTCTTCCACGTCCTCTTCTGGTCTAGCAGCCTCATTTTCATCTGCAAAAAAAGGGGTTAGCATTTTACTTACATGTGTTTATTACGGTTTGCTCAGCGACAAAAACATGATATTCAAGACTACTTAATTGAACATAACCGAGCAAAGAGAAGGAAATGCAGCGCTTTTCAACGCTTAAGCCAGTTCCCCATTCTCTTTCCCAGAGGTAGCGCTCCAAACCTACCTACACCCAGAAGCCGGACCCTCAAACCAGTACACAATTGTTACACATGCAGCAAGGCACTCATTTGAGCCATGTGTAATCGTAGGAGTTGTAGGGCGAACCTTGTGGGACAAATGACACTTCAGCCAAAGGGCTAAATTAAACATCTACCAAAATGTAATGCCAGGGCCTACCGGTCTACCTGAAGTCTGTTCACCATGAAACAGTGGGCAGTTCAATATTACATGTTGTGGCTGTAGGGAATGTGGCCCGAGTAGAACTTGGGGATGGAATGGAAAGGGAAGGTGTTCAGTTAAGAGATAGGAATAAAGAAGGAAAGACATGTACTGGTATCCTGTCATCATTCAATGATGTATACAAATGTATCGACAGGTACATAAAATTGGCGACGAGATAATGATTGATCCACACTAGCTGTAAAGGGAATCAGTGGCTCATGGAAATGGCCTGGGGAAGTAGTAACCCAAAGAAGGAATTGTGGTACGAGAAAGAAAGCTGGCAAGAGAAGCTGCACATAATGAAAATAACAGAAGAATACAGCGTATGGAGGTGGCTGACATTCAAAAATGTTTTTTTATTTATTTTTTTTTATTTTTTTTATTTTGAAAGGAAGTAATTGACTTATATAAGAGGACGTAGTTGGCATTTGCAGGAAACGCATTAGGGGAGTGAAAAGGAAACTTCCAGAGTTAAAGGCTGTGTGGGAGCCGTGAGTGGATGATTTTTGCCAATGCAAATACAATGAGGGCAACACAGATTCGACACGTGAGATACAAAAGGAGGCAGCAGCTGGAATGACGGTAGGAAGCCCTAGGCTGCATAATACAATACAAGTATTATTGTATAACACGGCAAACGGACAACGGGGGAAAAGAAACAGAAGGAAGACGCTCACTAAAAGCCAACACACGCAGGAAAGTGCGAAAGTGAGTGCGAGGACCGTGTAAGAACTCACCGAAGCGCAAACAGACCCTGACCAAGCAGGACCTAACTGCAAGCCAAGAGTAGCAGGTACCAGCATGCCAGACAAGCCAAAAAGCGGCAGAGGAAGACAAACAGTCATGGAGACATTTGCCCGCAAAAGTGATGACCAGCAACCGTAGGCAGGGGAGAAAGCTACGCCGGAGCCATACGCCACGCAAGGAGAGATCAGGCAAGTGGAAGGCAGCATATTAGAAGCCACAGGGGCGTTAAAGACGTCGATAGAAGGCAAACTGGACGCAGTGATGGTGGATGTAGGACTCCTCAGACAAGATACGAGGAACCTGGCGGAGAGGATGACAACAGTAGAACAACAAGTACAGAGCAACTCAGTGGAAGTAACCACCTCGCGAACACAAATGTCAGAGGCACTGGAGAGAATCAATATACTAGAACGCAGAGCTGAAGACGCAGAAGGCAGGGCCCGGCGCAACAACGTACGCATAGTGGGGCTGCCAGAGGGGGAGGAAGGTAGAGACCCCACGAACTACATAGAGAACCTCCTGATCCAAGAAGTGGGAGCTGAGACCCTGTCCCAAGGCTTCGTAGTAGAGAGGGCACACCGGGCGCTAACTAGGAAACCGCGCCCAGGAGCACCACCAAGACCAATGATAGCAAAAATCATGAACTTCAAGGACAGGGAAAAAATCCTGACTTTCTCAAGAGAAGGAGGGAACATAACAAGAAACGGGGCCAGGATAACAATATATCCAGACTATACGGTTCTCGTACAAAGACAGAGAGCCCAGTTCTGGCAGACCAAAGAGCGCCTTCGAGCGGCAGGGGTGAAATTCATGCTGCTGTACCCAGCCAAACTAAAAATACTGCATGACGGAAAGACACAGATCTTCGAGACAACGACCGACGCCCAGGAGTGGATGGACCAACGAGGGATTCCGCAGTTAGCAGAGAGAAATGAGCGAAACAGAACCCCCCCCCGGCAAAACAGGGACTAGAACTGAACATGACATGCGAATCCAACACTACGGGAACAAGGCGGTAGAGACACCCTACCGGGAAATAACGAAATGGGGAAACCGACAGCCTCCAAGTTGAAAAGCCTACAGTAAAGAGACTTACAAAGGGAGCACAAGACTCGGGGAAGTGGAACCGCCAAGACCCACAGAGAAACCCCAGTAAAAACAAAGTCTATAGTGTCAGTTTCAAGACACTACGCCGCGACAGGCATGCCCGAGGAGGAAGAAGCGGCACCTGGAGAGCGGTGGAGCCCGAGCAGATGGGGGGAGGCTGGGCGTTTGTTGATGTTATTTAGGTTAATAGTTATAATAGTTCGAAAGTTAAGGCTAAGCCCGCAAGGAAAGAAGAAGAGCAGAAAAGGAAACAACAGTTGTCACACACAAAGAATCGGCACGAAAAGCAAATTCAGGGAGCAGCACCCACAAACAAAGAGCTGGTGGAAAGCACAAGGTAAGACCGTCCACAACAGAGTGCAGCCAACAGCAAGAGAACCAACCCGAGAAAGCGGACGAATAGACGATTCAAAACTCAACAGCCAGAGAAAGGGACACAAATCCCCGACAAGAGCAAACCAAGAGAATAAGACACTGAGCGGGCCCATGGGAAAAAACAGACCGCGAGCGCTAATCCCCACAAGGACCGAGATGACCTGAGGATTGTCACGTGGAACGTCAGAGGGATGAATGCATATGTCAAGAGGCTGAGAATTTATACCTGGTTGAACAAAACGAGGACCCACATTGCATTGTTGCAGGAAACGCACCTGACGGCCGAAAAACAAGCTAAAATAAAGAAAAAATGGGGAGGTCAGATGTATAGTGCAACATATTCTAATTACGCAAGGGGAGTAATAACCTGGGTCGCCCCAGGTGTCCCATTCCAGCTCATCAACCAGGAAAAAGACGTGGAAGGCAGAATCCTGGTAGTCCACGGGATGCTAGAAAATCGGGAGATATGCCTGGTGAACACCTATGCTCCCAACCATGACGCCACGGCCTTCTTCAGGACGCTTCCGCCCCGGCTAGCCCCGTACAGGAATGCAACGATGATCTGGGCAGGCGATCACAATTGTACATTGGACCCCCGGCTGGACAGGTCGGACAATAAGTACAAGAGAGCGGCGCCACCAGCGAGAGCACTACGACAGACACTAGACCAACTCGACCTCGAAGACATCTGGAGGAAGGTACATGGGGAAGAGAGGGGATACACGCACTATAGTGCCCCACATGGGACATTCACACGGATAGACTACCTGTTTACGGGCAAGGAGACACTAGGGGAATTTACTGAGGCACACATACACGCGCGAACCCTATCTGACCACGCCCCCCTGAGAATCACATGGGCGCACACACACAGGAGAGCCCCTATACCCACGTGGAGATTAAGGGCAGAGGCATTATCGGACGTAGGCTTCAAGGAACACATCCAAAACGTAATAGAAGACTATTTCGAACATAATGTGGGTAGTGTGGAAAGCACAGGAACGGTCTGGGAGGCCTTTAAGGTGGTAGTCAGAGGTGAGGCGATGGGGAAAATGGGAGGTCTCAGGCGAGAAACCCTAGCACAACTAGATGAGCTAGAAAAGAAAATCGAGAAGGCCGAAGGACAAGCGGGGCAGAAAGGGGCGGAACGAGAGAACCTCACCACCCTGCGACAACAGTGTGCGGAGACCTGGGAAAGATTAGGGCGGCTCGACTATGGGAAATATATACAGAAACTACATGCTGAGGGGGACAAGCCCGGCAGGCTCCTGGCCTGGCTAACCAAACAGGAAACTAGGCGGGAGCCGATTAATGAAATTCAAAATAGACAGGGAGAGGTGATTAGATCCCAAGAGGGAATAAACGAGGTGTTCTCGCAATTTTACGAGGACTTATACTCCAGGGTCCAGGAGGCGGAAGAAGGGGACCTAGAGGAAGCCCTCGCGGAAATCAGACTCCCACAATTGACGGAGGAACAGGCCCAAATGTTAGACGCCCCTCTCACTGTAGAGGAACTAACAGACGTGATCGCCCAGCTGCCGACAGGGAAATCTCCGGGGCCAGAGGGGCTCCCGGGGGAATTTTATAAACAATACAAAAACGACATAGCCCCGAGACTGCTAGAAACACTAGAAGAAGCATATGAGAAAGGAAGACTCCCGAATAGCATGTCAGAATCTATAATAATCCCGATCCTTAAACCAGGTAAGCCGCCCTTCGAATGCGGCTCCTACAGACCGATCTCCCTAATAAACCAGGACTCTAAGATCCTGACGGCGGCATTAGCTAACCGCCTTAAAAGATTGCTACCCACCCTGATCCACACAGACCAGACAGGGTACGTGCCAGAACGAAACATGTCCTGGAACCTACGCAGACTCCATTATGTTATAGAAAAAAACGAACCAAGAGGGAGGGGAGTGTGCCGTAGCCTCACTGGATGCAATTAAAGCATTCGACTCAGTGGGATGGGACTGGCTCCTGGAAACGCTCACCCATTACGGGATCGGACGAGGGTTTACACGATGGATAGAACTACTATACAAGGACCCGAGAGCAAGAGTCAAGACGGGTAGACAAGTCTCCAGGGAATGGAGCATAGAGCGAGGCACAAAACAGGGATGCCCCCTGTCCCCAATGTTATATATTTTGGCCCTGGAGCCGTTCACAGTATTCCTAAGAATGCACTACAAGGAAATGGGCATAGAGATAGATGGGGAAATACACCAGATATCCATATACGCAGACGATATACTCCTCTACATACAGAATCCACGCACCCACCTGCAGGACTTGCTGGAGGCGCTGCGCGCGTTTGGTAGGCTGTCCGGAATAGTGGTCAACAGGGAAAAATCCTTACTGTTTCCCCTGGCAGGCCTACGCGCAATACCGACGGATCAATTGCCGCACTTAGGTATCACATGGGCCCCGAACACCTTCAAATACCTGGGAGTGGACATTTACCACGACACCATGGAAACACATGCAGGTAACACACAAGTAGCCCTAGACAAAATCGAAATTCTGGCAGACGTTGCCGTTGGGCATGATAGGCCGGGCGGCACTGCTAAAAATGACGGTCCTACCCCGACTCTTATATTACTTTACAAACATCCCATATAACATACCAAGGTCCTTCTTCAAGCACCTACACACCATGGCGAGAACCTTCCTGTGGGGAGGGGGGAGAAACAAGGTGGCACTAGACACACTACAAAGAAGCTACGAATGGGGGGGCATTAAACTCCCAGATTTTGAATACTACTACTTGGCAGCACAACTCCAATTTGTGGTGAGATGGCTGGGTGAAGAGACCTCGATAGACAATACTTATGGGACCAACACTCCGGAGATACCACCTGAGAGAACTACTATGGATAAAAGCCGCCCAAGCCAAAGACCTACCCAATATAGCCCAACTAGGCCGGACACTATGGAAAAGAGCCTGGAAGACACAAGGCATACGAGACCCCTGCTCAAGACATATCCCACTGGCGGGGCTGGTAGACACCTGAGTGGCCAGCCTGGCCACGTATAGAGCACAATGGGAGGACAGAGGAGTAGCACAAGTAGGGGACCTGTGGCGTGACGGACAATGGGTTGAATTCCAGACCCTGATGGATGAACAAGATGTACACAGGGGCCAATTCATCCTGTACAATAGCCTAGTTCGGACAATAAAGGAGAGGTGGAACACCATGCCGGAGCCTGAGGACACCGAAGGAGAACTAGATGCATGGTATGATGTTTCCGAGGGAGGACACACTGTGTCCAGACTCTACGAGCAACTACTGGGATACACCAACAAAAAGACATTAAAAGCACGAACGAAATGGGAGGAAGAACTACAACAACCCTTCGAAGATGAGGAATGGAACAAAGTCCTCACGTACACAAAAAAGGTGTCCAGGAACGCCAGGTTTAGACAACTGCAAATCTACATAGTGCATAGAGCATACCTAACTCCCAAGAGAATGTCGAGGATGGGAGACGGACAGACCCGGTGCTGCCCGCGCTGCGGAGACGAACAAGCCGACATGGTGCACATGTTCTGGTCATGCCCGCAGATAACAGACTTCTGGAATATGGTGAAAGAAAAGGCGCTGACAGCAGATATACATATGCCGGCAAGATCGCCAGCAACATATTTATTGGGCCTGTTCCCAAGGGGGCACCGGCAGATGTCACATGTGGCAAAAATGAAAGACTTGATGACAATATTAGCGAAGCGCCGCATAGCGATGGCATGGAACAAGAGCGAAGGCCCCTCGAGGGAGGGCTGGTGGGCCGACCTACAAAAATGGGCAATAGAGACAGCAGTCTGGGCGAGAGCCACGCAAAAGGGGGAGAGCAACAGTGGGACCAGACTACTGGCATGGAACTCTCTGGTGCAGGACCTGTTTGGCAGCAGAAGCAGGGATGACACGGACGACCCAAGCGACTCAGGAAATTAAGAAATTGGCCCGCCCACGCCGACGGGGCACCACATAACTTAGAGAAAGGGAAGAAATGGGAAGAAGGAGACGAGATCAGGACCAACGCACACACTGAACAATGCAATCCTACCTGGGAAGGCCAGCGAATACACACATGGACGAAAGCAGAGGAAACTCCCAGGGAAAGAAGGGAGGTCGCCAAGAGACCGGCCCCCCACTATAAACTCGACATCTGTTTGAGCCAGGCCCGAAGAGGCATCGGACCATAAACACACTGCGGCTGCCTTTGGGGAGAGGGAGGGGGGAGGAAGAGGGAAGAGGGAAGAAAGGGGGTTATGTTATGTTGTAAAACCAATAAAAAGAAGTTAAAAAAAAAAAAAGTATTATTGTATAACATGATGGGAAGTTATATTGTGATGTGCGTGAAAATATCAAATGGAATGGACACGCATTTTTAAATAATCGAAAGCCGCGCGACGCTTACCTGACCATGGCGCATGAAAGCACAGGACAGCAGTGACGTTAAAGAGTAGTGTGCATATCAAAGAAAAGGACCTAGAAAACCTGAGAAAGCGTATGGGGTCATATTAGATTTGACAACTGTAGCATTGAGCAACAATGTTGCAAAGGGACAAGTTCGGTTGTCTGAAGTCATCAGAGGAAAGGACCCAGGTACGTGAGATAATGTGCCGCCATGTTGGATACATCTTGGCCGAATAACATAGGTCGTTATGACGACGCAACGTGTCAGTGTAAACGAAACGTTGGGAGCAGAATGAAAGCAAATCCAATGAAATAAACGCAGAAATAAAGACGAAAAGTACAAATATAAATGTGCAGACGTGCAAACGTTATCGTGACAACACAATGAGTGTGAATATAATGAAACGAAGTTGAATACTGGTGTAATGCAATATTCGTGAAAATTACACAAAGTCAACATAAAAGCATTTCTTAACGGAGTGAATACAAGATAAACACGCACCATTATCAGTCTATAAGAGAATAACTGCAATAGAATGCATAAAGCAAATGCTGCAATTCGGAAGGTGTGAACAACTCATTAAGAGGAAACACGGTAAAGCAAAGGATCAAGTTAACACAATGGGGGTCCTGCAGGTGCTACAGCCTCATGTGTAAAACGGAGTCTAATCATTGGAATGGAACTCTCCTTGGCTGAGTGAGAAGCATCCGCATAGAGAGTCATGCCTGGATCTAGCACACAAAGAAAAGTGAACAAGGGATTGAGCTATGTCACCCGTGTAACAAAGCAAATAAACGTTACAACAGTGCTGCCAACTCTGAATCAAAAATCGAGTGGATTGTGTCATCCCAGATAGTTAAGTCAAGGCAGTGGAATGTACTGTGGTACGAAGGCAACGAACTGCATAAACAAAATAATCCGCACAACAGTAAGAATCTTGACATTGTGCAATCAGGCAACACGGTCAAGAGGAGTGGAACAACGGCCAGAAGCGAGTAAACATGCCCCCAGATGGCTAGGATTCCGTTGAATTATTTACATCGACCTGACCAGTTCATGCTTGAGCCACGGAAAGATCAAGGGCAGCGCTGGCAAGAAGAGTTTGAAGAATTTCTGAGAGCAATGGGAAACCAGGATGCCCTAAACAAAATGGATATATTTATGAACTTGGTGGGAGAAGAAGTCAAAAGCATTATTACAACTATTTCTAGTGAGGAAAGAGCAACATATCAATCGCTGATTTCTGTCATTGGTGAACAATTGGTTACCCCTTCTCAACCAGGATTATGAAGGGTATGTATTTAACCAGTGCACGCAAGGGCCACATGAAACAATTGCGCAGTTTGTGTTGTGATTGCAGACAAAAGCAGCGTACTGAGAGTTCACAAATTTTGGTGATGATGAGGCGATAAGACTAAGAATAACCGAAGAATGCATGTCACCACAGCTTCGGAAACATCTCTCAAGACTGCCGCTCCCATTGAAAGATGTTCTGGAACTAGCAAGAATATATGAAAGGGTTGAGACGCAAACAGTCAACACAGCAAAAAGGAACTGGATACTATCTTGGCCATGAGGCATAACAGGCAAGTGTGGTCACGAAATAACGGTAACACCATGCCGAGCTAACTGTAGTGGTATAAGACAAGGTTATAGATGTGGGTTTGAGTTTCCACACTTGGGTCAATGTCCAGCTCTTGGTTGAATGCATTTGCGATGTGGTCAAGGGAATCACTTCTGCATTATGTGCAGAGAGAGGACTCCATTATTGTCTGCGTGCCGACCCAAGTCTCGATTAATGTTTGATAATAGATTTAAAATACAGAGAATCCCCAGGGAGAAATCATACTGGGAGCGAGGCAATTTACAGACTGATCGTAATAGCTATGACGGGTTGCCTCAAACTCAGCCAGGGATTGTCTTACAAAGTAGACAAGAGTGTGAGAGTTCAGAATAAGATGGTAACCCATCATCATATGAAGGTCATGTGGTGGAAGGGAAGCATACAAATACGATGATAATTGATCCGGTTAAGCAGCTCCTCAAGAGGGTCTCAAAATATGAGTGGAACGGAAAATGTCAAAAAAACAGTTGAGACACTAAAACTTACTAATGAGTTATTTCTGGAAGGAAGTAATGCTGGTCTTATCACACAAGCAGTCATTCAGCCCAATGACACTAAGGGGTGGCAGTGCCTGACCGAGGAACATTTTGAGGATGGTGAGGACGACAGGAAGGATTTAAGTAAAGTGGCTGTCACAGATGAAGGCCTACTATTGAGAAGAAATCGGCTGGGGGCCTCGGGAAGATTGCAGGTGAGCTCAAAAGTGCTAAGAAGTCAGAACACCCATGACGTGACTGAGCGCACTCCCGTGTATGTTGCCGAGGTCAGTTTGGAACTTGCTCTGAACAATTTTAGGGCTACAGAGAGAGAAAAGATAGAACAAATTGCAAGAGGGGGAGCTGAAGAGCATTGGGTGCCTGTAGGTGAAAGGAAGGTGGGCTTTAGTCATGAGCATGAGTCGTCAAGAGTCACGCTTGGCAAGAGGCCCATGGCTACTTTTATTAAAAGTGATGGTGAGATAACTGAGGATACTTCTTTCGTGAAATGTTTCAGGATGATTCACAAGGAGAAATAAAGAACCTGTTGGTCTAATGTCACAGGATGATCTGGATGGAGATTCATGTGGGGAAAGGAAAAGGAGGAACGTGTTGGTGTTTTGTCACTTAAAGACTCTGGACATTCCAACCTTGCCTGCTTAGCAAAGAAGTTCGAGAAGTCACTAGTAGCCCTTACAGGATCATACGCAAGCCAGCACGCCATATTGAGGAGATGTAGATGTGATCCTTTTGGACAAACGGAGAGTGAACTTCTATAATAAGCAAGGGGGTGGGGGGCGATGTTGTGGCTGTGGGGAATGTGGAATGTAGCCCGAGTAGAACTTGGGGATGGAATGGAGAGGGAAGGAGTTCAGTTAAGAGATAGGAATAAAGAAGGACAGGCATGTAACTGGTATTCTGTCATCATTCAATGAAGTGTATGACAGGTACATATCATGTCACGTTACCCCGGTTCATCACCATTTCTGTATACAAGTTTACCAAATGTTTCAGGCGTCGTTGGGGAAGGAAAGATCACTGTTTGGTATGTATGCTGCATGGAGTGGAGATATACAACACCTATGTCATTTAAATGTATCTGCTACTCAGCTCAACACCTGTACTTGGTGTTGATTAACGTACCAATATAGATTCACAAAAGAAAATTACTTGCCCAAACTAGAACACAACTAAAAAGGTCTCTAATTGTGTTATTTTATAGGTATGATGTACCGCATCATAAAGAACCTAGTCGTCGATTACCATGGATTGTAAAATCCTCTGTTAAAGCTAAACCGACACTAACATATGGATATGCGCCAGTCGTCTATTGCCCCACCTAGTTGCTCACTCCATGACCCCTCAAACGCAAGGCACAAGGAATGCGCTTGTCCATACGAGTATGTCAACTTCAGACTTGCCCCATCACTTGTACAGTTCAGAAATTGCGCAAGACCTTCCTCTTCAAGCAATGGCTCGTCCTTAACACCTAGGTCCACACACCCTACCCTAACCGAGACTTGGTGATCTGTTCTCCACTGTCTTACCCCATGCTGCCAATTGCCCACCCCGTTAGCTCCCCACTCCTTTTTCCTCTGCTTCCCGAAGTGTTCTTCCCCCTATGATTGTAAAGGGCTATTGCTTCCCGAAGCTAGGTCTGCACTATCCAATAATGAAAAGTAATATGCAGTAACTTGTCTAGCCACCATTCAATATAGGGTTAAGTGCAGATGTATTCGTGACTGCTGGCTAACAAGCTGTGGGTAGAACAGTCGGTCAAGTGTAGGAGAAAAACTGACCGATATAGAATTGTTGTAGGGTGTGTAAAGGGCAGCCTACACTCCCCATATGGCCACCATCCCTCTCAGTTACAAACATGTCCGTGTCCAAAATATTAACCGTACAATCTTTTGGCAACAATGACCAGATCCAGATTTATATTCATTGTTTAATATTTGTTTTAAAAAAGGACTGCCATATTTCACTTTAAGAATCTCTGGAGTTGTTGTTCCGGCACCCCATACCTAGGTTCAGTAGCTTAATGAGAATAATGGGGGTTAAACTTATTAAGAATGACGGCAAACGGTAACTGTTCACCAAGGAAGTGCAACATAAGGAAATGCGTTTTTTTCGCTCAATCTACTGCACTCTTATACTGTCAAACCTCATTTTACAGTGGAAAAGTGAGGTTTGCTCCATCACCACGTCTCCAACTTAAACAAGACACTCTAACCACCTCAGTAGCCGATTCCGCACATAGCAGTAGAAAAGTCCGGCTGGTGATACGTTCAATATATCGGGCACTACGGGGCAATTCTAAACGACCTTATAACCCATTAAAAACAGAAGAAGCAACCGCAGCACTTAAGCAAACTGAGATAACTTGGCACACGAAATACATAGAACCATCGATTCTACAGGTACGTGGCTGGACACGGACTGCATTCTCTAAGCCTATGTGGGTTCCCTACTACAACTTGTTCATGTGGGCGGTGATCGGGGCCAATCTGTGGAACGGGAGATCCGTGTGCTAAGCCTTTCAATTCTACGCTTTTCGTACCACCATAGAGCCACTCTTCCTCCTCATCCCCGTCACCTCCGTGGGCCGCAGTTGCCACCGATGGCACGGGTTCCGTTGGGGCTGTGTCGGGAGCTGAGGCGGCAGATGGACCAGGTGAATCACTGCTGTTCGCGGCACCTCCCGCATCTGCTCCTACTGCAGCACTGCTCGCGGGGCCCACCGGCTCCGGCGTCACCCGCATTCGCTCCGCTGCGGCCTCCCCACCGCCCCCAACTGGCATGTCGCCGGCGGCGGGAGTGGGGGAGCCGCTGCTGGAGGCAATGGCTGCGGCAGGGATGGTGGCGCCGGGTCTGGACGGAGCCTGAGAGAAACAGAGGCGGAGGCAGCGTGCGCTGAAGCTTCAACAATTCCCAGGCCGCAGACCGATTCTGTATAATTGCGCATGCGCACCCTCTACCCTCGCGCTCACAAGCGGCCACGATGAGATTGGAAACAGGAAGTCGACGGGAACCGTAACGTTCTGCAAAGGAAGACCTGCTTGTCCCTCTTCGTTCTCCACAGCTACCTACAAACTAAATCAGCGGCCATCTTCGATTGTTATACTTCTAGTTTCGCAGGAAAGTCACCAAAAATAGGATTTTTTTTCGGAAGTGCCTTGTATCATGACATGTGGTAACTCGGTGATAGATAATATCGAATAGCAGGGGCAAACACAGCTCCTGAGTATAGGCGCCACCAAGAAAGCAGGATGAGCTAGTGGTGCTGTTTGCTAGAAAGCCTACTTTTTTTTTTTTACCGAATATGAGGAACTTGTACTGTTAGGTAAACATGTCACTTTTTACCTGATGAAGTAACCCCTCACTTTCTGCTGGGTTTTTAGACTTTGTTCTTACAGCCAGGCATAATCCAAAACTTGTTTGCATACATGCCAACCCTCCAGATGTGGGCGAGAGACTCATAATTTTGTATTAAAAAACTGGTGCTATTTTTTTTACTTTCTCCCTCCCGAAGTAGTTCTAACCCCAATTCAATCAGATGGGAAAATGCAATTCTCCACATTTCTGTAAAAAAAATCGTTCCACCTGTGACAAAATGTTGGCATTTATTTATGACTGAGAGGTGGCTCTCTTTTCATGTTCTCACACTTTAGCGTCCTTATGACACCTAAGGCAGAGGTACACCAATATGTTCCAGAAGTACCCCTCCTAACTTTGCCATATGGCTAGGGTGGTACTGGCTTTGTCGCCAGTGCCTAGTAGTTTCACTGGGTGAAATCCATTTTACCTGGCTGGTTCCTTTTGGATCTCCTCTTCCGCTCTCCAAAATCGAAGTTCTCTTTGTTTGCCTCAAAGAAAGACAATATACTGTCACTGATGGCATCAAGAATCCACAGACTTGATGTGATTCAAGCTTGTATTAAAACTAAGTAAGTAGTGGTTTCGGATTGTTAAGGGTCCTTCCTGTCTGCTACCCAGGACCGCTGTCTGGACCAATTCATACACTGTTTATAGCATAACTACCATGTTAAAATCCACAAACTGCCTCTGTATTTGCCCGTTTTACTACTGGTTTTGGGTTAAGCCAGCAGATGTATTCTGGGAGATGTCTACTGACCAAGAGGCAGAGGGCTGCGGGAGGCATAATAAGTACATTCACTTGTAGCAAGCTGCTAAGAACTGGAGAGTGTCATGGTGTAAAGACCCTGCTCGCTATGGTCATCATGTCGACTGTCTCCAACATATGGCATTAATACAGAACTGGTAGTATTATCTTTCGAAAAGCTAATCAAGTTTGCTCAGAAAATCTGCCCCCGGGACATCCAACAATACAACGTTGATAGCACACCCTGATATTCCATGGGACTAAGTGGTTTAGATATCACTAGCCGGCATATAGGTTGTGGTTGCGGCTCACTGATGAATAATTGTCACAATATGCTCCAACTAACCATCCATAACTATGGCCCTCATTCCAAGTTAGGAGGTAACCATGGAGTAAATAGCTCCATGGTTGCCTCCCAACTCACCGGAAATCCGGCATGGTGTATGGAGTAATTACCGGTCCCATTCCAAGGTTGGAGGGACCGGTTATTCCCCATTCACCTTTTCCCTTCCCCATTCCCATTTCTGCCCCATAGGGCTCAATGGGAATTGGGAAGGAGGTAATTACGGCACCGTAAATTACGGTACCGTAATTACCTCCGAGGTACCTTTGCGGGTCCCGTAATTTACTACTGCTAAAAGCAGGAGGTAAAGAGGGACCCGCAAAGGGAACTCGGAATACGGAGGTAAGGGATTACCGGCATCGGTGCCCTTACCGGCGCCGGTAATCCCTTACCTCCAACCTTGGAATGACCCCCTATGTCTGTAAGCAATACCGGTCAAAAAATCTAATATTTACTCACTCCTCTTTAAACTGTATATAAGTAACAATTATTAGTAGACTTATAAACAAACCGCCAGTTACGCACTTGGTTTTTTAAAATATGGCGTGGTATTAATTTAATCAACGGACAACGTATTGTGTACACTATTTTCGTCATATGGCATACTCGCATGTCGCTGAATTGTTCATATGCATACAGCACAAATACTATTTTTAAGCGCAAAAATATTATAGATAGTTGAACTTACATTATTTTTGGTAGTTCCATTCTCTTGACGTAACACAGTGTGTCCGCTCAGAACAACGGTTTGCATAAATTGAAACAAAATGTTCCAATGTCCACTTTCAATATAGTAAATGTTATAATTTTTGCCGGAATCCGACACCTACTAGCCTAGCGATTGCTCCCTTTCGTCCAAGGTCAAATAACGATTGAAGCTTGTTTTCAACGTGTATGCATGGTAGGTTTTGTTTTTGTGAAAAAATGCCACAATAATAAAAAATACCGGACAAGACGCATCAGTGTGAACTGATTAATTTCTTCTATCCCCACAAGCATCATCCCACGAAGTGACCTTGACTCCATGGAGCGATGAGCCCAGCTGAACAACGGGGTATTCGAAATACGCCTGAAAAATAAACAAATTGTTGGCTGGCATCCACCAATGCCACGCAATCATGAATACTGTCTTAGTAATCATTAGTGCAGGTTATCAACCTATATGTTATGTCATTCATGACGCTGTGGCATTTCGCTATGCAAAATCATTCATTCTGGAGTCTCAACCTTCTCGAAGAGCAGACACCTTTGATGATTCTTTTTTTTATTTTGAAAAAAGTTAACCTGGTTAAACTCTGCAAGCTATGTCTTGGCTTCTTTGCTGAGAGGTTTGTATTTATTATGTTGTGAGCGTAATAGGGGACAGCCTTCGATTGCACACTGTCGTCTATAATTTATGCATGTCCATTCAGACTATCTATCCCACCTGAAGCAGTCCTGTCTACGTTTAAGCGAGTCAGGTTACATTGTTTGCCCCAACCTAGTTAGTTGCATTCATGATCCGACTAGGCTTTGTGTCAATCGGCCGTGCGAGTGCATAGGGTAAGCGAGGATGAGTGTTAGACAATTTTTCTGAGTCGTTCCCTAACTTTCTGAATCGGACCTGAGAAGTCGGTAGCTTTGTGCTCAACATTGCAATTGTGTGTGAAAGCGCACAATCGCGACGGTCAAGCAAAAAGCATTTATTTTTGGGAGGGCCGTAACAAGTCAGGAAAGGGCCTGAGGCGATGAATAATTGGTTCCCACTATTGGAGTAGGATGTGCCCTTGGTGGCAGATCAGTTATAGCTGCTGAGCTCAGGCTAACCCAGCCAACATCGAATTCCTTTACTAGACCCTATCCGTTGTACCGTGACTCTCAGCAAGAAATCACCTAGTGTATTAAACTGGACAATACATTTTTCTGATCTTCTGATACTCGTATAATAGGCACAGTATAAACCTATGAATTGTATTCTGGATAATTGTCATTCTAGGGGAGTTGGACCATGGGGTGTAATGTTATAGTACAGTTGCTTTTCAGTTCACAGGGTAGGGGAAGCAATTACTTCAACATAGTTTTGGACCACAGTTATACTCAAGGTAAGTTAAATCGATACTACAAGCCACTGAAAGGCTGGTGTAACCTAAGATTCCTTTTGTGTCTGAGGAAGTTGGAAGTGGAGTAGCGAAGAGTTTGAGTAGGAAGGTATTTATGATGGGAGAGCTGAAGATATTGCGGACCCAGGCCCCAGAAGGCCCTGTGGACAATGCAGAGGGTTTTGAACTTAATCCGCGCAGTCACTGGGAGCCATTGCAGAGATTTCAGTCCTGGAGAGATACTGTCATGCAGTTCAATACTTTCCACATCTTCCCTTAACTCCTCCTCACCTCTCTCTTCTGTTGAATCCGTGGACTGTTCAGTCTCCTTCTTCATGCAGAGCCTTCTTATCTTCTTCTCTTTCTTCTCCTTCTTGTGATGCAAATAGGGGCGTTGCTCCTCAGAGGCCGTCATGACTGGAAGGAAACAGGTCCCAGAGACCCCCAAGGAGCCAGTCCTAAATCAGGGAAAAAGCCGGTTGGCAGAAAAAACCCTGAGGATGATGTCTCTTCCTCCGTGAAGATTGGTAGGTATAAGATACAAAAGTTGAATGTTATGACTGTTTGGAACAAGATAACAATCCTATCTTGATCGCAACTATTAAGAGGCAGATGACAGGACCCGGTAGTGTGGCTGGAGAAGTCTCGGGTTTATGGAGGAGTACAGCGGTGGAGGACCGCCTTCGGTCGGAGCAGAATGCAGCCGTGGGTTCCGCTGCCTGGTCGGAATGAAGTGCAGCCGTGGAATTCCACTGCCCGGCCAGAGGAAAATGCAGCCAGGCGTAAGGTAAGGTATTTTGCCCAATGAAGAGGAAGAAGGATGCGCAAGAGATGCGCGACTTCGTCTGAAGAATGGGCAAGACTAAGTCAGAAGAAAGAGTAAGAAGATAGCAGCAAGCCGAAATAAGACCGAGAATAGGTAAGGGATGGAAATATGAGTAAGAGGGTAGCACAGAAAGTAAACAGACAAGCGACTGAAAAACCCTTACCTCCTCCGTGCAGTCTTGACAGCTCTCGATATACCCACACCCGGAAAACCAGGCACTAAAGAGTGCAGGAAGCACAGAAAAACAAGGATAAAAGGAAGAAAAAGATAAGTTAGCAAGTAAGCTAAGTACAGGGAAACAAGAGTTAGAAGTTTCTTGCGAGAAAAAACAACGATACAATGCATCAGTACACTGAGGCGTGTGACGTATATACGTCACGGTAGCCATCTTGGAAATAAGGCATAGACCGCTGAATGGCACTTCTTATTCCATCTTAGGTATATCTCCATCGGTTCCATACCTTCCATCGCTGATGCAATACAGTATGCCCCCTCCGATGTGTCGGGCCTCCAGGTTTTCTGGGAGGCCCTATGAAACTTGTGTACCAATTCCGGAGCATGCACGTGGGATTTGGGTTCCCACGTTCTCTCAGATTTTGGATACCCCTTCCAGTGTACTAAGTACTGAAGGTTGCCACGTCTATAACGTGAATCCACCAATATGGCCACATCGTATTCTTCAGGTTCCGGAGAGGACCTGATGTTTGTCCTCTTGTCTGTTCTGTGAAATGGGTCTTCCACGTAAGCCTTGAGTAAAGAAGTATGAAAAACCGGGTGTATTCTCTTGAATCTTGCTGGCAGCTTAAGTTTATAAGATACTGGGTTTATCTTGGCCTCAATTGGAAAGGGACCTATGTATCTTGGAGAAAACGTACCCAGATGCACCCATCTGGGTAAATATTTGGTGGATAACCAAACCAATGTTCCAGAGTCCCACTGGGGATTGGGTCATCTCTTGGAGTCTGCAAATCTCTTGTAGACCTTTCGGCCTTCTTCCAAGATATTGAGAGCTAACCAGTGTATTCTCTGCAGATCTGCCAGCAGTTCATTCACGGCAGGTGCCTTGGTCTCAATTAGATCTAGTCCCGGTAACCAGCGTGGATTATAGCCATAGGTGCATTTAAAGGGGTTGATACCGATTGCAGTGTGGAAAGTGTTATTATAGGTAAACTCGGCCATAGGAATCAGTGTTGCCCAATTATCCTGTTCCTTGTTGCAAAAACAGCAACGATACTGTTCCAAGTTGGTGTTGCTCCTCTCAGTCTGACCATTGGACTGTGGATGGTATCCAGAAGAGAGCGCCCTTTGGATTCCTAACTCCTTGCATACAATAGTCCAGAACCTGGAGGTGAACTGGACACCTCTGCCCGAAATGATTATTTGTGGTAGTCCATCTAAACGCACTTTGAGAAAGACAGATGCCGTCTCTGCAGATGAAGGTATTCCCACTAGAGGAGAGAAGTGTGCCAATTCTGTGAAAGAGTCTACTGTGACCATTATGGCGGTCTTCCCCTGTGATGGTGGCAAATCCACAATAAAGTCCATTAAAAGGTCCTCCCAAGGACCAGTAGGCAGTCAGGGTTGCTGTAAAAGACCCAAGTGTTTCTGTCGAGAAACCTTTCCAGTGGCACATACTGGGCATATCTTGACGAAAGAAATAACGTCGGAACGAACTGAAGGCCACCAGAAACTTCTTGTCAATAGCTCATATGTTGCCTTCTGCCCTTTATAACCCGCTAGAGGGAGATCGTGACAGAAGTGCATTGCCTGTTGTTGGAGTTCTTGAGTCGGTAGAAAAAGGGCAGTATCGTGAAACCACAGGCCCTCCTGTAAACATTCCAGGAAGGGATTCTTCTTCTTCCAGACCCAACTCTCCTCTCTAACCCCCTGGAGATATCGGCTGATAATTGCAATACATTTTTGGGTATTAAGAGCTCCTCCTCGACCTTCTTCTCCTCTGTCATCGGCCAGCTCCGTGAAAGGGCGTCTGCTAATCCGTTCTGAGTTCCTGGTATGTAAGTGATCCGGAAACCGAAAGTCGAAAAGTAGTATGCCCACCTGGCGTTCCGGGAATTGCGACACTCCATCTGCTGGAGTACCCGCCAATTTCTATGATCTGGTCGGATAATGAATGGGTAAGTGGCTCCTTGTAATAGGTGCCTCCACTCCGCACAAGCCATTCTCATTGCCAACAGTTCTCTTTCTAAGAACGAGTAGTTCCGTTCACTGGATGTGAAAGTCCGGGAATAGTAAGCAATAGGACGTTTTTGGTCCTTCTGGTCCTCTTGTAAGAGTACTGCTCCCATGGCTCCACTTGAGGCATCTGTTTCTACAATAAAGGGTTTGGATTGGTCCGGCTGAATCAAAATTGGAGCGGTAGTGAACAGATCCTTGAGTCTGGTAAAGGCTTCTTGCGCCTCCGAGTTCCATTTGAAAACGCTTCCCTTCTTGAGGAAGGAGGTTAATGGTAGGATGATTTCAGAGAAGTGGGGAATAAAATGGCGATAAAAGTTCGCCAAGCCAAGAAATCTTTGAACCTCCTTGACTGATGAAGGTTCTGGCCACCTAAGAATGGCTTTCACCTTGTCGGTGTCCATTCGCCCCCCTCTGGAAGAAAGGATGAATCCCAGGTAAGGGACCTCAGAAACTTCGAAAATGCATTTCTATGGCTTAGCGTAGAGGTGGTTCTCCTTCAATCCCCGTAACACCTCCCTGACCTGGATCCGATGCTCCTTTAGGCCTGTGGAAACGATGAGGATGTCGTCTAGATAGACGACTACCAATACGTTGAGCATATCGGCAAACATGCCATCCATGAATCTTTGGAACACCGCTGGGGCATTGACCAAGCCAAAAGGCATCACACAGTACTCAAATAACCCCAGCAGTGTTCTGAAGGCAGTCTTCTTTTCATCACCGGATCTTATTCTTAACAGGTGGTATGCCCCACGAAGATCGATCTTAGAGAAGATCTGAGAGTCTTTGACTGCGTCCATTATATCTCTGATAAGGGGCATTGGGTATCTATCCCGGACTGTGATACTGTTGAGTCTCCTGTAATCTATACAGGGGCGCAGTTCCTTAGTACCCCTCTTAGATACAAAAAACAAGGACGCACCTCCAGATGACTTTGCCCTTCTTATGAGAGCATTCTCGAGATTAGAGTCCAAATACTCCTGGAGAGCGATTCTTTCTTGCTGTGACAACGGGTACATACGACCAAAGGGTACTGGGGTCTGCTCCTTAAGATCTACGCCGCAATCCTCTGGGCGATGCGGTAGGAGGAGTTTAGGAACCTTACCTTCAAACACCTCAACAAACTCCTTGTACTGTTCAGGAATCGAGGAAAATGAGACACATGACTGTCCTATCCTGAGTGCAGGCAGTACCTCTACCTCAGGCTTCCTAAAACAATGTGCCTCACAATAGCCAGAATTGAAACTTAACTTGTTAGAACACCAGTCTATACAGGGATTGTGTTTGCGTGTTATGCTTGAATTAAAATGGTGCTGGTGCGTAGTGCATTCTGGGAGCGCTCGGAGCCATGATGGATATTTATTTCATGCCGCAGTGAAAAGCTGCACACATTTTGCTGAGTGTTAGATTCACGGTGCTGAGGAAAACATGCTTTCCAAACCTGGTATGCGGTCAAGGACATTTCTGCT
Source organism: Ambystoma mexicanum (assembly GCF_040938575.1). NCBI lineage: Eukaryota > Metazoa > Chordata > Amphibia > Caudata > Ambystomatidae > Ambystoma > Ambystoma mexicanum. Next base: position 1,099,233,260 of record NC_090937.1, read on the forward strand.
GGGAAAGCTAACTTTGTTATGGTTTGTTACTGTTCTCCAGGGAGCGTGTTTTTAGAGGAGGGAGGCACTCTGCTCCTTGAGGGTGGCTGTCAATTGACCCAGCTGGCAACCGACGGCTGCTCATCAACTGCGCAGGTGCCATTTCCAGAAGGTTCGAGAACTGCCACCCCTTTTTGGAGTGTGTATATATGCGGAAACCCGGAGGTGGTCAGGTGAGACTTCAGCCGGAGGAGGACGCTTATGTCTGGCATTCCTGTGAGCTGTGGTGCTCTCGGCCTGGCTGTTCCCGGGGTCTTCCAGCCGCTTCTGGGCGAGATGAGGAATCCAGTTACGCTCACGGTGATGTATTTCCTTTTGAATTCTTTGCTTCGTCTGTGATTTATGTCTATGTTATTTCTCTGAGTTATTTCTATGTTATCACTGGCTGCTTCTAAACTTTGAATAAATAGCTGTATAAGTGCTGATTATCTTCTGAGAGTGTGTGGTTGCGAGTTATTGCGTCTTTCTGCGTTCAAAGTATTGGCTCTATAATTGAATTGGTGATTTATGTTTCTCCGTGCACTCTGGGGAGAGCAATACATTTTTGGTGTCACAAACAGGATGCTTGTGATGAGTTGTTCCGAGTATTCAAGAATCTGTTTGAACATAGATAGGATTCGGTTGTCTTGCAAGTGAGTGCATGCCTGTGGGAGTGATTGCAGTGTGGAGAGACCAATATATCGATATAAAGAGGTTTTGTTTTGTTTGCGATAATGAGTAGTTTGTTCAGGAAGAAGAGCGTTACCGCTGGCGGTGACTGTTCTGATGTTGTTATTCCAGGCTGGACTAAGAGTCCATATGATAAATTGGCCCAGGCGTGGGCATGTGGTGCAGGTCTAAGTGAAACATGGGATCAAGGATTGGGAGATGCCGATCCGGCTGATGTAATGGCATGCTTGCAACAAGTTCCAGTAGAACGTGGCAGAGAATGTGCGGCATTAGGTAGGCGAAGTTGGGTTCTTTTGCATGCTTATAGTAAAATACATCAAATGAAGGTGGAAATGAAAAATGAGGTTTTGCAATTAGAAAGAGAGCTGGCTGCAGAAAGGCAGACTGCGTTAATGCAGCAGATTGAAATGAAACTGTTTAAAGATAAGGCTGACACATATCAGGCTGTGGCCGAGAGGGCAGCAGTCAGAGTAGCCCGGTATAAGTATAGGAAAAGACAGGGAGGGGTCAACAAAAGAAAGGTGGCAGCTGTAATCGCTACCGCTGGTGTGGACTGGGATCCTGATAAGTGGCATGGTGATATTTTGGATTCAACCAGTCTAGAAAGTAGTTCCGCAAATGAGTCTGACCCCAAAATGGAAGTGAAACAGAAAACAGTGGTGGCTAAGCCCGTTAGAAGACGGCGAGCCAGACCCCACCCGCAGAATCCTGCTGGCAGAATGGTGGATTTAAACACGCTGGAGGATTACACACAGCAGGAGGTTGGGGAAATTATTACCCGTTTGAGGCAAAAATCAGGTGAAGCTTTATTGACATGGATGGTGAGATTGCTAGATGGGGGTGCTTCAGGGTTGTTAGTAGATTCTACGGATTCACCGCGTTTTTTACCCCTGTCAATTAACACCAATGTACAAGAGGTCTTAAGGGCAGGACCACCCCCTGACGCAAATGGTCAAGATACACAGGTGTCTTTGTTGCACCTGGTAGCCCAAGCATGTAATCGTAAATACCCCATTACCACAGATTGGCCTAGCGAATAAACGAAGTGGTATACGTTGAGAGAAGCAATTCAAAACGTCAGAGAGCATGCTATGAAAGAGGCTATTCACATAGATGCTCCTGATCACATGGGAGCCGTGCCGCTCTCCGTTTCAACTCGAAACATGGTGATTAGAACCGCGCCACCCGCATACAAAAGTGTCATTATGACTTTGCTCGTAGGTATGACAGGCAAAGCTACTGATGAGGTAGCGGATGCCATTCGGCAACTTGCAGATTTAGGGGAGTGGGATAAGAGCGATAACAAGCCACGGGAGAGAGAGGGGCATAGTGAGAGAAGAACCGAAGGCAGGCGGCAAGATAGCAGAGACTCCCGCGTGTCCCGAAAAGACATGTTTTTGGCTTTGTTAAAAGATGGTGTGCCACACGAAGAAATTGATGGCATTGAAACCAGAGTAATGTATGAATTATACAAAAAACGAGGACTTGCAGCCAAAGAGCGGTATAAACAGGTTAAGAAACAGGTAGTCACCACGCCACAGGGGGACACCTCACCTTCTGCTCCCCCTGCGGAAGAACAAGACGAAGGCTCTATGGGGACACCTTCCCCGTACCAGCCAACATACGCTGATTTGAGAAAGGTGGTGAGTGCAATGTCAGGGGCGGAGTCGAGTCACACTCATTCTAAGTTTGACTAGGGCTTCGGCCAAGCTCCGGCAGCGTCTGCCCACGTAAAAGTTGATAGGCGGCCTCATGTGGATGTTAAGATTTTTTGGGGGCCAGGAAATACACCAGGGGTGCGAGCATTGATAGACACCGGGGCGGAGGCCTCTTTGATTCATGGCAATCCAACACGATTTAAAGGCAAACAGTTTACTATTACAGGACTAGGGGGAAAGGAGACCCCCGCAGTACAAACGAAAGTGGAGATGAAAATAGGCAATTTGAATAGGCAGAAATACCAAGTGTTGATTGTCCCGATACCTGAACATATAATTGGCTTTGACATTTTGGAAGGGTTAACCTTGGGACTTGGCGGTAAAACGTACCAGTTTGGGGTGAGTGCATTGATCTGTACACCCATTACCATAGGCAAATTGAAGATGCCCCCAGTGCAAGTGCCGGTGGCAACCAAGCGGGTAGCAATGAAACAATACCGCATTCCTGGGGGGGCACAAGGACATTTCTGACACCATCAAAGAGTACCTGGAGGCGGGTGTATTACGCCCTATTACCACCGCGTGGAACAATCCTCTCTGGCCTATTAAAAAGGGAGATGGGTCGTGGAGGATGACGGTGGATTACGGGGAGTTGAATAAACACACTCCTCCCTTAGTGGCCGCAGTCCCAGATGCCATTAACTTGATTGAGAATGTCCAAAAGTTTGAGGGGACTTGGTATGCAGTGATCGATTTAGCCAATGCATTTTTCTCTGTGCCAATTGCTGATGAGTGTCAAGAGCAGTTTGCATTTTCGTGGAGTGGACATCAGTACACCTTCACAGGCTACCTATGGGGTACTTACATAGCCCGACTAACTGTCACCGGCTGGTGGCAGAGCACTTAGACAAGCTACCGTGTAAACCTGACATACAAATCACTCATTACATTGATGATATTTTGATTCAGGGCAAGGATGAGCACAGTGTGCAAAGACTGTTAGATGTCATTATGGAAGGATTGAAGAAGGAAGGGTGGGAGATTAACCCGAGTAAAATTCAAGGTCCAGCTGAAACAGTGATATTCCTAGGGATTCAGTGGCATCATGGGCATCGAGAAATGGTGCAAAAAGCCAGACAGAAAATACTTGAATTCACCACTCCAATGAACAAAAAGCAAGCTCAGCAGTTTATAGGGCTGTTTGGGTTTTGGGGACAGCACGTTCCCCATTTAGGGCAGATATTGGCCCCCCTCTACAAGGTGACACGAAAGAAATATGAGTTTCAGTGGGGGGAAGAGCAACAGAAAACCTTTGAGCTGGCGAAATACACTGTGCAGCAGGTGTTTGATTTATAGCCATTAAAGGAAGGCGAAGTGGAATTAAATGTGTCTGCACAAGACAATTATGCTAACTGAAGTGTGTGGCAGAAACAAGACAGGAAACGTATGCCATTGGGGTTTTGGAGTCGTAAGTTGCCCGATACTGGTAACTCATACACTCTGTTTGAGAAGCAATTGCTGGCGTGTAATTGGGCCGTTGTTGATACCGAGCAAATGACGGTGGGCCATGATGTATTAATGAGACCAGAAATACCAATAATGCAATGGGTACTGAGCTCTCCTAAAACGCATAGAATAGGTCATGCTCAAGAAGCCAGCATAATTAAGTGGAAATGGTATATTCAAGACAGAGCCAAATCAGGAAAGGGTGGAGTGGCAAAACTACATGAGCAAGTAGCCAACATACCGCCCACAGATTACATACAACCGGAAGTGCCTGAAAAACGTGAGTCTCCCGTGAAATGGGGAGTACCTTACAGCGATTTGACCGTGGAGCAAACAGAGCATGCTTGTTTCACGGATGGCTCAGCTCGATGTGTGGGAACTGAGCGGTACTGGAAAGCAGTGTCGTACAATCCCAAGACAAAAAAGATGTTGACAACGTCAGGGAAAGGGAAGAACAGTCAGTTTGCAGAGCTTTACGCAGTTTACCAAGCATTGAAACAAGAGACCCCTGGTCAATGTTATGTGTACACAGATTTATGGTCAGTGGCGAATGGATTGGCAGTATGGTTGCCAACTTGGCAAAAGAATGGTTGGAAGATTCATTCAAAAGAGTTGTGGGGAAAAGAAATGTGGCAAGATATTGCAGAAATGTTATTACAAAGTGAAGTCACTGTATATCATGTGGACGCGCATTGTGCCACAGACTCATTAGAACCTTGGTTTAATTCTGTTGCAGACAAACACATTAAAATTTCATCTGTGGATGCAGAGGCTCAGGAAGACGATTTGGAGGGTTTGGCAAAATGGGCCCATCAGAAATGTGGGCACCTTGGAGAAAAGGCTATCAGGTGGGCACAAGCTCGAGGAATCAGTCTTCCTTTAGAAGTAGTGAAAATGATCATTTTGCAATGTCCAGTGTGCCAACACCAACTGCATAGACCTATCCCTCAGATTGTTCGAGGTACATTGCGAAGAGGAAAATTACCAGGTCAAATTTGGCAGATTGATTATATCGGTCCCATGCCAATCAGTAGAGGTTGTCAGTATGCATGCACTATTGTGGATACATACTCAGGATATTTGGTGGTTTTGCTGTGCAAACGTGCAACACAACTGAACACCATCAGGTTGTTAGATCAGATCATACTACATTATGGAGTGCCTTTGCAGATTCAAAGTGACAATGGGTCATGTTTCAAAGGCAAATTAATTCAGGAGTGTTGTCAGGAAAAGAGCATTGAGTGGTTGTATCACGTACCTTATTATCCAGCTGCTTCAGGGTTAATTGAACAAATGATGGGTTATTGAAAGAACAGTTGCGCAAATCTGGAGACGGCAATTTGGCAAGCGTGATTGTGTGTTTGATGCGGTGCAAGTATTAAACAATAGACCTGTGAATGAGCATGAAACTCCTTTGATGCGATTAATGACTCCTACTTTACAGGTTCAACCCAATTCAGTCAGAGAACCACTATTGTACTGGGAAATTTCTCTGGGTTCTTTAGCTCCCTATCGAGCAACTCCAGAGTCAGCAGGGGTAGACTTGCATTCCCATGAAGAAATCAGATTAGACCCGAGAGGGATGGTTGTAATTGAAACAGGGATTGGAGTACAAATTCCCCCATAGCTTATGGGATATATTGCCCCCTAGATCTGGCCTAGCATTGAAGGGAGTTCAAGTGTTGGGAGGGGTAATTGATACTGATTACCAAGGCGAGATTAAAGTCATCCTGATGAATAGTGGGGACCAATTGTTATCGATCCACAAGGGTGATCGAGTGGCCCAATTGATCATTATTCCCGTTAAGTTGTCCATGATTAAGAAGGGGGAGCATCCTACAGTGTTAACTACCCGGGGGGATCGCGGATATGGCTCTTCAGACAGTATGGTACCGGGTGCAAAGATGTGGGTGGAAAAGCCAAGTGGCCCACCAGTGCCCGCAGATGTCATTGCATCAGGCAAAGATCGAGCAGTTTCAGTCATGGAGCCTGGTAGAAAGAAATGGCAATATGTGCCCGCCGACAAAATGTTACCTGAGAGAGTGATGTACAGCACTGATATCTCTTTTATGGGTTTGCCTTGTAGATCCTGTGTCTGGCTGGTGTAATTGTGGTACTAAATGGATTCCATTTGGGAGAGTTAAACAGCCTGCTGCTACCAACGAAAAATGTCACATATGTGTCAGTGATCAAGGGGATACTGATAGTGATGAATAATGTTGTCCCAAAGCAGCCCTATGCTGATGCCGAAAAGCCTGCCAGACCGAAGACATGGATCGTGAAATGCGGCAAACACGTCAGGAGCAAGTGAAAACAACCTTGATGCCAGTCATGCGAGAAGCATTTTCAGGGCGGCGAAAACATTCTCCCATGATCACCCAGACGGAGAATATGTGTATATATCTGGCACAGCAGGTGCTCAACATATCACACTTCTGTCTTACTGATTTGCCCAATGCTGAAGCTTTACTGATTATGTGTTTAGTAGCAGTGCCGACGCCTGTTCTGGTTTTAAAGCACATTTTCAGCGTCACACACAATGATTCTTTGGTTCAAGATTCGGATATTAGGCAATCTTTTTCCGTTTATGAGTACTGTAGGTTCTGCCAAGAAACCGATCGCAAATGGCGATTACTTATAAAATAACCCAAGGTGATGTATGTTATTTCATGACATGCAATTCACAAGAAATTGGCAAATGCCAACAGATCGATTTAACCAAACAGCAGAATCATACAATGTTTGAGCGACGACTGTGTTCGCGAGTGCCACGCACATGCACCAGTGTAAATAATACTATGTCTTGTAATCATGCAGTGATAGCTGCCAGTCATTTGAATCATGTGAAACTTCCAACAGGATGGCTCTTCTCATGTGGCAACATCATATACACCTATATTCCAGCTAACATTTCCGGAGGTCCATGTGCTTTAACTCAATTAGGACTAATGATGTTTCCTTTACACCCAGCGATAACTCGAGGTAAACGGTCAAATTTCGAATCTGTGGGTCTATCTCCTGATTGTGATTCACATGTACACTTGTTATCAGAAGCTGAGGTTCTAGCATTAACCCTTTCATTAGTAGGAGTTTGTGGTTTAGCTGCTGGGGGTTACACATCTTTGATGAAATTACCATGTTTAGTAGTCAAAAGCCTTAATCATACTTCTCAGGCATTAGAGGAATTACTCATTGATAGTCAAGTTATTAGAAAAGCAACTTTGCAGAACAGAGCTGCTGTTGATTATCTATTGCTAAAACATAATTTAGGGTGCAACGCATTTGAAGGTATGTGTTGCTTTAATCTAAGTGACCATTCACAATCCATTGAAAGTCATATTCGAGGTTTGAGGGATCTCATTTCTCAAGTGTCTCAAGATCGTACTGGGAATTGGTGGGATTGGTTATTTTCATGGATACCTGATATTGGGGGTACACTACGTTATGCTTTTGCTTGCATTTTCATTATATTAGCTATCATAATATCTTGTTGTTGTTGTATTCAATGTATTCCCAATTTAGTTTTAATGTTTCGTAGGTTTCAGAGACCGGCTCCTTTGCCACCGGGCTATGGAAGGTAAATATCCAAGGGTATAATTGTTATGCTTGAACTAAAATGGCACTGGTGCGCAGTGCATTGTGGGAGCGCTCGGAGCTATGATGGATATTTACTTCATGCCGCAGTGAAAAGCTGCACACATTTTGCTGAGTGTTAGATTCACGGTGCTGAGGAAAACATGCTTTCCAAACCTGGTATGCGGTCAAGGACATTTCTGCTGGGAAAGCTAACTTTGTTATGGTTTGTTACTGTTCTCCAGGGAGCGTGTTTTTAGAGGAGGGAGGCACTCTGCTCCTTGAGGGTGGTTGTCGATTGACCCAGCTGGCACCCGACAGCTGCTCATCAACTGCGCAACTGCGGTACCCTTTTCGGTGTGTGTATATATGCGAAAACCCGGAGGTGGTCAGGTGAGACTTCAGTCGGAGGAGGATGCTTACGTCCGGCATTCGTGTGAGCTGTGGTGCTCTCGGCCTGGCTGTTCCCGGGGTCTTCCAGCCGCTTCTGGGCGAGATGAGGAATCCAGTTACGCTCACGGTGATGTATTTCCTTTTGAATTCTTTGCTTCTTCTGTGATTTATGTCTATGTTACTTCTGTGAGTTATTTCTATGTTATCACTGGTTGCTTCTAAACTTTGAATAAATAGCCGTCAAGGCGAAGGCCACAGGACAAGGCCAACGCCGCTCTCTGCAGCTCCGCTGCGAGAGCCTACTCCAGGATCCCTCATGCCCCACTCGGCCACCATGGAGCTCGCCCCCCCTGCCGCCGCCATTGAGGCAACGCGGCCTCGAAGCCCGCAGCCAGCTGCAACACGGAGCAGCGCCCCGCCCACACACAGCGCCGCCGTACAGCAGCTGATGCAAGATCAGCTGTTCAGCCTACCAGCCCCTCCTCTCCCGCTTTAAAGGGAGAGGAGGCGGACCGGCAGGCAAAGCCGCATCAAGGCGAAGGCCACAGGACAAGGCCAACGCCGCTCTCTGCAGCTCCGCTGCGAGAGCCTACTCCAGGATCCCTCATGCCCCACTCGGCCACCATGGAGCTCGCCCCCCCTGCCGCCGCCATTGAGGCACACGCGGCCTCGAAGCCCGCAGCCAGCTGCAACACAGAGCAGCGCCCCGCCCACACACAGCGCCGCCGTACAGCAGCTGATGCAAGATCAGCTGTTCAGCCTACCAGCCCCTCCTCTCCCGCTTTAAAGGGAGAGGAGGCGGACCGGCAGGCGAAGCCGCATCAAGGCGAAGGCCACAGGACAAGGCCAACGCCGCTCTCTGCAGCTGTCCGCTGCTCGACGTCGCTGATGGCGCACAAAAACTCTGCCAATCCAGGCCAAGGTAAGGCCAACATCCCCTCTGCCCCCTTGTCTCACGCTTTACCCGCATGCCCTCCGCTGCACAACAGTAGGAATGCGCGCCTACGCTCCCGCACCCTGCTTACCAACCTCAACAGCTATACTCCTACCATCGGCTACCGCAACGCCAGGTTGGCCACAAGAAGCCAGCTGCCAGTACTCTTGAGCGCTGCCACCAAATGCACCCTGGGCCACAGGGTCACCTCGCAGTCTCCCGCCACGACGCAACAAGTCTTCAAGGCCTGTACGTACAATCACTACCCCTCCATTAACACTAACTCTCTATCCCTACCTCCGCCCCTTGGCCCCAATGCAATTACCGCTATCGCCCACTCTGCCACTCTGGTGTGTGTACGGCCCAATGATGCTCATTTGTTTTCTGAACCCACTGCTGGTGCCTCCATTGACTGTGTGCGGCCTAATGATGTTCATATGTTTTCTGGTCCCACTGCTGGTGCCTCCATTGACTGTGTGCGGCCTAATGATGTTCATATGTCCTCTGAACCCACTGCTGGTGCCTCCATTGACTGTTTGCGGCCTAATGATGTTCATATGTTTTCTGGTCCCACTGCTGGTGCCTCCATTGACTGTTTGCGGCCTAATGATGTTCATATGTTTTCTGGTCCCACTGCTGGTGCCTCCATTGACTGTTTGCGGCCTAATGATGTTCATATGTTTTCTGAACCCACTGCTGGTACCCCCCTTGATTGTGTGCTGCCCAATGACACCTTTGTGCCCCCTAATCTTACCGCTGACTCCCCCCTGACCACCCCACCTAGCTCCTTTGATCCTCCTTCAGCTACCAGCCTCCCACTCCCCCTGCCTCCCCCCAGCCGCACGCTCTTGTGCGCCCTGCTCAATGCCCGCTCTGTACCAGCCCACGCCCTCGACATCAATGACATGCTCATAAAAGACGAACTAGACCTCCTCATCCTCACTGAAACCTGGCTCAATGAAAGTTCGGGCCCTGCCCTATCACTGGCCATCCCACCTGGTTACTCCATCTACAGGAAAGACCGCACCTCTCAGAGAGGTGGAGGCGTTGCCCTCATCGCCAAAGACACCCTCTCCATCAGAGAAGTAGAAGGCATCCTTGACAGCAATAGCGACTACCTCCCTCTAAAAATTAACGTATCAGCCAACTGCACCATATCCATGCACATTGTCTACAGACCCCCAGGACCGTGCACCGACTTCCACGACACACTCATCTCTGCACTCTCTCATAACATCAAAAAGACCTCACAGGTCCTACTCCTCGGTGACCTTAACTTAGGGTTGAACGACCCCAAGGACTCCCCTGCAAAACACCTCAAGAAGGCACTCTCCAACCTAGGCTTCACGCACTCCATCTCCCAGCCTACACACATCAAAGGACGCACCCTTGACTGGGTCAGCCATCACAACTGCACCCTTCTCATCAAGGACAACAACCCTATTCCTTGGTCCGACCACCACTACATCCAATTCAACCTCGGAACTAACAAAGCTGCCTTCTCCCCGCCACCACCCTGCCCCGACACGTACTCCAGAAGTTCACGCCTTCTCACAGCCGAAAACCTGGCACCCTACCTCCTTAACCCAGCCCTTCAAACCCCCTCTTCGAACAACCCCGATACCTTAGCTAACACCTTTAAGGATATCATCACATCAGCTGTGGATGCCATTGCCCCCCTAACTCTCAAAAAAGCCAAAAAAGCCAAACATGCCAGCTCCTGGTTCTCCAAAGAACTCCTTGATCAACGTGCACAGAAGAGGGTTGCTCTCTCCACATGGAAAGCAAACCCGTCTGAAGCCACTAAACAAAAATTCAAAGCCATTTCCAAACTATATAAGACCAACATCACTCGAGCAAAGGCTGCCTCCTTTAACACCAGGATTGCTGACGCTAAGTCAGGCTCCAAGGAACTTTTCACCATCTTCAGGGAACTCGAAAAACCATCTGCCCCCCCCCTCCTCTATCATCAAAGATGACAAATGGTGTAACAACATTCAATCTGCCATGCTTGAGAAGCTCAACACTCTCCAAAGTAAAATTCGTGGCCACCAAAAAGCCCTCTCCGAGATTATAGTGAACATGCATGCTAAACCACCCACCAAGACCACGTCCGCCCCGCTGTTCGAATTTAAAAATATCACAGAGCAAGAGGTCATCACCCTGCTCAACTCCATTAAACCCTCCAACTGTAAAGGGGATGCATGCCCCGCCAGCCTCATCAAGGATTCTGCACCCAGCCTAGCCCCCTTCCTCACAGCCTTTATCAACTCATCCTTCCAATCAGGCCATGTTCCACCAGGACTTAAGGAAGCTTGGGTTCGCCCGCTTCTCAAGAAACCTTCTCTTGACCCAACCGTCCCGGGGAACTACAGGCCCATTACGACTGTACCGTTCCTTCTCAAAATCTTGGACAAAGCAGCTTACCTGCAAGTCCAGAAGTTCCTAGAGGACAACCGCCTCCTCGGTCTACGACAATCTGGCTTCCGCCCTCGCCATGGCACTGAAACGGCCCTCCTAGACCTGAAAAACCAAATGGACGATCTCAGAGACGCAGGCAAACTGCTCCTTGACCTCTCTGCTGCGTTCGATCTGGTCGACCACAATACCCTGTGTCACCACCTAGCCACACAAGCCAACTTCTCCCCTAAAGCCTGCCAATGGATCACCTCCTTTCTCAAAGAAAGGGCCATGAAAGTCTTTTCTGAAGTTGCTGCTGCCACGCCCAGCCTCCTCACCTGTGGTGTCCCCCAGGGCTCCTGTATCGCTCCTACTCTCTACAACCTCTTCACGAGGCCACTGTTCAGCATCTTGGACTCCCTGGGTATCTCATACACCAATTATGCGGACGATACGCAGGTACTCATCCCACTCACAGGCGACTACCTAGCGGACTCTAACACCCTCTCCTCTATCTACTCTACCATCCAATCCTGGATGGCGGAGAATTGGCTTTGCCTCAATGGTGAAAAAACCGAACTCCTCCTTATTGGCTCACCTTTCACCATCGGCAATCTCGGAGAACAGTACACCTCTTTCACCATTGATAATATTCCAATTAAAGTCTCTAACCATGTTAAGACACTCGGAGTCTACCTTGACTCCGACCTGTCGATGGACAGACAGGTCAATGCCATCGCCGCCTCCTCAGCCTACTACACCAAAGTCATCAACGCAACCAGGCCTTTCCTGGCCCGTCAAAGCAGCCTCACGATTGCCAGGGCCATCATCGGATCAAGACTTGACTACTGTAACGCCCTTCTCGTCGGGACTTCCAACAAAAACATCGCCAAACTTCAGCTAGCCCAAAACAATGCTCTAAGGGCAGCCACCGGCACCGCAAGGAGAGACCACATCTCCGAAATCAGAAGGCAAGTGCACTGGCTCCCTGTTAAAGAAAGAATTGTCTTTAAAACTCTTGCCATCACCCACAAATGCATTCACGAGCTTGCCCCCCCCTACCTGACGAACAGAATCACCAGGCACTCCGCCACAAGACCGCTTAGATCTTTCTACGCCAACACCATTGTCAGGCCTACCTCGCGGAAAGTGCGTGCTGGTGGCTCCAGTTTCCCCACCCTAGCAGCCACGCACTGGAATGCCCTGCCACCTCACCTCAGACTCATCGAGTCACACCTAGCCTTTCGCAAGGCTATCAAAACCAGACTCTTTGTATGACTTCAACCTGTTTCTGCCTATATGCCTGCTAACCTGTAACTAAGAGCCTCCTGCACCCGAATGTAATCTTAAATCTTTGTATCCTCTGTAACAGCGCCTCGATGCCTCATGGGCTGCACGTGCGCTTAACAAATGCAAATAAATAAAATAAAATAAAATAAAATAAAGTGCTGATTATCTTCTAAGAGTGTGTGGTTGCGAGTTATTGCGTCTTTCTGCGTTCAAAGTATTGGCTCTATAATTGCATTGGTGATTTATGTTTTTCTGTGCACTCTGGGGAGAGCAATACCTTGCGCAACCAAGAATTCCAAGTATTAACGGAAAGTGGGCTGCCCTAATAACGTCAAAGACAATGTCCTCAATATGATAACCCATCTTGATCTGTAGAGGATGGGTTTCCATGGTTATTGGTCCCGAAGAGAGGGCACGCCCGTCTACTCCTTCGACTGGTATGCTCTTTGTCTTGTCTTGGAGTGGAATCTTCTTTTCCTTAGCCCATGCCACATCAATGAAGTTGCCTACTGCACCGCAGTCCAACATAGCCAGCACAGGAATTGCGATTCCTGGAGTGTCTGCTAGAGAAACCTGTAACACCATCAGTCGGTTGTCCTCTATTCTTTCTTCTTCTGCTCTGGTTGTATTGCAAAGGTTTGAGCCGCCTTCCCCGTTATCTCCCATGCGTAGATATGAGGTTGTGCGTTTCCCTGGCATCTGGAAGGTATTTCAGTGCATTCCTTAAGATAATGCTTCGATGATCCGCAATACATGCACAGGCTTAACTCTCGTCTGCGCCTTCTTTCCTCAGAAGTTAGTGGACCTCTTGTTGCCCCTATTTGCATCAGTTCTTCCGTTGAGGAGTGATCCTTAGACTGAACAGGGGGATGATAAACTAGTGTCTGTCTTCGACCTCTTCTTCTTTCCTTCCGTCTCTCATTCAGTCTGAACTCTATCCGAAGGGCTAGTGTAACCAGTTCAGAAAACGTCTCTGGTCGAGCTACTCATGCTAGCTCGTCTTTGATCTCTTCGTGAAGTCCTCTGCGAAAAATCGTCTGTTGGGCCATGTCTGGCCATGCTGCCATGGTAGCCAGATCTTGGAAACGAGCTACATAAGACTGGACATCCTGATTTCCCGGTTAGACATCCAGAAAGGCTTTGTAAGTAGAGTACCTCACCTCTGGTCTTTCAAATCGTGACTTAAAGTTTCGAACAAACAATTCGTAGTCATTAACCGATGGATCATCAGCAGTTACCAATGGGGTTGCCCATGCCAAGGCACTACCTGTCAGGTTAGCAACCAGGTAACCCACTCGAGCTCTGCCTGTCTCTTAAGACTTCCTTCTAAAAGAAAAATAAACCTGACAGGCATCAAGGAATTCCTTCATTCCCTTTGGATTACCATCATACTTTTTAAGGGTAAAGGGCATAGAAGGCAGTTTGCTTCTCATCTCCTCTGGCTGCAGCTTGTTGGCGCAAGGCCTGGTTTTCCGTCTGGAGAGTTTGCATGTCTACTCGTAGATTTTTAATTGCCTTGAACATCTCCTGAAATTGCTCTAAAGATGTCATGGTTCCTTCTTGGCGTTGTATACTGTCATGCAGTTAAATACTTTCCACCTCTTCCCTTGACTCCTCCTCACCTCTCCCTTCTGTTGAATCTGTGGACTGTTCAGTATCCTTCTTCTTGCAGAGCCTTCTTATCTTCTTCTCTTTCTTGTCCTTCTTGTGATGCAAATAGGGGCGTGGCTCCTCAGAGGCTGTCATGACTGGAATGAACCAGGTCCCGGAGACCCCCAAGGAGCCAATCCTAAATCAGGGAAAAAGCCGGTTGGCAGAAACAACCCTGCAAATGATGTCTCTTCCTCTGTAAAGATTGGTAGGTATAAGATCTGAAAGTTGAATGTTATGAGTGTTTGGAACAAGATAACAATCCTATCTTGATCGCCGCTATTAAGAGGCAGATGACTGGACCCGTAGTGTAGCTGGAGAAGTCTCGGGTTTATGGAGGAGTACAGCGGTGGAGGACCGCCTTCGGTCGGAGCAGAATGCAGCCGTGGGTTCCGCTGCCTGGCCGGAATGAAGTGCAGCTGTGGAATTCCGCTGCCCGGCCAGAGGAAAATGCAGCCAGGTTGAACGTATGGTATTTTTCCCAATGAAGAGGAAGAAAGGACGCGCGAGAGATGCGCGACTTCGTCTGAAGAATGGGCAAGACTAAGTCAAAAGAAAGAGTAAGAAGATAGCAGCAAGCGGAAATAAGATCGAGAATAGGTAAGGGATGGAAATAGGAGTAAGAGGGTAGCACAGAAAGTAAACAGACAAGCGACAGAAAAACCCTTACCTCCTCTGTTCAGTCTTGACAGCTCTCGATATACTCGCAACCGGAAAAAGAGAGTCACCCAAAGAGTGCAGGAAGCGCAGAAAAACAAGGATAAAAGGAAGACAAAGATAAGTTAGCAAGTAAGCTAAGTCCAGGGAAACAAGAGTTAGAAGTTTCTTGCGAGGAAAAACGACGATACAACGCATCGGTACCCTGATGCGTGCAACGTATATACGTCGTGGCGGCCATCTTGGAAATAAGGCATAGACCGCTGAATGGCTCTTCTTACTCCATTTTAGGTATGTCTCCATCGGTTCCATACCTTCCATGGCTGATGCTTCACAGATACGATCCCTGGGCTTGAGGCCAAGAACAAGTCTTGCAGTCCTGTTTTGGATGAGGGCAGAGAGTAGAGGAAGGCAGATTTAGAAAGAGACATTTGCAGCAGTCCAGCCTAGAGAGAACCAGAGCTTTGGGGACAGCGAGTTTAGGGGGGAGGAAAGGAAAGGAAGAATCCCTCTGAGGAGGTGCAGCTGGTAGTGTGACTTTTTAGAGACGTCAGAGATGTGAGGAGAGAAGGAGAGTGTGGAGTCGAAGATGGCCCTGAGGTTTTTAGCCTCACAGGCAGGAGCAGGAAGAGGGCCAAGAGAGGCCAGCCAGAGAGTGACATGAAAGGAGGCAGCAGGTGTACCGATGAGGAGAATCTCGGGCTTACTGGCATTAAGGCAGAGATCATTGGTGGCACACCACTCCTGGATAGCAGATAGACAGTCAGATATGAGAGCAGGAGAAGAGGTGGCGGAAGGGAGCCAGAAAATGAGTTGAGTGTTATCTGCATAGCACTGAAAATTGGGGCAAAGGGCTGCAATGCGGTGGGCAAGAAGTGCCAGATATTGGGGAACAGCCAGGGAGAGAGGTTAGACCCATGGGGAACACCACGGGTAGAGATAGAGATAGAGAAGAGGAAGGACCCAAGTTGGGCCTGGGTGGGTCAGGTTATCACGGAGACGGTTGAGCAGGATGGCATGGTTGATCGTGTCGAAGGCAGAAGAGAGATCAAGTAATATGAGGACAGAGGGGGTGTTGGAATCAAGGTTGGAGAGCAGATCTTCACGGATGTTCAGGAGAGCAGTTTCCGTGAGTCCAGATGAAGGACAGGAAGCATCCAAGTGGATGTTAAAGTCTCTAAGAAGGACGAGTTGAGTGGTCAAGGCCAGGAGGGAAGAGGAGAGGTCCGCCCACTCAGAGAGAAAGGAGGAGATCTGACCAGGTGGCCGATAGATGGTAGCCACAGTAATGGAATGGCCAGGAGAGAGAGAGAGCCTGCAGACGAGACATTCGAAAGATGAGTAGGCCTGCGTAGGAATGACAGAGGCCTTCATTGATTAAGAGGCATTAGGTAGACATGAATGATGGCCTTACAGGTAGAGGAGTGGAAGGAGGCCAAGAGGGCCTCCCACCGGGTGCCAGAGCACAGAGACCATATGTAGATTCCATAGGTCTGGCTAGGGAACGACAAAGAGGATGTTGTGAGGGTTTACCTGGAGGAAGCACTGGATTAGGTATCAGCGATAGGGAGGCCTGGGTTAAAGACTAGGATGTCCTTTTTAAACTTCTTCCTACCAGATTTAGTGAGAAGAGCAGGATAGTCAATAGAGAAGCAGTTAGAAAAGATAGAAGAGACAAAGAGCAACATAGAGTATGTAGGGATAGGAGAGAAGAGGACGGGTGGGGAAGGTGGTGGGGAGAACAAAAGAGAAGGACACAGTGAGGGGCTCATGCAAAGCAAAACCCAGAGTTACACTGTATGGCAACCTAGCAACAACAGGCACTTATTGCCAAAAAGGTGACAAAGCGAATACATTTGAAAAGACAATTTGGACGCTATGGTGAGCTATTTAGAGCTATGGAGAACCCAAAAAAATCACACACATCAAAAGACCAAAATACTGTGTGAGTGTGTAAAAAGGTGCTCACTCGCGGAGGTGTTTGAAAAAATAATACACTGTTAAAGCAAAACGTTCTGTTAGTTATGGGGTGATACAGGTCAGGGCGATTAATCATTGCTACGAAAATATTACCCACGATAGGCCATCAAGGCCAGTGCCATGCACTGCATGGGTGGATGTGGTTTGGGTCTAGCATAGGGATTAACAGACACCATGCCTCAGTGTACCTTTGCCTGATGGCAAATATCCATTTGCCTATCAGTATTTCAGCAACCCAAATGGGCAGGGCAGCACCGATGTGATAGGGCAATACTATTCTGAAATATATCACCAATAGCAACCATAGACATGTGTCTTATCGATCAAGGACCGGTAATATAAATGAAGGGAAGGTAAAAGCTATACATTAATGAATCATACACCTGATTAAATCTCCATAATGAAATACTTTTTATAGCATTGAAATTGAGTGTAATAGCATTCGATTGTTGACGTAGAATGTCCAAACATTGGGGAACATATCTAAAATGTTATTGTGAGCACATTATGAAGACAGCTACAAATCAATAATCATTTAATTTGGGAAGTCAACTTTTCAACAGGTTCCACTTTATGTGGATAGGGCTTGTTTGCAATGTTTTGTGGCATGTATGTATCCTAGGAACAAAATCAGGATTGATTCCATCAGTATGCATGGCCAAAACAGTCAATGTCAGGTCTTTCACAAATTCGAATTCTGTTTCCTGGTGTATTGGCTTGGCCACCCATTGTTTGCTTCGTTTTGTAAAGGCCAAGAGGTAACTAAGGATCCCAAAGTTTCCAGCAGTTTTTGCTTGTTCCCTCCCAACGTTCTCATTATGCACAAGTACAGCTAGTCTTGTTCTGGCCTCCATACCGTCTATACCAAAATGAAAACTTTTAGGCCTGGACTTAAGGCACATATTATGGAACACCTCCAAATCTCTGCTATGACAGAATTCTGTGAGTCCCTTCAGGTCTCTTGAAAGAGTTTTTATCGTACACAATCTTTTCAAGAGGTTCTCTGTCCATGAGTGTACATTGGAACAATGGTGCATCAATGAACACCATTTCTACAGACTCATCACAAGTTTTGAAGCTCCACCAAAGATTGTTGCTGACACCAATTTTAAAATATTTTCTGAACCCTTTTTTTACCAGCAGGTGTAATGTATTTATTGACTGATTTGGACATGTGCCATGCATCAAATTGATGATGAGTGTGTGGAAACTGCTCTCGCATGGCATTGGCTATTGAAACATGCCTGTCAGTGGCTATCAGATCTATTTGCATTCCCCTCGATTGAAGATGCTCGACGGATTTGATGAAACCATGTTTCTCCATGGCCATAGAAGATGTACATTCGGACACCTGCACGATCTCCGAAGGACTTGCAATTTTTTTACTTTCCATGTCTTGAAAGTGGTATATGCAATACTTTGCTGAAGATCCGGGGCTGTCACACTGTCCGCGCCAGCTAGCCAGAAACATTTGCCAGAGAATGTGCTTTCGATTGGCATCTGTTCCATTTTCCAGGCTTGACTAATAGCGGGGAATAATAATTCCCTTTGATATTTGTTGTACTGGGTTTTAGCAAGGAACTCAACTCCCACAAATTGCCAGAAACTGGAAATCTTACCAAAAGTCGACCCACTGAAAAGTAAAGCTGCTGAACATAGTAGCTTTCCAGCTGGCACTTTGCCCAGTATCGTTTGAGCAGACCATGAAAATGTATTATCAAGGTGGACACAGCTGGCTTGAATTTTCAGGTTAGTGCCTTGTAATACACGAGCCACATTTACCAAAGGCTCCCCTCATATGTTCCCCCTCAATGTATGGACACATTTCAGCATCTGTACAATGTCTAGCAGTCAGCTGTCAAATAAAATGTATTTTTGCTCCTTTATTAGCCAATTGTCTGGCATGAATGTGGTTTGTGACTCGACTGTGGTGGACAAATCGCCAAAACTAGGCAAACTGAAGTTGGGATCTTTAGTTCTTCGGTCAATTTCGTTGAAGCTTCAGTCTCTGTTAGTTCAGGTTGTGATATTTGCACACGAATTGTGGAAACAGGTAACATCGAACGTTTCTTGGGTGAAACATTTTTAGCGAGCGAGTATAGATTGTGTCACGGGGTCTGTGAAGAATTGCAATGCATCTTCATTGTATTCAGTTTCGTCTTGTCGAGTTGTCACATGATAGCAATGGTCCATGGACTCTTTGCACAGATCGCCGGTCACATTCCATTCAGTTTCCAGCCATTGGGCATAAGCACCACAAGGCTGCTTATTGACTGGACCACGCTGCACCCCAAATAGTATTTGCTCCATTGTGAAATCTGTTTGGCAAGCAGCATCTTTGGTTTCATTTGGTCTGTGTCTTTATACTATTCTTCTTTTTGGGCCTCTAAGAGATGTGTTGAAAAACATGCTCAATGTGTAGCACACATACAGCAGATACCACTCTAAAAACAAAAACATTCTATGAATAAAACACCAGCCTAGAAATGTCTACAAAACAAACTTGTTTGTTCGTTACCCTTGTTTTCTTTGTTTTCTTCAAAACTGTGGGCTTCTCTTTTTCCACCGCACCAGCAAGCTGAACAAAATAGCGTTTTTATATGGTTTAAATCAAGCACATTTCATTTCCAAGCAAACAAACATGTGTAGATATCTACAAACAGAACCAACTTGATTGAATACAAATAAATACAACATTAAAATGTATTCCAAATGCAATGTGATGTCCAAATGTATTCAATATTAGGTTATGTTCACCTCTGGTCCATCTGCCTTCTCTTCTAATTCCACACGTTGTGTACATTCCTTGAATAGAATATTCATTTAAAAAAAAATAATCAATCATACTGGAAATTAAAATCTTCCATTGCACAGAGCAATTACACACAAAGTAGTCTTAAATGATTAAGAACCGTATACTACAAGATTTGTTGTTGCAACACTAATAGAACATTCGTATGAACATACCCTCCCAAACAGTGTACATCATTTAGTCATAATATACTTTTCAGATTTCACCTGATAATCTTCCGAGATGACAGAGATCACTGTGCAAAACATACTGATTGTAATGTTGCCCTCAAACCTTTTGTAATGTATTCTGCATTCGGGAGGAAGTGTAACGTTAGAACGGAAATCAGAAAAGTTTGCACGTTACATGTATTTCACTCTCTAATAATATCCTTTGTAGAATTTACTTTCATTCTTGCAAGGGTACTGTAACTACGCATACCTCATACTCTGGACCAGTTGCAAAGGAGGAAGTGATTGTAGTTGAAGTTCCAGCATCCCCCTGTAACACAGTACTTGTTTTAGTAGGGATGAAATCTGCGAAATAGAACTGAGAAAATGAGATGCAGACAATGATACATATAGAGAGACACCCGTACATGTCACTTAGTGTAAATAACCAATAGCATTCATAAACATTTTCATATTATATTATTATTATTTTTTTTTTGTTTTTATTTTATTAGTTCATTACAAACTTTTAAAATACAGATTTTTAATTACAGGAATTCCACAGTAAAAAAAATTCCACAGTAAAAAATTCCTCAGTAAAAAAGACAAAGAAAGAGGAATAAAAAACAAAAGAAAGTAAAAGAAGACAAGCGAACTTAGAGAAAGAATGAATACGGGTGGTTGTTCCGCTTAATCTAAAATAGAAAGATGAAAAGTCGTACTATTTCAAATGGTCCAAGAAGCTAATTTTAGGATGAACAAAGACGGTAGATGAAATGGCACCCTTCGTCCAGATTCACATGTTATTTCCCTTCGTTGTTTAGGCACTTTTCCAAATTCTCTAAAAAGAATGTTAGTGCAAAAGTTACTTGTTTGATGTCTCCTTGATGGAGCATACTCCACACTATTTCTGCGCTTCGGCATATTGCCAAGACATTTACCTTTTTAAGAATGGCTTGCCTTAGTCCGTCAAACTTTGGACATATCAGGAATCAGGACGAGATGTTTCAGGGTTTCTTTGTCTTTTTTACAAAACCGACATTCATCATCGGTTATTACTGATTTGTTCCAGATGTTTGTTTTTTCCTTAGTGCGGTACAAATTTAGGCGAAACAGCATAAAAGTTCTTCTTTCATGATTAGAAGGGAAGAGTTCCAAATATTTAGGAAGTTTCAAGGGTTGTCGAGCTTCTATGGGCGCGTTGTTCATGCAACTATGTGCTCTTTTCAGTTCCGACGTTTCAGTCTAATCTTGATACCATAGTTTTTTTTTTATATTGTTTGGGTTGTTAATGAGTGTATGTAGATCTGTTGCCAGATCACTTAGAATTTTTGCGCATGATTCTTTCCACATCGTCAGTATAGACGTTGGTTGGGCCGCCCCATCAGAATTTAAAATTTGTAACTGCGGGTAGCAGTCGGCTCCCATAATTTTCCGATATAAGGTTAAAGTGCTCCATTGTATTTTGGAATTTATCGAGATCAACCCAAGTTCGTACCAGAGACATGCAATCGGAGCTCCTTTTGGTAACCGTAAGATCTTGGGCCAAAAAGTGTTTTCACACCAAGGCCAGATGGTGTGTGAGCATCCAAGCATCGTTTCCACTCCAAATATTAGCGATGGGATGACTTTCACTCGATAAAAGTCCATGACCGGGTTCAGACTGAACTTCCCATATTTGTTGTTGATCACAGCTCCTTGAGCTGTTAGCATTCTGCATTTTCGTCTGTTCCTTTGCATCGTTGGCTCATTGTTTATGTTTGAGCTGATTGTTACTCCCAAGTACTGGACTTGGGTCGCTTGGGCTATTAGCTTGTTTCTGATGTACCATTTCGGTTCCTTTTTCCTCTTCTTTGTCCTTAGATCCTGAAAAGTTAGGATCTCCGTTTTAGATGGATTAATTGTTAGCCCATTGTTTCCATATACAGCTCTAGGGCTATCAGCTTTCTCTGCAGACCAATTGGAGTCTTTTCTAAAATGACCATGTCATCTACATAGGCCATGTGGTGCAGCGCTCTCTCATTTATCTTCGGAGGGAAGGAGCGATTTTCCGACAGGTCTTTATCCACATCTGAGATTAGGAAATTAAACAGAGTTGCCCCCAATGGGCAGCCCTGCTTGACCCCTCTTGATGTTAATATTGGAGAGGAGAGCAAACCCGCCTGGTTCAGCCTTATGCGAATTGATGTATCTGAATGTAGATCATGTATTGGTGTTAACAAATTTCCTGGGCAGCCGTAGTGCTCAAGTTTTCTCCATAGGTTTTGACGGTCTACACTGTCAAAAGCACAGGCCAAATCAACAAATGCCACATAAACCTTCTTGTTGTTTTTAATCGCCTCCATTTTCAGGATATTAAGCATCAACAGATTCAGGGCACAGCCAACTCCTTTCACGAATCCCGTTTGCCGGGTGTCGAAGTTGTTGGAATCGTGTATCCATTTGGTCAGATGGTATAATATTTGACTTGCAAAGATTTTCCCGAGGACATCCAGGAGAGCGATTGGCCTAAAGTTTCCCGGCTGGCTTCTATCTCCTTTTTTGAATATTGGTACTATAATGCCTGTCTTCCATGACATTGGGACTCTTTGTTTTTTTGATATGTTTCGAAAGAGGTTGATGCAAAACTTTGACCAGGCCTCAGGATGTTCTTTTAAGAGCTGATTTGTGAGCCCATCGGGCCCTGGGGCTCTTGAAGTACTCAATTTATATATATTCTTGAGTATATCTTGTTCGGAGATTTGGAGCACCCAATCTTTCTTATCATTTGTTAGTTCATATCCAATAGCCGTTTGTTTTGCAAACAGGTCTGAGAAATGTTTAATCCAACGAGCCTCTGGGACTAGACTTGAAAGGAGCGCTTTCTGTGGAGCTTCTGTTTTGTTTATGACTTCCCAGTATTTTGCTAGATTTCTGTTGTTCATAAGTTTTAACATTGCCTCGGCATCTTCTTGTAGCATGTTCTGTTTGTGAAGTTTTAGCCATCTTTTATAAGTTTTTCTGATGTTGTCAAATTCCAGCCACCATTCTTGCGTTCCTTTTTTTTGCAATTGTCTTCGTGTTTTCCTCAATTCCCGCTTCTTTGCCACTATCTTTGGATCATACATATGCTTATGGGTCAGTTTGTTCTTTAACGGGCCACGCACCGTCTCTGAGTATTGCTCGAACATTGTCAGATATTCTTCGTTTGTGTCCAAGTCTTCTCTGTATATATTTTCCAGGATAGAGGACATTTTGTTAATTTTTCTTTCGTTCCATCGGATCCTGTTTCGCCCTGGTTCGACCGTAATCGGGGTTTGCCAATGATCCCGCCTTGTTCTTTTGATTCCATCTATAGTCGCTATCACCAGATTGTGGTCACTTTGTGGCATTTCTACTATGTTTAGACTATAGACTTGTTCAAGGATTGAATTTGCAACATAAAAGTAGTCCAAGATTGAGTGGTACTTTCCATTGCTCCATGTAAATTGTGGAGGTATATCCCCGTTTGTGTTTCCGTTCAATAGGGCCATTCTTCTTACGTCCATTTCTTCGACCCATGCCGTTTGTATCTTAAAGGCACCTTTGGACACAACTGGGTTAGAGGCAATTTGATTAGAACCCACTAGATGAAGAGAGGGCATGTTCAAGTCACCACATAAGATTATATGAGGTTTCCCTTCGTCACTCTGTAACGAGTCGATTAGATCGCATATCTGGTCAAGAAAGTCTGATTCGTCATTGACATCATGCTGCCAATAGATATTGATGATGGCAAATTGTTCTTTTTTGCCATTTTTGGCAGATCCAACCTCAATCCAAGTTACTTGAACATATGGCGAAATAATTTTAGAGGTTCTCATAGTTATCGAATTTCCGCTTTTGGTTAGTGTAATTAAGCCTGCTTTTGGTCGTCCTTTCTTTAATTTCACTGCTGGATTAAAGGCAATTTCATAATTTGTCACAACAGGGCATTCTACAACCCATGTTTCCTGAAGACAGATTACGTCCACCTGCCTGAGTTCCTTTGGGAATGTATTAAAAAGATACGCAAATCCTCGGGTGTTCCATGACCCTATCCTTAGGGTCTGGTCCGGCGGCTCCTTCCGGCATTATTTGTCTGAATTGGCATTTAGAACACTCGGTAACCACGCCCAGGAGTCTTTCTCCCTTGTGACACCCACTTGCTTTGCATTTGTAGGTTCCATATCAGGGATCGCTTCAGCTGCAAACGTGATTTGAATTACGTCACGGTCTTCTGATCTCTGGCTTTTTCCCTGACATATTTGTCTTTCGTTTGCAACGATTGCACGATCAGAGGTTTCCAATTTCTTCTGTTGATGGTGATTATCAAGATGTCGGGAGGTCTGAGCTTGTTCAATGGATTTGTTTGTCCAATTATTTCTGGAATTCGCATTCGGACTGTAGGATTGCTCTCCTTCTCTCTCTTGAAATTCAGACAGATCGAAGCCTAAACAGTTCAAGTCCGAGCTGTTCAACAGCAACAAATCTCTGACAATTCGTGAGTGTATGTGGAGTTTTACTACATCCATTAGATTTTCGTTGACAAATTCCACTGTCCTAATATCTTCAGAGGCAATTGATCTCAATTGTGGTATATGATTAAACAGTTGGAAAACAGTTCTACGATTTAAGATTAGCTCATCTTTCCCTTTTAGGATCTGCTCTAAAACCAAACGGTAATTTGCTGCCCTTATCGTTTTTATTACTGGTTGTTTTATTTTTTTGTATTTTTGAGATCCATCTTTGCTTTGGGTGAGAGTTTTCATCTATTTCGCGTTCAATTTTGCTCAGCTTAATACCACTTATTTGCTGGTCTTCATTTACACGACCTAAATCATTAGTGTTTACCAAATATAGAGCTGCTTTCTTTTTGCCTTCTATTATATTTAGACGCTCACTTAGGGTCAGATAAATAGGTTCTGAAGGCAGTTTGTTACTGTGATTTGGTGTTGAAGTATTGGATTCTGGGAGCTGCTTAATAATTTGACACCTTCTTCCTGTTTTCCCACAATCCCTTCCAGTTGGACGAGCACTTTCCTGAGGTTCCGCCGTTAGTTTAAGAAGTTTAACGCCCATAGATTCGGGCTGGTTCGAGGCTGGCTGTTCTTCACTAGCTTCTCCTTGATCCTCTTCGTATGTGGAATGGTTTATTAGATCCGTGATATCAACAACTTCTGCGAGATCTTCTTCTGGGATCGCTGAAGGATCGGTGTCGTGGGCAGCTGCTTCCCAGACGTGCTCGGTTGGGCGGCTGATTTCAAATCAGCATTTAAATTGATTGGAAGTACAGCCTCAGATTCTAATCTCGTCTGTAACAAGGCATTTAAAGTCTTCACGTTCCTTAGGAATTTACTTGAGCCCCGTGCTTGGAGATTTTTTCGTTTGATTATGTTTTTGTATTTCCTGTCTCCATCCCTTCGTTTTCACCTTGGACAGGTTTTTGGAAAATTGGAAAAGTAGGTTGACTTTTCTCCATCACTTTATCGAGTCAAGGTTCCAGGGGGATCTCAGTAGCAGTTGTTTTTGGGTGGGACGCGAATGGTTGAGCAGCGATAGAGGGCAATCTTTCGCAAGACGAATCCGTCGACTCTCCAGAGTCCAATTGCAGATTTATCCGGCTGGTATCATTAGGCACGATTGTATTATTAAGAGATTTGTCCACAGTTGATACCGGCATATCCATTTGGACTGCTCGGGTAATAGCATTGCAGCTGCTCTGCAGGATGTCTTCAACGTCGGTGCTGTTAGAAAATATCACATCGCCTGTTGCCTCTTTTCTTAGATTTTTGTCAGATTTCGACTCAAAGCGTGCTTGTGAGCCCACCTTTTGACTTTGCTCGTCACTATTATGCCAAAAAGGCACATTTTGTGTTTGGTAACTTTTCATCATTGATACTGTTTCTCTAGCTACCTCCGCGAAAAGGCGTTTATCTTCCGCGTTTGTTTTTAGCTGCTCTCGGATTATCTCCATAAATGTACCACAGGTCTTTGTATCATTTTTCGAATTGGTTTTTAACCCTTTAATTTCGTCTTCACAGCTTTTCATCTTCGCGTTTAGTAAAGCTAGCAACGCATTTTGATCTCGACATGCCTCATTCAACTGTTCATAAAGTTTAATTAAAGGTGCAACTGTTATTGTCAGGGCCGATGTTAAATTAGGTCGAAGTTCATTTATTACTTGTTCAATGAAACTAAAACATTGTTGCCTATTTTTGTCGCCTTTATCTTTGGTACTAAGTTTGTCATTATCAAGTTGGGATATCCGTCCGTTTATTTTTTGATTCGTATGATTTGACGAATCGGAATCTGATGAACTTGTCTCCGAGCTAGATGGAGAACTTGGATGGGGACCTCTCTTTGTAGTTGTTTGCAGGCATTTACCCGCTTCCTGTTCCCGGTCTGAGCATAGCCGTTTCTGGGATAGCGGAATTGATCCGTGAAAACTATGCTCCATCCTTCTCCGCTTCAGTTGCTGAAATTAGTTTATCATGGGCCTCTGACCAAGACTCGGTATAACAGATTGTGTAGCCACTAGATTTTCAGACAAGGTTTCACGTGATTGTGGCTCTAAGTTTTCCAACATAGATGAAATGTTTTGTTTTTGTCTGGTTTGAGCGGCTGCCA
Organism: Ambystoma mexicanum; assembly: GCF_040938575.1. Lineage (NCBI taxonomy): Eukaryota > Metazoa > Chordata > Amphibia > Caudata > Ambystomatidae > Ambystoma > Ambystoma mexicanum. The sequence goes on from NC_090937.1 coordinate 1,099,259,597, forward strand.
TTAATTGGTTCATTACTCTTAGGTCTTCAATCAGTTTGTCAGCAACACTCAGAGAATCACGACGATTTTTTGTAGAGTTGGCCGGATTCTGAGCTTGTGCATCAGACGGATGTGGGCTAGTAATTAAGAGCTTCGTAGGCAACGAAGGACCTTCGGAGCGTTGCTGTTGCTGTGTTTGTACCTGTGCCACAAAAACTTCCTCCTGAGCGAAGATCAGCGCCCCCTCAGACAGATGATTGCTTAGTTTTTCCAATATTTCCGGGTCGCTAGAATTATGATAGATTACTTTGTGATCCATGTCGCGACCTAAGCTCTCAGTTTTGTTTCTTGTCTCGTTTATAAGTGTTTTTTGCGCTAAATTGGACAATGAGCTTATTTTGCCAACAGGACTATCATTGGCACTACTAACATAGATTTCTTAAAAATCTGTGTTATTTTTGCCACTTAGATTGTTAGCCGAGTCTCCAGGTTCACATGCACTAAGACACACGTCAGCATTTAATAATTTAGGAATAGATGCAAACGTCATAGGAAGTTCATTTTCGGTTGCAATACAACCCTTACTACTTTGCTCCGCCAGCGTATCTTGACCGGCTGAGTTTAAATGTTTTTCCAAAATACACTGACATTGTTTACATTTAGTGGGCGTTGACGTTCCCACACTCCCAAATTCACTTACGTGTGTTAGGCACAAGGTCTCATGAGGATGCTCAGCAGCGGCACCATGTTGGAAGAGGAAGAAGTCTGCCACATTTCAGATAGAGTGCTGCTTTACGCTTCCCCAGCGAACACAGCAAACACACTCAGCTCACTCCGCCTCGGCTCTGCCGAGGGGTGGGTGTTTTATAGCTCCGCCTGGCAAGTTCAAAGAAAATGATGACAGACTCCGGTCTGGGTCTTCAAAGGCACGGCAGCAATTCCACTGGAGAATGGAGGTTACAGAGCAGCAAACATACTCAGCTCACTCTGCCTCGGCTCTGCCGAGGGGTGGGTGTTTTATAGCTCCGCCTGGCAAGTTCAAAGAAAATGAAGACAGACTTCGGTCTGGGTCTTCAAAGGCACGGCAGCAATTCCACTGGAGAATGGAGGTTACAGAGCAGCAAACACACTCAGCTCACTCCGCCTCGGCTATGCCGAGGGGTGGGTGTTTTATAGCTCCGCCTGGCAAGTTCAAAGAAAATGAAGACAGACTCCAGCCTGGGTCTTCAAAGGCACGGCAGCAATTCCACTGGAGAATGGAGGTTACAGAGCAGCAAACACACTCAGCTCACAATTATTTATAATTCCAAGCATAGCACATTCTCGTAAAGGACAAGTAAAATAAAATTACTTGATAGGCGAGTGAACTTGATGTTGACTCCGGAAAAGAAATTGATGCAGAATCTTGCTCCTTCATTTTCAGTGCATTGTCATAAAGAGGTACAAGGGAAAATTAAAGTTGTATTAGATATGTGGGCAGATCCAACGCTCGACAATATCACTTTGTGCATGTCGGTAGGGCTCACCATTGGGATACTGGACGTGTCGTGGTTTAGTCACTTGTGAGGGTCTGTGCTTCCATCAGTGTGCTCTACGAAAAAAAGGGACATGTCAAGCAACCGATTACGGAAGCATTATGCTTTTTTTAAAGGGCAATATGGCATTGTTACTCTAATGGTCATAATTCCTTGATTTTTTAGAGGCTCCAGAAAGCGGCGACAGATGAATATAGTAAAATGTAGTATAGTAAAAATGAATTACAATCTGGTAACTTTGCCTTTGGCGCCAGGCTCATAACCATCATGAAGACCAACATTAGAATGGGACTATTTACTTGGGACTATTCAACTTGGGGGGATTCAGCCAACACGGAGGCACACACATAGCTCAATTACAAGGAACTGAGGTATGCGGTCTAGTCTTTTGGGTGTGGCAGGCCTGGGACTACTTTACCTGGACTACTTTGGGTGTGGCAGGACTGGGACTATTTTACCTGGACTACTTTACCTGAGACTATTTAAACCGCACCCAAACAGCAGAACATGCTTTGTGTTATTCTGCTGTGGGCAGCGTAACGCTCACCGTGTCTAGTTCTTTGATGCCAGCTTAGCTGAAACCAAGGACCTGCAGAGAGAGAAAGAACACTACAAAACTTACCTGGAACAGTATCCTGTCTTCAATCCATCTCTGACTTCAGTTCCACTCACCTGAAGGTACGAACTCCATCATCCGGCACCGCATGCATCCTGGAATACCATAACCTGAAAAGAGGAGAAAGAAAGACAGCATTAGTAAGTGTTTACTCACGTTTCCTCACGAATGAAGAAAGCCACACAATTCTTACCTGGGTAGTCATCTCCTGGTCAGTATCATTGCTGGAACATTACGGCGCTCGGCGAGGAACATCGCAACCTGCAAGGAGAGAAAAGACACAGGTTAGCAATATAAAGGGTGAAAAAGTGCCGCGCATCACTCATTACTCACCGGACAGCATCGCGCACACCGCGCTTTCACCTACTGGCCCATGCTCATTTTCAAACTGCATGACAACACCAAAATACCTTTCCATACCTAAAAGGAAAGAAGTAAGACATTATTATTCAAACTAAGAGGAACATAAGAACTGCATATAAAGACTGTAAAGCAGCAAACCTACGGAGTCACAGCAGGCCTGGATTCCCACAGGGGGGCTTGCACCAGTGAGGTAACTTGGTTGCTGCTCGCCCCCCACATCTATGCGCCCCTGCCACAAGGAGCAGGACGGAGAATCCACCTTTTACAATATTAAGGTAAGGAGAAGGCCCAAGGGGGAGGAAGGAGTTGAGGCCAAGGGAGGTGGGAAAACAAAGACAATCTGGTATTGAATCCAGCTCTCCTATGTTTAATAGACCCATCTTTAACCAGAGGCCTTGCCAAGGTACCGGGAGAGGGTTCGAGAGTGCAAATCATCCAACCAGGGCTGGGTGGCGTCCCCGTGGATACCAGGTGAGCGTAACAATATCGTCGGTAAAGTGCAGGCTGCAGATGCGGAATTGATTGGCCCTCACGTCCTTCAAGACATTCTGTGCTTTACTTTCAATCTCGTCCACTGGAAAACCTCAATATTTAACCCATCTTCTTATTAAATCAATATCCTTCGGGAATATATGCAGGACTGTGCCCAGACGTTTGGCATGGCTCCTAGAAAGGCAACCGAAAACCATACAAGCAGGCATTCTTGAAAAGTCTGTAAGATCTGTATAAAAAAAAAATAATTAAAAAAAATTATACTGTATGCATGTGATTGATGGAATTATATCACCGCTTTCTATGCAATATTTGTTTTAGTCAAAGAAAGAAAACCTGTGTAACCTAGTCGAATGAACACAGTGATCACTTTCTTATAGAATTGATTGGTATACTGCAAATCGTAACGTGCTACTCGTCCGTTGAATGTACTTTCATGCTTCAAAAGGAAACATGCTTACAGACATGGACCACGAAAGATGCCATTCTATGACAATGGACACTGATACAATGTGCTGTTTATCGAGATCAAAATACTTGAAACATTAGACAACGGTGAAGTCATTGAGATAAATGAACATCACAATACTGGGTACATTTGGTGGAGATGGATAGAAAATTTGAGATCAGCAATTGTCGGGAAAAAGGGCTGGTGCAAGAAAGGAGTGTGCAAAAGGCGGTAGAGGTCTGTGGAATTCACGAATGCAACTCTAACTACAGTTCCCAGCATTCTCTAAGGAAAATTGTAGTTGAGGGCCGTGCGGCCGTTGACACAGCTGGTAAGGATTAACAAACGTTTATAAGGAGTAACGGAGCCACGGCAGGTGTGGCTTATTTTGTGTATTGAAGAAGGAGCAGGCGAAGCTACGACGCTGGCGGCAGCATGTGAAAACACTCTACTGAACTCAGACTTCAGGCGGCTGCAGAATCCACTTTAGAAGCTGAAAACTGCTGCGTCCGAGAAGGCTTGCGGGCCTCCTGGACTTGAGTTAAGTACAGGGCGAGTGGCGGTACACCGAATCACGCTCTTTTGTGTGTTATTTGATGTGTGTGGAAACGGCGCGCTTATCGCTCTGATATATGTAGCTTTGTCCTTGTTCTAGTAGCCTGCTGCCTTGAAATCCTGTGCTATAAGTTTGCTCGCTCACAAGTTTAATTTATCAATGCGAGTGGAAGAGCCATTACTGCATTGCATGACAGCACATCACGTTCTAAAATCAAAAGGGGAATATGTTATTTGTTATTTATGTTGCTGCAAATACGTTCCATGTTTCATGTTACGTGTTCATATTCATTGTTTTCTGGAAGCCCACGGGCCATGTGTTTGTTGATTCATTGTGGGATTTTCTCCCAAGTATGACATGTGTAGGGTATCATCTATGTTTCTGTGTTTATGAGGTCATAGGGGCAGGTCTAAGACTGGGTAGAGGCACGTATTAAGGTGTTTCTAATCTCTGGTCTAAATTCTGTCTATGGTACGCTGGATATAGGTGTTAAGTGTTCAGAGGAAAATAGGTAGGGTTTTTTCCCGTTGCTCCCACTTGTCCTAGCCAACATAGGTTTTCCTAACCCTCTTACCGGTGTTCCTAATTTCCCCTACCCTATCCACAACCTCTTCCTAACTCCTCTTCCCCCCATTGGCTGCCATGTGGTGTGCTGTTTATTCTATCAGGTGCCTGTGCCAACCACGGGTGGAGGGTAGACTTCATTCGGCTTCTGTGGTTCGGGAGAGAGTGTCGAATTCTCTTCCCTTGTTCTTGACATAATACGCCACCCCCATATTGGGATACTTACAACCGCCCAAGCCAAATGGACGCGACACCTCCGCCTTTAACAGATGTGCTAAAGGCTCGTCAGGAGATTCAGTTGGAGTTGGCACATGCCAGACAAGAGTCAGATAATCTAAAAACACAAGTTCAGGGTTTGGTAGCTCAGGGAATTCCTTTGGAAGGCAACCGAACTCAGGGAGCGTTCACAAGTCAAAGCCCAACAATCATTGTGAAACCTCCGAGCAGTGTTCCTCTAGCAGCGCCGGAGCGGTTTGCGGGAGATCCTCGCAAATATATGACGTTTCTCACGCAATGCAGATTACATTTTTTGGGAGTATACAGACGAGAACAGCTTTTTTAATCTCTTATTTAACTGGAGATGCAGCTGCTTGGGCCATGCCTTTGGTACAAAAGGATGATCCATTGCTATATAATTGGGATGGTTTCTTGGCAGAATTTGGTAGACTATTTGATAGAAGAGAGGTGTCTTTAGCACAGGACAAAGAGTTGTTGGGATTGAAGCAAGGAGCGAGGGATTTGGTCACCTATGTCACACAATTTAATCGGCTGGTAATCGAAACAGAGTGGCCAGCGGCGAAACAAACAGTGTTATTTTACCAGGGGTTACGCGAAGAGTTGAAGGATGCTATTGCTCAAGTAGAGCCGCAACCAAGTACTTGTACGGCAATGATTGACTTGGCATTATGATTGGATCATAGGATGAATGAGCGAAAAGGGGATAAGAAAAGACCGGAAGTAGTACCATTTGTGAGGCTGGATAGAGGTAGAGGAGGAAGACTCAGTGAAGCGGAACCAATGCAAATTGGCAGTATTAGAGGACCATTATCAGCCTTAGGAAAGGAACAACGTAAAATGAATAAATTGTGTCTTTATTGTGGGCAGGCAGGACACTTTATACGTACTTGTCCCAACACCCCGCAAAAGAAGGTGGGTGGAGAAAAGAGTACTAAGGAGTCGGGAAAAGAGTTGGGCCGACCTTAGGGGGAACACAGGTCTCAGGCCCAAACAAATTCAGGTTCCCAAGATTAGTGGCTGTAAAATAGTAGGCTGTAGTCGGATGTAGGTTTAGCAATTTTAAGATTTATTGCGGTGTTAACTTAAAAAACAGCTCTCCTTGTGCACATCAAACAGTATTAGTTTTCATGAGGTTTGGTTTCCGTGAAAGGGTTAATGCAGTCCAGAGTTCAAAAGAAGCTCCACTTGGCTTCTCACATCTTTAAAAGGGAAAATAAAGTCAACTTAATTCTTTTTCTCCACGGACTGACTCACCCTCTGTTCACTGGGTTAAGAAAACAAAAAAAAAACAAAAATCCACATGGAAGGCCAGTCCTTGATTAATGGTTGACGGCTGGCGCTTCTCCTCAGCGAGTCCGCCTCTGATAGGGATCTCCCCTGTGCCTCTCACTGAGCCTTCTAGTACGCCCAGTCACAATCACCTTTCCATTCCTCTCTGGTCTCCGGCTCGGCTTGCAGCTGTAATCAGAAACACCTGGTGAGCTCTCTGTTGCTGCATTTAAGCCCCTCTCTGCTCCTCCCCTCCCTTCAGTCTCCAGCCAGTTTTCCCTCCCATTCCCCACACCTGCAGGGCGTTTTCTTTCCTCAGTGCACCCAGTTTCATGTACTGTTTGACCCCACCCTGTATGTCTCTGGGGCCACCGATCTACATGCGGGCTGACTGCATTATACCAGTGCCAATCTCTGGTACATCTATTTCCATGCTGTATGATTAGGTTGTACCTATGCCGTTTTCCCTTTTTTAATTCTGTCTCTGCCCCCTCCTTGGTTTCGTTTCTCGTGGTGGTTTCTGGGACATGTAGTTTTCTTTTGATTTGCTGTGTAAACCTTTTGTTGGCTGGGTCTCATTACTAGAATAGGATCCTCCCTTGATTCTGTTGCCTCTTTGACCACCTCACATACTCCCCCCCGGGAACTAGGCCGTTCGGGCATGTTCAAGGCCCTGGACAAGCAATCAGCTACTAGCTGATATTTTCCGGGTTTATGTACTGTAACAAAATGATAGGGTTGAAGGGTTAAAAACCACCTAAGGACCCTATGGTTTGAGTCTTTCTGGGTGGCTAGCCATCGAAGAGGGGCATGATCTGTAAAGATGGTAAACTTTCGACCTAGTAAATAATAACGAAGAGATTCAACGGCCCATTTTATCGCTAAACATTCTTTTTCTAAGGTGGAGTATGGTATCTCGTGTGGGAGGAGTTTTCTACTGATGAAGGCTATTGGGCAGAGGTCTTGTTCTGATCCTTGGGATAGCACGGCACCTAGACCACATCCTGATGCATCAGCCTGTAAATAGAAGGCTTTTGAGAAATCTGGGCAGTGTAGAACCGGTTGGGTTGATATTGGTTGAATTAAGTGGTGAAAAGCTTGCACAGCTTCTGGCTTGATTTGAAGTGGCCGGTTGGTTTTTAAGGCGTCTGTTAGTGGTGCTGCTATGGTAGAAAAATGCGGTATGAATCTTCTATAATACCCTACGAACCCTAGGAAGGCTCGGATCTCTTTCCGGGTTTCCGGTATTCGTAATTTTTTCAAAGCCTGTATTTTGTCCACCAACGGTGTGATTACTCCACCTCCTACAGAATAACCCAGATACTTGGTAGTTTTGGCTGCCAGCTTGGTTTTCTTGGGGTTGATATGCAGTCCTGCCTCTTGTAAGGACGTAATTACTTTGATTAGATGTTCTAAATGTTCCTTCCAGGTTTTACTAAAAATCACTATGTCATCCAAATAGGCAGCTGCGTATAGTTCATGAGGTTTTAGTACCTTATCCATTAAGGCCTGAAAAGTGGCAGGAGCCCCGTGTAACCCAAATGGTAACACCGTAAACTGAAATAGACCTTGAGGTGTTGCAAAGGCTGTTTTCACCTGATCCGCTGGGTTGAGCGGTATCTGCCAATATCCTTTGGTTAGGTCCAATGTACTCAAAAAGGATGCAGCCCCCAGTTTCTCTATTAGCTCATCTATTCGGGGCATAGGGTAGGCTTCATATCTGGAAATGGCGTTTAGTTGCCTAAAGTCCATACAGAACCGGGTGGTACCATCTGGTTTGGGTACTAGTACCACCGGTGAACACCATGCGCTCTTGCAAGGAATAATGGTACCTAGTTTCAGCATGCTCTCTATTTCTTGTGCTATTTCCCCTCTTTTTGCTTCAGGGATTCTATAGGGTCGGAGGCGTATAATCTTGCCTGCCTCGGTTGGGATTGAGTGAGTAGCCATATGAGTCCTTCCAGGTAGACTCGAGAATGTCTTTGCCACAGGGCCCAGGGTGTCAAATAATTCAATTCTTTGGGTGTCGCTTAATTGTTCCCCCAAGCCCACATCTCGTAGGTTACCAGCCGAATGTGTGACCATTTGTTGCGGGACCGACTTCTCTACTAGAGACGTACACAATATTGCTGGGTCTCTTTCTTTCCACAACTTGAGTAAATTAATGTGATAGTTCTGATGTTTGTTTTGTCTATCTGGTTGCTCCACCTCATAATTAACTGGACCCAACACCTTTGTTATACTATGTGGGCCTTTCCATTGGGCGAGCATTTTGTTCGTGTGAGTGGGTAATAACACCAGCACTTTGTCTCCTATTTTAAGCGTCCTAGGTCTGCTTCCTTTGTCGTAATACTTCTCTTGCGTTTCTTGAGCTCGCCCCAGGTTTTCCAGAGCATAGTCTCTGAGTTTTCCCAGGTGATCCCTTAGTTCATTCACATATTCCGTTAGGGTTGTTTCTTCCTGCTGTTCCCAAGTGTCCTTTAGTAATCCCAAGATAGATTTTGGCTGTCTCCAAATAATAATTCAAATGGGGAATACCCTGTTGAGGATTGAGGTGTATCACGTAAAACCATCAATACCCATGGCAGTACTTTCTCCCACCCCAGACCAGTGGGGCTGGTTGCTCTTTTTATCATTTGTTTGATGGTTTTGTTATATCTTTCCACCAGCCCATCAGTCTGTGGATGGTACACCGAGGTCCTTAAATGGTTGATGCCAAGGGTCTTGCATACTTCTTTCATAACTTTCGACATAAAATTACGTCCTTGGTCTGTTACAATCTCCAGGGGAATCCCCACTCTAGCGAAATAGGGTAAAAGTACATCACATACTTGTTTGGCAGACATTCCTTTTAATGGAAATGCTTCTGGATATCTAGTGGCATAGTCCACTACCACTAGTATGAACCAGTATCTTCGGCTGGTACGCTCCATTGGACCCACAATGTCTAGCACTATCCTCTGAAATGGCTCTTTGATCAATAGCATTCTTTGTAAAGGTGCTCGTGCTGGAATATGGGGGCTTGTTTTCTGACATATATCACAATGTTGGCAATATTTGGTTATCTCAGCGTAAACTCCGGGCCAATAGAAATTTTGCAACACCCTTTTTATGGTCTTGTTCTCAGCTAGATGTCCCCCTGTGGTGTGGTCATGTGCCAGCTGGATCAGCCCTTTCCTGTAGGACTGGGGAACCAACAATTGCTCCTTCATTATGTTATCAGATCCTTGGGTTACTCGATAGATTAACCCCTGTTTCTCTTTAAAGTAGGGAGTAGGGGGTTGGACCCCACTAGTGTCTAGAGCTTGTTCCCTGGCCCTTTTTAATGTTTCATCCAGCCCTGTTCTGTTCGAAATGAAGGCATATGGTCCCCCGCCTTCCAGTCTATAATGGAAATATCTTTATACGCTTCCTGATTCACTCGGTTTCTCCTTTTCTGGGCCTTAGATAATTTTTCCCGACTACATGCCCCCAATAGTTCTGTTTTTGAAAACGGGGCTTCTCTCAACCATCTATCGAATTCAGGTAGATCTGTTCCTATTAGCACCGGAGCGGGCAAGGTAGGAATAACGGCGGCTTTGATTGGCATCTCCTGCCCCTGTATTCCCAACACAATGTCTTTAGATGGATACCCTTTTACATCCCCATGCACGCACTTTATGTCAATGGTTCTCACCTGTTCGCTATCTTGCTTGCTCACATGGGGCTGTATGGCCGTCTGTCGGCTTCCGCTGTCCATCATTGCTTGACGGGGATGTCCATCGACTGTGATCTCTATCACGTAAGGCAGTCGTTTCCTTCGGTATTCCTGCGCTTGTATGGATCCGATTTCCATTGGTTCAATTTTTGGTTTTTTGGAACAGAAACGCGCAATATGCCCCCACTGTCACACTCAAAACATTGGGGTGCCTGTCCTTTGCTTAAGCCAGCCCCATTAGTGGGTCGGGTTTCGGCCTTGTTCCTGGGTTCGGTTCCTGCTCCTTTATAGGTTCCGATACGTACTTGGGAAGCTTCCACACTTGGTCTCAATTGGGTGGCCGGGAAAGGTCGGGTGCTCCCTGCCTTCTGATATGCTGTTGCCACGTCTATTGCCTCGCCCAGTGATAGATGGTGATGTTGCCTCACCCACCTCTGAATTGGTCCTGGTAAGGCATCAATGAACTGTTCCATCATTACTTTATCCTTAATCTGTCCTATTGTGGCTGTGCCTGTTTGCAGCCATTTTTCCGCCAAATCTTGTACTCTGTAGAACAATTGTCTTGGACTTTCACCTGGTTTCAATCGGGTTTCTCGAAACTTGAGCCTGTAGGAGTCTTCATCCATGCCGAGTCTTTCCAAAACAGTTTTTTTAATCTCGGTATAAGGAGTGTCTAAGGTGGGGTTAGCCGCTTGGTATGCCCCCTGCATTACCCCTGTGAGCAAGGGAGCCAGATAGAAAGCCCATCTGTCCTGTGGCCATTGGGCTGCTCTAGCTATTCTCTCAAAATTTATGAAGAAAAAACTGGGGTCTTCTCCTACTTGGTATTTTTGTAATACCGTAGGCAGTATTACTGGATGCGTCCGGTTCGTGGCCACTGCTTCTCCCAGTATTCTTAAAGCTTCCCGTCCTTGCTCTTGGGCAGCACTTTGCACTTGTATGGCCTGTTGGAGGGCTTGTCTGTCCGCCTGCGCCTGGTGACTTTGCACTTGTAAAAGTTGCTGCAGCTGCTGTTGCCCTTCTGCGAGTGCATTTACCACAGCTTCCATGTCTTCTGCTTGGGCGTTCTCTTGAATCCCACCGCTGCCACCACTGTAAAATAGTAGGCTGTAGTCGGATGTAGGTTTAGCAATTTTAAGATTTATTGCGGTGTTAACTTAAACAACAGCTCTCCTTGTGCACATCAAACAGTATTAGTTTTCATGAGGTTTGGTTTCCGTGAAAGGGTTAATGCAGTCCAGAGTTCAAAAGAAGCTCCACTTGGCTTCTCGCATCTTTAAAAGGGAAAATAAAGTCAACTTAATTCTTTTTCTCCACAGACTGACTCACCCTCTGTTCACTGGGTTAAGAAAACAAAAAAAAACAAAAATCCACATGGAAGGCCAGTCCTTGATTAATGGTTGACGGCTGGCGCTTCTCCTCAGCGAGTCCGCCTCTGATAGGGATCTCCCCTGTGCCTCTCACTGAGCCTTCTAGTACGCCCAGTCACAATCACCTTTCCATTCCTCTCTGGTCTCCGGCTCGGCTTGCAGCTGTAATCAGAAACACCTGGTGAGCTCTCTGTTGCTGCATTTAAGCCCCTCTCTGCTCCTCCCCTCCCTTCAGTCTCCAGCCAGTTTTCCCTCCCATTCCCCACACCTGCAGGGCGTTTTCTTTCCTCAGTGCACCCAGTTTCATGTACTGTTTGACCCCACCCTGTATGTCTCTGGGGCCACCGATCTACATGCGGGCTGACTGCATTATACCAGTGCCAATCTCTGGTACATCTATTTCCATGCTGTATGATTGGGTTGTACCTATGCCGTTTTCCCTTTTTTAATTCTGTCTCTGCCCCCTCCTTGGTTTCGTTTCTCGTGGTGGTTTCTGGGACATGTCGTTTTCTTTTGATTTGCTGTGTAAACCTTTTGTTGGCTGGGTCTCATTACTAGAATAGGATCCTCCCTTGATTCTGTTGCCTCTTTGACCACCTCACAGTGGCAAATACGATGGGAAGTAAAACTTCTCATTTATACATTCTGGTAACATTATATTTTGCGTGTACTAAACAAGAAGTGATGGCCATGGTAGATTCTGGGGCTACAGGCAATTTTGTGGATATTTCATTTGCTGAAAGGTTGGGTTTACGCTTGGTTGATAAACAGAAGATGGAGGGAGTGCAATCTGTGGATGGTTCACCACTAACATCAGGGCCCATTCGGAAACAGACACAAGTCATGGAGATGATTTGTACATCTGGGCATAAGGAGGAAATCACGTTTGATTTAATTGCAGGCCCACAGTTTGGATTGATTTTGGGTATGCCATGGTTGGTGCTACATAACCCTCGGATTGATTGGGTAAGACAAGTCTTGTGGTTTGAGGAGGAAAGTTGTCAGGCACATATGGTACCAGAAGTAGGACCTGTCCAATTTATGGTAGAGAAAGGATTGGACAATCAGGTGGTGGGGGCCATGAGTGGAGAGATTCCGTCACAGTATCAAGAGTTTGTCCAGGTATTTGACAAAAAGGTAGCAGAGCAGTTACCACCTCACAGACCATATGATTGCGTGATTGATCTTGAGGAAGGGGCAAAATTACCTTGCAGCAGGATTTACGCTCTTACTGAAAAAGAAAATAAGTATTTACGTGACTATTTGGATGAGATGTCGGCTAAGGGGTTTATAAGACACTCTACGTCCCCAGTCTCCTCACCATTGTTTTTTGTTCCAAAAAAAGAAGACACTTTACGAACTTGCATAGATTACCGTGCATTAAATAAGGTGACAATTAAGAACAGGTTCCCATTGCCTTTGATTGCAGTCCTTTTAGATCAAGTAAGGACAGCCAAGATTTATACTAAGTTGGACTTGACAGGAGCATATCATCTGATAAGAGTAAAATAAGGTGATGAGTGGAAAACCGCTTTTCGGACAAAGTTTGGGTTATTTGAATACTTGGTTATGCTTTTTGGTTTATGTAATGCTCCAGCGGCTTTTCAGTTTTTATGCAAGAGGTATTGCATGACTTTCTTGATGTTTTTGTTATTGTGTACATAGATGACATTTTGATTTATTCAGAGTCTCTAGAGCAGCATGTTCAGCATGTGAAAGCTGTGTTGCACAGGTTGCAAGCTTATCAACTGTGTGTTAAGCTAGAGAAATCTGACTTTCATGTGACCCAGGCGGAGTTTTTGGGCTTCATTCTGACGGCAACAGGAATTGTGATGGATCCTAAAAAAGTGCAGGCCGTCAGGGATTGGCCATCTCCACAATGCATAAAGGATGTTCAGTCTTTTCTGGGTTTTGCTAATTTTTATAGGCGGTTTATTAGTAATTTCTCAAACATTGTTACCCCAATTACACCATTACTCAAAAAGGCAGTGAGATTTCATTGGAGTGCTGAAGCAAAAAAAGTGTTTCACGAATTGAAGATAGCCTTTACCACTGCTCCAGTACTTAGTCATCCAAACACTGAGAGGGTCTTTCAGGTGGAGACAGATGCCAGCAATGTGGCCATAGGAGCTATTCTTTCCCCAAAAGGATGAGAATGGAGTTTTGCATCCGGTGGCATTTTTCTCTAGGAAATTGTCTGGATGCGAACAAAACTATTCCATCACTGATAAGGAACTATTGGCTATCCGATCAGCATTCCTTGAGTGGAGGCATTACTTACTGGGAGCAAAACATCAGGTTGTGGTAGTAACAGATCATAAAAATTTACAATACTTTAAGACAGCTCAATCTTTGAGTCAAAGACAATTAAGGTGGTCTCAATACTTCAATGAATTTGATTTTGTGGTGACATTTAGGCCGGAAAAGAAAAACGGTAAAGCCAATGCTTTATCCCGGCAACAGAATTTAGACAAATCCAATAAGCGAAACAAAAACGATCATTGCACCCGATAGGATTATTGGGACTATTACCACAAAGTTGATTGAACAGGTAAAGAAAGCAGTATCATCTAGACAACTGCAAGAGTGGCAAAGGAGTCATTCGACTAGGACAGTACGGAATGGCTTACCATATCATCAGGGTCGATTGTATTTACCAACCAAGATGTTGCAAGAAAAGGCTTTGTTTTGGTGTCATATGTCTCCCTTGGCGGGACATGCAGGTCAGAAAAAAATGAAAGTGATGTTGGAAAAGTACTTTTGGTGGCCCACATTAAGACAAGACATTATGACTTACTTGGTACGATGTGAAAATTGTTTAAGAAATAAGGCAGATCATGTTAAGAAAAGAGGTTTGTTACAGCCATTACTGACTCCTGAGAGACCCTGGACTCACATTTCAATGGATTTCATCACAGATTTGCCTCCTGACAATCATTCTGATACAATATTAGTTGTAGTGGATTTCTTGTCAAAACAGGCACATTTTGTGCCGTGTGTTGGAATACCAGGGGCAAGCCAATTGGCTGAGTTATTTCTACAACACATAGTGAGATTACATGGCCTACCTAAAAGCATTGTTTCAGATCGAGGTTCTCAGTTTACTTCCAGGTTTTGGCGTGCTTTTTGTCGACTATTAGGAATCAACTGTGCTCTATCCACCAGCTATCACCCTGAAAGAGATGGTCAAACGGAAAGAATGAATCAAACACTTGAGCAATATTTGCGAGGGTATTTGGGGGATGGAAGAGGATCCTGGGTGCAAGCTCTTTCATTAGCGGAATTCACATACAATAACACCTTTCACAGTTCTTTGGGAATGGCTCCTAATGAGTGCCTGTATGGTCAGGAGCAAAATATGATGCCTGAACATTTGCCCAAAATAGAAAGGCGGCATGACGTTCACCGATGTCCCGGTGTCGATTGTTATTAGAGTCTCTTGGCCTTGAATGGCCACTAGGCATTTCTGTCTTCTTTGCCTTTTTGTCGAAATGGTGCCTCTGTGGCCAAGTGCTGAGACTAGGTAGACTTTCCTCCCTCTTCTCGGTTGTCCACTATCTGTCTCTTTTTTTGTGACACCGTCGCCATCACCTTCTTCGTCGGTGGATGAGTTGGCCGTCTCGACTCGGTGGGCATTGGCCTGTTTCTTTTTTCTCTGGGCCCCTTTGTCTTGTTGCGGCAGGGGGCGTTGTGCGGGTCTCGACGTTCTGCAGACTCTTGCGTAGTGGTCCTTCCGGCCACATGCACTGCACGTGGTTCCCTGTGCTCGACAGTTTCGCTTTCCATGATGTACGCCTCCACACCATCCACATTCGGCAGGCCCTGGGGTCCTTGATTGCCACTGAGATGAATTGTTTGCATCGCTGGAGTCTTCTCTTGACTGTTGGCGGCTGGCAATTTGCGCTATCGTCGCTGCCGTCGGTGTTAGCTGGAGATTCTGCAGGGTGGTGCTCATTTGTGCCGCCCTCGCGTGTGATAGTTCCCTCTGACGTCCGTATTCAAGGATTCTGGCGAGTGAGATACCCTTTTCACTCAACACCATCCTGCATAGTTTTTCCGAGTTCATGCCATTGATGACTTGACATCTGATCTCTTTTTTTCGATGTTGTCAAACTTACATGAGAGCACGAGTTTTCTGAGTCTTGTGTGATATGCGTTGAGCGTTTCCTCTTCTAGCTGGATGGTGGTGCAGAAAAGGAACGTCTCGTAGTCTGGGTTTAGTTGAGGCATGAAATGGGCTATGAGAGCGTCCTTTGCTAGCTGGTATACGTCTAAACCATCTCCGATGAGGAGTGAGTTGAAGATGCGTAGGACTTCGTCTCCCACGTTGAGTAGGAGGTGCGACCTCATTTTCCTGGGTGTTGTGACATCTTTGCAGTCCATGGCCATTTTGAACTTCTGGACCCAAAGCAGTCATCGGGGGCCCACAGATGATGGGTCCGTGTATGGGTCAAAAGGTCCGAATGCCATTGTGGTACCTCCTTGCGGTCGTGGGGACGGTGCTGTGGGCGTTAGGTTGGCCGCAATCCTCGATGGCGTGCCAGGCCTGGGTGTGGATAGTCCCGTTGCCGGCATGCTGAAAATTAAGGCTGTAGTGGAGAACGTGCGCCGAAGTTTCCTCACCTCAGGGGGCGTGGATTGTAGCTGGCGGTGCTGTGCTGCCTTCACAGCCGCAGGTCTGTTGGCTGGCTACAAATATGCAGTGGCCTCAGGCATGCGTCAATGGTGCATACCTCTCAACCTTTTTTGATACCAAGGCGGGTGAAAACCCAGAAAGGCCATAAACATAAAAGTAGGACTGCCGTAAAAACATGAAACGGCAGTCCTACTTCTATGTCGCTGACCTTTTACGGGAGGGGGGTGGGGAGGAATGCTCCCAGGCACAATCCTCTCATTGGAGGAGAGCGCCAGGGAGGGGAAGGGGGAGGAAATGGGGGCGTGAAAAGCATGACACTTGCTTTTCACGCCTCCATTCGCGCAGGAGGAGTCGCGCCGGGACCCGATTTCGGGATCTCGAAATCGGGTCCCGGCAAAAATGAATCGTAGCTCCCACCTTTGCCAAGGCGGGTGAAACAGATGAGCTGGCGGGTGGGCGGGTGTGTAGATGCTTTGGTGGGTGACACCGGCCAAAAGCGGGTGAGTTGAGAGCTATGATGGTGTTCTCGTGAGAAAGAAGAGAGAGAGTTGTCTTCCTTATTTTTCTTTTACTTGAAGAAGAGAAGATTTTTTTTCGTCTTTTTTCCGGTGGGGGATGGGCCCCCCACTGTGTATCCAAAAATGTCGCCTATGTCGAGATCTTATTATTGAGGCACACGCACGTGGTGTGGCATGGTTCGTTCCCTCGTCGCCAGTGTTATGATTTCTCCTGCCGGTGCGCGGGCGAGGGAGAGAGAGAATGCACACGGGGCTCCACAGGCCGAGGCCTGGCTGCGGAGCATGAAATAAAATACACACACACTGCAGCTTGTGACTTGCCCTGAACTGCCCTCCTCCTGCGGGGGCAGGGCTTTTATTTAACGTGCCACACGTCCCGCAACGCAGTGACGTGAGGCATACACAACAGCGTCCTTTCATCTCCGACTTGATATATAATATCCTCCAAATCAGTCTTGCTAGGTTGAGAGTCTCTCCATGTAGCTATTTTAAGGAGGCAACTTTTAAATCATTTTACTATAAAATGTGTTCAACATTTGATAAGTATGCAGGAGCTTGGAACTTGCATAATAGTAAGCCTGTGGTCTGGAAATAGAATGATGCATGATACTCGCATCGCGTGTCTCTTAATAGAATCTAGACCCCAACTCAATCTATGGACAAGGCATGGGGGAAAAATTGAATATTTTTTATTTTATGCTCAATTGTATATGCCACTGCCATCGTAAAAGGGTGATCTTTTGGACTTATTTTTTGATGTGGTTGGGCTTGTTTTTACTGATTACCCTGTCGCTGACGTCATCATTCGGCGCCGCATGTACACGTGCAGGTGTTTGTCCCGCTGTCATAGTTGTGTACCTTTTTCGCTATGTCCACCCAACTGAGCCCATCCGCAGCCTGCACGCAAGCCTGGGAGCGCGTGTTGCCCAGAGTCCGGGGAGCGCTAGTTTTCCTTGATGCGGCCTCTGCTGAAAGCCTGCACTGGTGCATGGGGGGTGTCGAGGCGCTTTTGCGGTCGGGGGCACTGGCTGTGCGGGCGCTGGATGGTCCGGCTGGGTCCCCCAGACAGCCGAAAGCGGTAATGACGGTGGTCGGGCAGCCGAAGGGCGCTGTGCTAGACAGCCTGCGGGAGCTGGTATTGGGTAGTTACTTCCAAAACTGCCTGCTGTTACTTACAGGTGGCCAGGAAGAGGGCTTACGGTTGGAGGACCAGCTTCGCAGGTGGATGGGTGAGGACAATTCCGTGGCTGAGGTTGTTCATGTGGCGCTGGGCTGGGCCCCACTAGCACCCCAACTGCTTCTTTCGCCCGCACTGGCTAGTTTTTTTCCGCCGCTTCCAGCAGATCTGCAACGACTGGCTGGCCGTCCCCGAACCGACAGGAAGAGGCCAGCTACCCCCGCAACAGAGACAGAGCTCCCGGCCCATTTACAGTTACGAGCCCGGAGCCTGGCTCGTGCCCTGTCGACTTTCTTGGAGGAGTTGGGTTTGCGAGAGGAGTGCTTTGCAATGGGAGCGCTAAGTAGGATTGTAGCAGTGGAGTTGGCCGCGGATCCGCAGGGAAAGAGCAGAAGAAAAGTCGCGCCGCACCGTGGCTCCTTGCTGCTTATCGACCGGAGCTTGGACCTGACAGGTGAGCACATTCCGATGCCTCCGGCCCACCACAGAACAATGAGCGCTCTCAACGCCCCACCTCATGTCACCCATGATCCAGTCATTTACCCCATACATTCAGTGCATGTGTTGCTCTGGCACTCAACGAGACCCTTTGCACCTTACAACCCCATGCTGCTGTCACGCAGGGGAGTATTCAGCATGACCGAAAGTAGGGAAGGGTGGAAAACGAAAATAGCCCTGCATTTTATTTTTTGGGGGGCGTTCTGTTTAGGGGCAAAACCTAACCAGCCATTGTCTTGGGCTAAAATAAAATTATGAAAGGAGGCTGGTCTCGCACTATTTTCCAGCGTTGCTACTATAAAAACATGTTCTCTCTGATTTGTATTCAAAGCAGACCCCGAGCCTTCGCAATACATCTCGTTAAAACACATGTACAAACAAGGCATGTATAATGGCAACTCCTCTTAATGCCGCAATACCACATGATGCCCTTCTCAATACATATAATTGGGATCACACACCCTGGGCGGACAGCTAACCATTGTGCTCGTATGCTCCTGCCTGCATGACGACAGGGCAGGAGGGAAGTGGTTGCGAAGTGGGAAAGGGGGAATAGCGAGGGTCCCCCTCATAGAACACACAATGCTTGATCTTGGGAACATTAGGAGTTCGTGGAAACAATCTTTATGGTTGGCTGTCTTAATGCACACTTTAGTTCCCGCTATTTTCAGGTTTGCTCTTTTGAGTTGGCCATTTGAACCTGAACCAGCACAATCTGCTTGTAGCTAGCGCTGGCCCACTTTCATGCTCATTGGGGCCAAAACAGTTAATGAGCCATTTAAACAACATTTGCCAGTGCTGCCCTCTTTCGTGTTGCATGTAATCAGCTCATGAAACCTGTCTTGAAAATAAATGATGGCATCGCCCCTGTAAATCATATTTTCATGATACTGGGGAGTCAACAATCCCTGCCATCATTGCTACTGTAAAATACCTTTTCATGCTGATGGTGTCCAAAGAAAATACGAGCCCTGGTTCAAGAGTATACAGCCCCGTGTTGCCTGCCTCGACAATATTTGGCCAATACAGTCCCCTGTTCCATTACTATGGCTAGGGCCCAAATCAAATGATCAAATCGCTCAATAATATGACCATCTGCCACCGCCTTTCACGCTGATCTGCCAAAATGCAATTATGACATTTTTCTCATCAGTAGATCCTCCTACTGTCCCCCTTCATGCCTCTAGTGACCAAGGCAAATCAGTCAATCTTAGCCGTGTATGTCCCTGGTTCTGCACCACCAAACTGGGGCAAACTTCGCCTAAACCCTTGCCCCTCCCACACACTTTCTCAAACAGCTTTTTTAACGTTCAACCGATTGTACCCCTGGCATCGTTCGGACCTTTGCTAAAACCAGAATTCCTGTCTCCGATGATACCATAGAAAGTTATGAGGGATCACATTTGGAACCACAGTGCCTGTTATTCAGCACACACTAAATGTCCCAACCGGTCACCCCCATGGTCTCCTAAGCAGGTCTGCAACCATTTGGTCTCCAGATGTTTCTGTCTACTACTACTTCTTCAGACAGCCAGCAAAGTGAATTGTGACGATAATGGGACTCATATTTCAAAACATATGGAGAGCTGCAGGTTGCTGTCTCTCTAACTAGTGCCTGCAGGGACGTAGGTCCCTGAAGGTCCCAATGCGGTTTACAGGCACTCCTGTGGAATGAGTAAACATTACTGCATCACAGTTAGTCCCAAAAGTTTCACTGCATGGTAATTAATATTTTATTATTACCCCACTGAGTGGCACTCCTTTTTATCACTGCATATGACTGAAGGGCACACATTGTACTTAGTTGCATAGCTATCTCTGGAGATCTAAATAGTTGTGTGCCTGGCCCCAGGGGATTAACCAATGTATCTGGTAATGGTACGTATTTTCACTTATGCCTCAGAATATATATAATATGCAGATTAACTGCTCACACCACTGGCAACTTTTCTCACCTATAACCACTACTTCATTCTGTCTCTTGTTTCTCAAAAATACTTGAATCTCAAAAATAATGTTCTGTAAATCCTGATGTTTTAGTTAATTATTTTGCATTCCTCTCATATTGCATAGATATGGCTGCTGAATTAACAGCATAACAAGCTATATAAAACTGGAACCTGTGTGTTCATGTCTATTGACCTGACAATTTAACAAACGCATGGGGAGAGGCATATCCACATGATGGTTTAGACCTATTAGAGCTCATGTTGGTCCTTTTCGTAATTTGATGCTGGGGACCTGGTACATTAGTACTCCGGCGTATCCAGGTCCCGCCGCCACATTTCAGTCATTTGCACAACGGAGTACAAATTTGCAGGGCAAAAGGTGGCATACACACATGCACGCTGAACTTTTGCACTCTGCCGTGGCAAAGTGAGTAAACGCTGCCTGCTTTGCTAGAATGGCAGGCATTGTGCACAATTACAATGAAACTATGTTGGGCAGGGCTTAATTTGTCTTATGAACGCTGCCTGCAATGCGTGTATTGCAATCAACTTTCACAATTGCAAGCACACGCTGCCCTGCATGTTGGCCAGTGCTTCATTGTAATTGCCTAACAGCAGCGTTTACAATTACTCTCTTTGGGGTGTGCCTCCTTTATGCTGCCGCATAAAGCCTGCGGACCCATGGGTATCTCCAGCATTTGCGCCGGCATGAAAATAAACCTGTCTGTGCAAATGCTGGAGCATTTGTATGGCGTAGAGGAAGCAATGTGATGGAATTGCAAGTTGCGTTCTGCCCCTCCTTTCCGCTATACGAGTGATTGAAAATCTGTCGTGAATGGAAAGTTGTTTTATATTTCCTTCATGTAAACACAGGTAATTGACACACATTGCAAACCTTTTTAAATTGCGTTTTGCACTAGTGAAATGCATGCACCCATTGCAGAAGACACATGGGAAGCTTTCCTATAATCCGATTCTGGTACGTTTCAAATGTTTTTGTTTGCAGACCAAACCGAGCATGAAGACCAAACAAAGGATTAATTTCTATCCTGTACTGCTCATTTATGCATTGCTATATGAATAGGGCCTGGGAAACCCCAATTTACACAGAGGATCAGGAGCCAGAAAACCCCAAACTTAATAACAGAAATAGACCAAGTGCAAGGCTAAAAACAGCTTTTACTTCAAATAAAGCAGAGATAGCATACAAGCATAAATAGTCGCTCTACGTCCTAACCTAAAATCAGTTTACAAAACCTTCGGGTTGCGGGTGATTGCTTAAGGGGATTGACTACACATACATTCTATAGCGGGTTACGTTTCTAATTGGGTAACAACAATCTGATGGCTCCTCTTGAGACCACCTCTAAATTGATGATGGGGGGGAAATATATTGTTTCTACAATAGATTGGTTGGCATAATTGATTTATTTATAGAGCAGCTTTACTCCAAGGCGTTATACAATGTAACAACAGAATACAAAATAACAACACCAATGGGAGCAAAATTTACATCTTGAATCATTCAACAAAACAGTGCAAAGAGCAATTAACTGAGGGGGGAGGTGGAAAGAGGAGCGGGGAGAGGTGACGGGAGTAGGAGATGGACAGGGCAAGGGAAAATGGAAGGGAGAGAAGAATCGGGGAGGGGCAGGAGGGGAAGTGGAGAGGGCAGAAGGGAAGTTTTCAAGGGGGAGAATGGAGGAGGAGGGATTTAAGGGAAGTGCGAAATGAGGGGAAGGTCGTGGTAGAGCGGATTGTAAGAGGGAGTGAGTTCCAGTGGAGAGGTGCAAGGAGTTGGAAGGAGCGGAAACGGGAGGAAGCGCAGGGGGAAGGAGGTACAGAGAGAAGGAAATGGTCAGCGGAACGAAGGGAGCGGGAGGTAGAGTAGAAGGAGAGAAGGGAGAAGAGATAAGGAGGAGCAAGACCATGGAGGGATTTGAAGACCAGGGAGAGAAAGTGAAATTTTGCTATAAGTTGAAGGGTAGCCAGCCAAGGTGAGAGAGCGAGGAAGAGATGGAGTCACGGGGGGTAAGGAGATAGAGGGTACAAACCGCAGAGTGGTATATGGATTTAAGAGGGGCAAGCTGTGATGCGGGAAGTCCAAAGATTAGAGAAGAGCAGTTGAAGAGGCGGGAAAGGATGAGAGGAAATTAGGAGTTTGGTGGCGTGGAATGTGAGGGAGGGACGGATTTTGCATATATTGTAAAGGTGTATCTGCAGGTGCAGGAGATGAGTGAAATGTGTTGTTGTGAGAAGGTGAGAGGAGTCAAAAAGAATGCCTAGATTACGAGCCTGGGGGGAGATTGGAGGGAGGAAAGTGAATGAAAGGGGGAGGATAGGGAGGGGAAGAGAATTAGAGGGGGAGAAAAGGACTTCGGTTTTATCAGTGTTAAGAGAGAGAAAGCGGGAGGACATCCAGTTCTTGATAGCAGTGAGGCAGGAGGAGAGCTTAAGGTGGTCAGGTGAGGAGGAGAAAGAAAGAAAAGAAATAGTTGAGTATCGTCAGCATAGAAGTTGTGGGGAATGCCAAATGAGGAGATGACAGGGGCAATGAGGGAGGTGTAAAGAGAGAAAAGGAAAGGACCAAGTACAGAGCCTTGAGGAACACCGTAGATAAGAGGAAAGGAAGGAGAGGACTGGGCTCCGCAGGATACTGCAAAGGAACGGGAGGAGAGGTACGAGGATAACCATTTTAGAACAGGGCCTTTAAACCCGAAGGAGGAAAGACTATGGAGCAGGAGTGAGTGATCGACAGTGTCAAAAGCTGCCGAGAGATCAAGTAGAATAAGGATAGAGGATTGCTTGGCTTGTCGAGCAGAGAGGAGTGAGTTAAGGATAGAGGTCAGAGCAGTTTCAGTGGAATGTTTGGGACGGAAGCCAGATTGGAAGGGAGGAAGGAGAGACGAAGAAGTAACAAAGGATGAGAGTTGAGAGTAGGCAAGGCGTTCAAGAAGCTTAGAAAGGAAAGGTCTGTAGTTAGCAGTGAGAAGTGGAT
This sequence comes from Ambystoma mexicanum, assembly GCF_040938575.1. Lineage (NCBI taxonomy): Eukaryota > Metazoa > Chordata > Amphibia > Caudata > Ambystomatidae > Ambystoma > Ambystoma mexicanum. The sequence continues at coordinate 1,099,282,499 of NC_090937.1, forward strand.
CGGCAGAAGGTTTCTTAAGAATAGGAGTAATGGTTGCATGTTTGAAAGCAGCAGGAAAGGTAGATGAGGAGAAGCAGGAGTTGAAGAAGGTGGTAAGGTAAGGGATAAGAAGAGGGTAGATCTTGGGGATAAGAACAGAGGGGAGAGTGTCAGAGGGTCATAATACGTACCGGTGGGCCTTACATTGAGGGTTTTGATTGGTTGGTTTTCTACTAACCAACTTTGGGCAACTGACAAGTCATCAAGACATGTGCCAGACGGGAGTAGGGGTAGAGAGGTCCATGGACTGCTATTCTCTTCGATTAAAGACAATGCCATCCCTTATTCCTAGGCAATGAGCCAGAGTAATTTCTTTGTATCGACCTTGTGCGGTGCCTCCTGTCTGGGAATATGCTTGAGGAGTGAGGCAGGCGTCCTGTCTGTGTTTGTTACTAATGAATAGACCGTGTGCCCAAATTATAGGCCACGTGTGATGAGACAGCATTTGGAATTATTTCACCCTGCATTTATTGGAATTTTTAGCTAATATTAATGTGGATGTTATGGTTCTTTTTACCACTGGGGACACTTGGGCTACTCTTCATGGAATCTTCTTAGGTTTATAGTTCGCTTTCGCTCGCACCTGACTTAAAATGGTCGGCTGTGCTGTTCCAGACTTTAATCAGACGGGGAGTATTCTTCTTGTGCTGGGGAATTATCTTGTGCTCAGTGCTTTCAGTGAATTGGGCCTGGGCTGGGCCCTGGCAGTCTCCAAAAGTGGGACTGAGTCGGGGCCCTGCCACGGCTCCCTGGTCCCACCATGCCATGGCGGGACACTATCCCGCCACGGCTGTAGCTGCGACGGGAGATGCGTCCTTCATTTTTAAGTGAGGCAGCTGTGTGACTGACGGAAGTGCCAGCCAGCCACAGCATCGCTGAAACTGGAAGTTGCAGCTTCAGCAACGCCATGGCTGGCTGGCAGTCACTGTAACTTCCTCTTGTGACTCCTCGCGTGAGGGGTCACAAGAGGAAGTTATGGCCCCTTTGCTTCCTCTCCCCAGGTCATTGACCCTCGCCGAATTTGGGGGGTGTGGGGAGGTGGTGGCGGGCTCTGTGATCTAATGTGTAGATTGGATCAGAGCCCTCGGTTCAGTGATCTATTTGCAGAGCACAGATCACTGCAGCTTCGTAAGATTTATTAAAGATGGCTTGAAATGTGCACGTTTCAAGGAATCTTTTATAAACGAAGATGGCTTGAAAAGTACATAAACAATAGTAAGGTACTCATACAAATGTATAAATGCTTGCATACATTCAAATATTTGTTTGTGCACCTTACTTTGGTCTGTGCAGTTTTCAGGCACTGGCCACCATGGACGCCACGCCTCCAAATGAGGGCCCCCTCAATTTCTTATCCCACTGCTTTTGCATTCTATGTAATGGTTGGACCCTCCCTAATTTCTCAGTAAACTTGGCTCTGGTTGCTAGCTACCATCTTGGCTCTGCACGGATCTGTATTTCTAAGTTCAGCTTTTTGAGTTTCTTGAAGTGTTGATGTCTTTCATTTACTTGGAAATGTGCTGCGGCTTCCATTTTGGTAAAGATGGCTACCCATTATGCTCACATTTCTGTGTTAGTGAGCTATATACGTCTATTGTGCATGGTCCGTTTAGCTTATTTATATTTTATATATATATATTTTTTGCAACAACCCAACAACATACAACCAACAAAACCTAGCGGTGCATGTCATACATTATTGAATATTACGCTTCCCGTTGCGTTATAGCTGCTGCCTACCCTTTACACCCCCCCCTTTAACTCGAGCTTACTCCATATCGCCTTCCGCCAGTATCTCCTCTTGGAGTGTTCCCTCTTCCATCCCCTGGGAGGTATTGTCCTCGCTTGAACATACCTGGGTGGACCAGACCAATATAGCCACTAAGTGCTTCCAAGCCATCAATGTATCTGCCTCCTCCCCTGCCCCCCCCCTTTACTGGCTGCTTCGGTCCATACCACCGTTTCGGTTTCAGCCCATTTCTTGAGGTCATTCCACCACACCTCTAAAACTTTGGTCTACCACATGCCTTCCAGCTCATAGCAATCCAACGCTTGGCCAGTATGTGAGCCAGGTCTTTGAGTTTGCTCACATGCTTTAGCTGGAACACCCCCCCCTTCCCCCAACATGCATGCCCACACAAAGTCCACATCTAGCGGGATCCCCTTTTCCGTCAAGCGGTGGCCAAATTCTTTCAATAATTTAATAATTTCTTGGCATGCCCAGAACTTATCGGTTATTTCGGCATTCAGTTCTCCGCATTTGGGGCATGATTGTTTTCCTGCGTTTTTAAATCTGGCTATCCTCTGGGGGGGTCAGTCATATATGCTCTGAGTTACGTATAGCTGGATTTGTTGCAACCTTACATTTCTGGACACCTTTTTATGATATCGTTGAGCTCTCTCCCACAGCCCCTCATTCATACATTCTCCCACTTCCTCTTCCCACACTTGTTTTAACTGTTACCTCTTTCCCAACCCTGCTCATCAATAGTTCATCAAAGGGCTTGACCCGGCCCTCCCCATTCATGTCCTGTAACATTCTACATCCACTCTGGTGCCAAGCAAGTGGATGTTATGACCTGGGGTAAACTGCGGATTGGTAAAAAGAGTTGTATAAGAAGATGGGTGCGTCGTTGGATGGGCCTGCCGCACCCCCTCGTCCCAGGTACGACCCACCTGGGCCAGAATCGTGCTACAGTACATCCTAATCGGCTTATCCTGTTTTGGCTTCCACATGACCTATTCGAGATCCTCCCCCCAATACCGCCCTATCCCTAGCTCTCCATATTTTACCCCGATCATCCTTCGGCCAATCCCGAAGAACTTTCAACTGTGTCGCCCTGCAATATACCCTGAAATCAGGTAGACCCAAGCCCCCCCCCGGTCAGTGGGGGGTTTGCATCACCTTGAGCGCTATCCTTGGGGGTTTGTTAGTCCACACAAACCTGCTAGTGATTTTGTTCAGAGACCTGAAAAAGGATGGGGGAACATGCACCGGCAGAACAGCCAAGTTAAACAAGAGCTTTGGGAGAACTGTCATTTTTAAGGTGTTGATGCATCCTAACCATGAAACCGCTAAAGGCCCCCAGTCTATTAACTTATTCTTAAGTTTCTCCAGTAAGGGCGGATAATTTGCGTAATAAAGTTGTTCCAATTTTGACTTCAATCTTATTCCCAAGTTGGTAATGGAGTGGTCCACCCATCTATAGCGAGAGATGGCCTTCAAGGCGCCGAGTGCTGGGATCGGGACAGTGAGATTGAGAATTTCGGTTTTGGAGGGATTGACTTTCAGATCCGGCAGGCTCCCAAAATGGGCCAATTCCGCTTCAAGTGCTGGTATGGCCGTGCTTGGGCAAGTAAGAGAGAGTATCACATCGTCAGCGAAGGCTGCAATTTTATGTGATTCTCCTGCGAAGGGGATTCCTGTTAGGTGGTTAGAACGTACCGCTTCTAGGAACGGTTCCAGATGGAGAGCATACAAACCTACTTGCGAAAAGGAATCCCCACTCCACCCGATCAAATGCTTTCTCTGCGCCGATTGCCATGAGGAGAGCGAGGGATTCCCCCTTTTTGTGAGCCTTCTCCACAAGGTGGGCCAGCATCCTAACGTTATCACTGGTTTGTCTGCCTCTAACAAATCCTGATTGGTCTGGGTGGACCAGCTTCGGTACTAGATGGTGTAGCCTCTCAGCTAAAATCTTGGCATGGAATTTGGAATCGACATTGATTAAAGCTATAGGAAGATAGGAAGCGCATTCAGTTGAATCCTTGCTCTTTTTGTGAATGACATCTTTCTCCTCTTCCATAGATCGCCTACCCATTTGATTGAATAGGTTGGTTAGTATGGGAGTAAGTACTTCCCGATGGCGCTTACATAATTCCACCACGTAGCCATCCGGACCCGGGGATTTAAGAGTGGGCAGATCTCTTATCGCCTCCCTTACCTCGTCCTCTGTGATATCCCTTTCCAAAGCTTTGATCTCTTCCTGCGTTATGGAGAGTAAGTTCTCTAAGTACTTTAGTTGATCCGCCTTCGCCGGGGCTTCAGACGAGTACAGTGCAGAATAGAAACGAGAGAATTCCCACAGGATGTCTTCAGTATTGGTGGTAGTGCTCCCACCCCACACCTTGATCTTTGTTATTGTCTTCCTGCCTGCTCCTTTCAAAGCATTCTCGAGAGCAGTCGGTCGGCCTTATTGGCTTTGATATCATATTTCTGCCAGAGATACAGCAGACTCCGCTCTGCTATCCGAGTCTGGATCAAGTCTAGTTGGCTACGCACTACCCTAGACTCCCTTGTGGTAGCCTGAGTCTGATTTGGCCCCATTTTGGCTATTATCCCCCTTAGTGCTTCCTCTAGGTGTGCCTCCTCCAATCTCAGCTCCCTGTCCCGTCTCACCTTGATTCCTATAATAGAGCCCGTCAGGGTAGCTTTATAGGCACCCCACCTTACTTTTGACAATGTTTCCCCTTCGGGGTTCTCAACAAAGCAGCATACTATTTCCTCCTCAATCTGGCGGGCCAGTACTGGGTCTTTGAATATGGAGACAGGGTAGCGCCATTTCCACAACCCCCCTTTGTCCGGACCATGCCTTCAAAGATATGGACAGGGGAGAATGATCCGACAAAGTTGTAGAGTCCATCGAGATTGTCCCGCACCCTCCCAAGAAGGTTTTTCTGATAGCCAGATATAGTCTATTCTTGAATGGGACCGATGGATGTGAGTAAAAGGTGAGCCCCCCCAGATTCTCCCCGTACCTCCCGCCACACGTTTACTAGGGCCAGATTGGTGATTTTCTCCTTCAGAGCCTATGATGGTCTCCCCTGTGGGCCCACCCCTCCCGGGGATCGATTCTTCCCTGAGTCCCATGCAATATAGAAGTCACCAGTCAGTATTGTCAGGGACTTGGAAAACTTCTCTAGCTTCCCCAAGGCCTCTTGCAGGAAGCCATCCTGTGCACTATTGGGAGCATATAATGTTGCCACCGTCACAGGGGATTCATTACCCTCAAGAGAAACTGCTAAAAACCTCCCTTGGTCATCTGCCATTTTTTTCAACTATACGTAGCTCTAGCCCATCCCTGAGTGCCAATAGGACTCCTGCTTTCTTTACTGATTGTGTCGCCTGTAGCGCCCTGGCATAGCCCCAGAACCTGGCTCTTCCCCTGTCCACCGTTCTAATATGGGTCTCTTGGAGCGCGACAATGTCCGGCCTTTCACGCCTGATGAGGCGCTCCACTTTCTTACGCTTAATTGGCGAATTTAGGCCGTTGACATTAAGAGAGAAGATCTTTAACGCTCGCTGGGTAGACCTAGTGGTTCAACAAACAAAAAAGCAATGTTCCCTACTGAACTCAGTAAAGCAACTGACGCTCCCTAAATGGGCTTCCGTTTTCTAATGCGCTGCAGAGCCTCTGTATGCCTTCTGCACCTGTGACTCTCCCAAACCCCCCCGCCCCCGTCCCTCTGGCAGTATGGGACGACTGGCCTCAGCCCCCCTCGAATCAGAAACTCGAGAGGCGTCCCATCGAATGCCCCACCCCCCAAGCGTTCCAACGCGGGATATCCCATTCCAAGATGTGAGGCTCTGTCCCCCCACCCCCAAGGCCCTAGCTGAATTAGGCGCATGAAACCGACCTATACAATTAAACTTTTTTGCTGTCGTGCCCACCCCAGGCATCTTATTTCTGCCTCTTCAGCATTAGCACATACTAAGGAATCATTTTTGCACACCCTGACCACTCCCCGATTGCTGACTCTTCGGGAGCGGTTGGTTGACATTTTTCTTCGACTTCTTGGAGCGGTCCATGGACCATTCCCATTCCCTCCGGGCAGCCTTTTGAGATGATGACGACGGCGGCGATGGCGGTGGAGCTTCGTCTTCAAGCCCCAGCAGGGCTAGGCCCTGGTCACATGTGGTGATCTTCTGAGCGATCCCTCGCCATCCAAAGGCAAGCCAAAGGGGTGCAGCAATCTGTAACAAACACCTTGTGCTCTTAGATGGGAAAGTACCGGGCCCATTCTGTCGTTTGTTTAAAGTTACTAGCGCCAGGCCCTGTTAGAGCTCAATCTCCATGCCATTATAAGTGAGACGCCCAGCCTTCCATGCAGCTGCTAGTGTTCGCTCCTTCGCCGTGAAGCTGTGCATCGCTACCTGGACATCCCGAGCCCTGGCACCTGTATCTGCACGTTTGGGGCCCACTCTATTTATCCTGTCGAAGACAATGTCCCCTGACCCCGGCTCCTCCAGGAAGTCTGCAAAAATACCCTTAACTGCTTGGGGGAGATCTTGATCCAAAATGTTCTCTGGAAGGGCCTTGATCCGAATGTTCGAGCACCTAGACCTGTTTTCCAGGTCCTCAACCTGGAGCTCCTGATTGTGTTTCGCGGTTGCCAGCGTATCCAGGAGAGTATCGGCTTTCCTTCTTGCACCTTCAGCGATGTCCTGGATCGCGCTCTCGTTTGTGTCCACCCTTTCCTCTATCTTGCTAATGTCCCTTTTGATCTCCTGGAGGCCTTACGCCAGATCCTCCCTCCGGGCATCCATTTGCTTTCGCCCCGCAGTGGTGATCTTCTCCACTAAATCGGCTAGCAGGAGTTTCAGCGCTGCCTGGGTGACCGGTTGTTCCAATGTGTTCGTGTCTGCCAGAGGGTCCCCTGAAGGCCACTCGCTGGGGCATGCTGAGTGGGAGTCCTTCATGTCTTTGGCCCATAATTTAGTGAGAGCATTCTGCGGTCTCCTCGGGGGTCTTTGAGGAGCTTGGGGATCCTTGGCTTTGTTCTTAGACATGATGTTGAATGCTCAGGATGACGTGGTAAAAAAAAAAGGTCCGGGATCCCCACAGGGCCAGATAGGTGTAAGTGGATGCCGATCTGAGGGACCAAGGGTCCGATGGCTGCCGCAGTCCTCAGCACGCTGCCGCGACCCCCCAAGCCCTGGCGGGGCCCGGTGAGTGGAGATCTGCTGAGTAGGCTAATATTCTGAAGTAATCTGGGGTGCCCAAAGTGCCAGGAAGCAGAGATGCGACCGAAGTCCTACCCCTTCACTTGCCAGGCCATATAGTCTCCTGCGCCAACAGTACAACCACAGGGAGTGGTGGGGGCCACGAGAAAGGGGGACCACAGGTTTCTCTCAGTCAGCCCCCCCCCCCTGCCAGATCCCAATGCGGAGGCCTCCGTACCTGTGGCGATGTTTCCTGGGGGGCCCGACAACCTCCCCAGCTCCCATGCTGTGGGCTGCACCGGCTCAAGACAGTTGCTGCTGCCGATATTGACACGGACGGGGCAGCCCCCCCCGTGGGCCCTGCCTCTCTCCTCCGAGGTCTCCTCCGGGTGCCCCCTCCCGTGCCGGCTGATGTGCCTCTCGCCGGTGTGGGTGGGTTGCCGCGGACCAGATCTCCGGCCCCACAAGTCTGCTCCAATGCTGGCGGCCACATAACTTACCAACGTGCCGCGGGGGTGGGGAGGAGACTCCCAAAGCTGCGTCCGCCGATCTCTCCAGAGGTGCGATCCACCTCCCCTCCTCGGCCACGCGCGGGCCGGTAGCTGCCCTCTCTTCCGGTGCTGCTGCGTCCAAGGCGCACACCGGTCGCGGATCGCCGGACCCTGCTGGGTCTGCCTCTGCAGTCGCGGGCTGCCGATCTCCAGCGCCTGCTCCCAGAAGTGCCATGGGGGCAGTCTCAATCAGCTCAGGTGCCACTCCACTGCTTCCGGGGGTCCCCCGCCACCGTATTCTGTTGCCTGGGGTGGGCTGCGCCGGTGAGACGACAACTAACAGGGTGTCGGTAGCCGGAGCTCGGTGGCTGCGGTGTTCAGAGCATTGTGGCCATCTTGGAATCCTCTTGGAGATCTTTGAACCACTCTTGCATATCCTAGTTTGTGGCCGCCATTAGTTGCGTGGGGGGGGCGTTCCTGGTCTGTCTGTGATTCCTCTACTGCTCTCACTTTTCTGGCAGTGGTATTGTCGTTGGTCTACATCTAGATCAAACTAGAGTCCTGTCTGAGTGATTAGTGTTGAGGGGTGGCCTGGCCACCTTTCCCTCTTGATTTGGACATCTGCCGGCTTATTGTAGTCCCTTGTTCCCTTGCCTTGGAGTGCAACCTTGTTATTGTGTGGCGATTGCCTTGTTCTCGCTTCCCTCCTTCCAACCGCCTGCCTTCTGAATATTCTTCGGCCTAGGTGCCGCCGTCTATTGACTTTAGGTTATTCCCCTTCCTTTGTGCTATTCTGTTCCTAGGAGATGGAGGGTCGGTTCTTCTCTTGATTCAGTGATCTGTCCTTTAGTTGCAGCGTGTATAAGGGGTGCTGGTAAGGAATATATTGTGGTCTGTATTTTTGTCGGGAGCACAAATTGTCTATGGTGTTCGAGCGATCCTCAGTTAGCGGCCTTGTGGTTCTTCTGGGAGTGGGGTTCCGCTAGTGCTCCTTCCTAGGTGTCTGGTTCTGCGAATCTACTGCCGTGGGTTAGACCTCTCATCCTCTGCTCCCTTGCCGACTTCTTCCTTCCCACACCACGACTTCTTGAGTGTGCGCCATGGGTTTGAGGCTACGTGGGTCTGAGTCTGCTTTAATGGTGTCTTCCCCCTCTACCACTGCTGTCTGTGAATATACTTACCAGTCCTCAGTTTATGTCGTCATACTCCCTCCTGTCTTAACCCCCCCCGCCCCCCACACTTCCCATTTTGGGTTGGGGGGTTTGCTTTCTAGGCAGGGGGAGGGGGATGAGCGACTGTTTCAGTATGAGGGGTCTCTGGATCTCGTTGCTTATCCCCCTTGCCTCCTATGATTGCTTTTTTAAATGTTATTTTTTATATGATCCGGCTGGTTCTGGGTATGGTGTGTGTCACAGTTTGTTTCCTTGCCTGCTACGTAAGTTAAACTGCGCTGTTCTTTATTTTTTTTTACTTCGCTCTGACCCTCTCTTACCTTGTGTCTTGTCCTGAGAGCTGTAGATTCCTATAGGCGTATTGGGTCTGACATGAGTGTGACTATGCTTCCCCGCTTCAGAATGCTTCGTGTGGTTCGGGAGAGTGTGTGTCCCCTTTGTGTTGTCTTGGCAGATTTCCTTTGCCTGCTGGCGCTGCCCTGCTTGCTCTGAGCGTGGCTGCTGTTGCGGTCCCAAATTTGCCCGGGTGATCCTCGTGCCCTGAGGATTTTATTTGTATTATTTGGGCGAGGGGAGTCTGTCTCACTCCCAGCGCTGCGGGCCTCGGGTGTCTTGAGGGCTCTGTCCTGGTAATGCGGTTGGAGGGAGGGGATAGCCGGTCCCACTGGCCCCTGCCTTGTGCCATCCCCCTCCTTCGTCCCGCTATGGAGCGCAGAGTTGGAGCGCTCCTCTGATCTGCTCTTGGTAGGTTGCCCTCTCGATAAGGCTCCCCAGGGTTAATTCTGTCTGACGAGTGTAGCCCCCACCGCCTAACCTCTCCTTCCGCCTTCTGTCTCCCTCGTTCCGCTGGGCTCCCGGTAGTCCCTGCTTCAAGGAAGAACGCTTGCCTGTGCATTAGTGTGGGTAGAAATCTTTCTCCATCGCTTCCTCACACTGTCACGTTCATCGTTTTAAGGGGCGGGAATCTGTCGGCAGTTAGCGGTCCCCAATCAGCCGTGCTTCTCTGGTTCTCATGTGCCAGTACTTGGGTTGCATACCCTTTGGCGTGGCTGCGGCTTCAAACCAGTATCCCCAGCGGGTCTTCTCTTCTCTGGTAATGTGCTCATGTTGCTGTTAGGTACCAGTGCTTTATTTCGTAACTTTATAATTGCGGCCCAGCGGGAGAGACTTTCACCCACGTCTCATCTACGCGGCCGCCATCTTGGCTTGGTAGATCTTGGTAGAGAGCTACCCTTCTGACCGAGTATTCAGAAGGAGAGGAGCGTAACCTGCATTGCATGTGGCAATCACAAGAGTGGAACAAGCAGCACCAATTCATGTCCATCCAGAATAAGTAGTCAAAACTGATATGGAAAGTCAAGAGACTTTACAATTTGTTTGAAGTGGATTGAACCACAGAAGTGCTTCTTGTAGTGTTAGTTTCATTAGTCCTGGCAGGCGAGTATACTGGAGCAAGGGACCTTGAAGTCGTAGACCTGGCAGGTGAGCAGACCGGGCGGAAGTCATTGAAGTATTGTGGTGTGCTTAAAAGTGTTGAAGTAAAATATATATATTCTGAACTGTTGTGGAATCATCTTGACAAATCAATATTAATATTGTTGCGACACGTGTTTTGTGAACTATTGCAGAAGCATCCTGATGGGTATTTTTTTTTATACTGATGAACTGTGGAAGTATCCTTGTTTTCAGAGAAGTTGGGTTGAACTCTCTGCCACAAGTGGAGAGAGAAAAGACTTGAGTATTTTGAACTGTTGGTCAAGTCCAAGTGAGAGACTCGCTAAAGCAAGAGTAACTTTATTACAAGACGGCATTTCCTTATTCTTTTGAACTGTTGATTGAAATCATGTTTGAATCTGGGCAAGGGGAACTTTCTCGGTTACAAGGAGAAACAGTTACCAGTCTGAAATGCTATATCATCTTTAAGTGTGTTGCATGTACCAGTGTGAGGGACAGAATCCTTTTGTTATAATATTTCCTTTAGTTTATTTTGATAAGCAGGGAAATCCTCGTCAGGGTAGGGATAGTGAGCCGTTCATCAAACCTTTTGAGTTAATAAAACTACATCTTATGAAAAACCCTTCACAAAGTTGTCTGCCTCACAATAGAGTGCAGGGGATGGGAGTGTCATTACCAGTAGGTTATTTTATCTGTGTCTCATTCTGAAGAAGCCAGATGTGGACAGAGTTGGAAGACACAGCTGATTCACGAGGTGGTATAGCTTTGTAGGAGAATCTGATTAAATGCATGGGCCATGACAGTAATTCTGTTAATAGGGCTATAGTTGGCACTTAGATACGTTTTCTAAATAGTATTGTTCAAAGGGGAAGTGCGCTCAAAAATGGTACTGTCCCGATCGTTGGGGCATATATATATATTTTTTTTTAAACTTTATTTAACAGTTGTGGTACATAACAGTGCAGCAACATGACAATTCAAACTTGCGTATATCATGTATAATCAATACAGCTTTTCAACACATCATGTGGTATTTACAGAACAGAAATATTATTAGGCCTTGCCGCGCTACTGTTGGCTGAGTCCATTTCACTTAGGTATATATACACCCTGAACGGGGCCCAGATGTCTTTTGGTTTACATGGGCTTGGTAGCGTCATCACATAATACTCCTCACATTCATTTACGTACATAAGTTCCTTGAGAAAGTGATTCACCTGTGGTGCCTGTGCACTTTTCCATTTTTGCAGGGTACACTTTTTGGCTATTGCACACGCGATGTTAAAGAGCCTTCTGGTCACCTCAGATCTCTTTCCTATATTCCCCAAATAGGTATTTTAATGGTGTGAGATTTGCCGGTATCTGCGTTACCTCTTCTAGAATTATTGCCACTTCCTCCCAGAATACCTTTGTGTGGGCAGCTCCAAAACATGTGGAATGAGTCAGGCTGGTCGGCCCTGCATTTCTGACATCTGCCTGGGTCGTTTCGTGTGAATTTTGCAATTTTTTGAGGTGTGTAGTGTAGCTTATTCAACACTTTAAATTGGATCAGCCGGAGACCTGTATTCATGGACACCCTCTTAGTGAGCTCACAGTATCTCTCCCAGGACCCATCGGTGATGGTGGCACCCAGGTCCGATTCCCAGGAAGTCCTTATGTTCACCGTTGGAGTATTGGCTTGTATAGTTTTGTAAAGTCCCAAAACACTGGTTCCCGATCGAGTAGACGGGGCCACCAGGCACGGGTGCGGTGGGGGTTCATCAGGGAACAGGGGCCATCTGGCCTTAAACGCCATTCTCATTCTGTAATATTGCAAAACCATCAATTGATCTCTACCCATCCCCGTTTTGAATTCCTCCACTGTTATAAATTTACCATTAGGGAATATGTCCTTGATTTTGAATTGCCTCTCTGGATCCCACGTTTTTTGGACATCTGTATCGTACGTGGGTGCTATACCTGGGAAGTTCCAGAACGGGGCCTCTGCGTGGTATGGTGTCTCCAGCCCAATCATGCGAAAAATCTTGGACCATGCATGTACTGTTGTGCTGACTGGGTCAAATGGGCATTCGTCCTTATGTTTGTTTTTAAAGATGATGGACCTCAGGTCGGTTGGGTGTGCTGCATGTTGTTCTAAACAAATATGGGGAGAGGTGTCTTGCTCATCATACCAGTGTTTAACAAACTGGGCCTGTGCCACCAGGTAGTATAATTCAAAATCTGGCGCTGCTATTCCCCCTTTGTTATAGGGTTCGACCATTTTTTCCCACTTCATCCTGACCGCCCCTCCGCTCCAGACGAACTCCACTGCCATGGACCTGAGTTTATCAAAGAATTGCCTACCAGGCCAAATCGGGACATTAGTAAATATGTACAACAACTTGGGGAGTATGACCATTTTCAGTACGGCTACCCGACCAATAAGAGAGATGGGAAGTCTGGCCCAGAAACGAAGTTTAGTGGCCATTGTGTCTAAAAGGGAATCATGGTTATTCAAGAGTAGGGAAGCTTTGTTTCCCGATACCATCACACCCAGGTATCTTATCCCGTCAGGGGACCATTTTAAACCGTGTGTATTTATCGGACATCTGGTGGCCGGGGTTAAGGGAACAATATCCAACTTGGAGCGGTTGGTTTTGTATCCTGAATATTCTGCAAATTCATGCACTGTTTCCAACACAGGCCCCAGGTGTGTGTCTGGTTCTCGGACATATAATAGGGCATCATCTGCATATAGGGAGATGGATTGGGTTAAGCCCGACATCCATATGCCACTCTGATTTTGGTGTTCTCTAATTGATGCTGCAACCGGTTCAACAGTGAGAGCGAAAAATATCGGGGAAAACGGGCAACCCTGTCTCGTGCCCCTCCCCAGCTCGAACCATTCAGACATGGTGCGGTTAGTCAATACCCTAGCCCGGGGATTAGTATATAGTAGCTTAACGCTTCGTAGGAAGTATGGACCTAGGCCAAATTTCTCAAGCACCCTGAACAGGTAGCTCCATGAAACTGAATCAAGCGCCTTTTCTGCATCCAGCGACACGGCCACTGCCTGGGCCTCCGGCTTAATCTGAGCCATGATACCAAACAACCTGCGGGGATTCAGAGCCGTGGACCTTGGTAGGAATAAACCCGCACTGGTCCGGGTGCACCAGCTGAGGCATGTAGGGTAGGAGTCTTGTAGCCAAGATCTTAGCGTCGCAATTTATGAGGGATAAGGGCCGGTAAGAGGACATCTCATTTGACGGACGTCTGGGTTTAAGGAGCACCGTTATTATAGCCTCTCTCATGGACGACGGGAGCATCCCCGATTCCAGGGCCTCCACCCACACAGACAGGAGCACCGGGGCCAGCTCTTCACTAAGTTCCTTGTATAGTTCAGCCCCCAGACCGTCCGAGCCAGGTGCTTTCCTGCTAGCTAGTGATTTTATTGCTTCTTTTATTTCATCGATCGTTCTGGCCTGGTCAAGCAGCAGTTTATGTTCTGTTGACAATCTCGGGAGCGTGATATTATCTAAGTATTCTCCAACCTCAAGTGGTGTTTTCAAATCATGGTTGGCATACAGATCGGTATAGAATTGGGTGAATTCTTTATTTATACCTTCCTCATTTGTTGTTACCGTACCATCCCCCGCCACTATACTAGAAATTCTGGTACAGTGTCTTTTGGCCTTCAACAAGTTGGCTAGAGTGTGACCTGCTCTGTTCCCCTCGCCATATCTGCGCGCTCTAACTGGGGTTGCCATGTACAGCAGCTCTCTAGTGGCCAGTCTGTTGAATTCCTGTAAGTTATTATTAATGTCTGCTAGGACACTATCCTCATGTGTGGTCGTATATCGCATTTCTAGTTCACCCAGCCGTTGTTCTATTTCCGCCAATTCCACCCTGACCGCCCTCAATAGCCCTGTGGACTTGGAGATCAGCACCCCCCTCATCCAAACCTTAAACGTCTCCCATAGGGTTGCATTTCTATTTACTGAGTCCTTGTTTGTTTCAAAGAAGAATTCCACCTCTACGTGTATTGCCTCTGCCACCGTGGGATCCCTCAGAATATCGGGTGGCATACGCCATCTCCTGGCCGGGGGTTTTACATTCTCCAGTGTCATGTCTGAAAAGATAGGGGAATGGTGGGATAGAGTACGGGGGAGCATCTCACTACTGTCAACCTGGCTCATAAGGGACGCAGACACCAGCCAGTAATCTATGCGGGACTCTGTGTCGTGCACTGAGTTATAGAAAGAGTACTGCCTTTTATGGGGGTGAAGAGTTCTTCAAGCGTCATTAGCGTGAGTTGCGATAGGATTTGGTACAGGACAGTAGTTGTTTTGGTGGGGTTTCTGTGTCTGGAGGTGGAGCCGTCCAGCGTGCCATTCAGAATGGTGTTAAAGTCCCCCCACCCCCCCCACACCACGTGTTCGCCACCCGTGAAGCCCAGCTCTTGTATCACATTTGTGTAGAAGTCCGGATCGTCTATGTTTGGGCCATATGTGTTCACCAGCACTAATTCTTCCCCTGTTATGTTCCCCCACACTATCACATATAGACCTAGTGTGTCTATCTTACTCTTTTCATGTTGAAACCCAACTGAGGGGTGGATAAGGGTGAGCACTCCTCTCGCCTGTGAAGAGTATTCAGTATAGTATCTTTGTGGGCCCCACCCTTTCAAAAGCTCAGTGTTAACTTTCTGAAGCGCATGCGTTTCTTGGAGCATTACTATCTGGAGGGTGGTGTCGACTAACATAGGTCCCCACCTTTTTTAGCTTGGTCCGGTTGTTCAGACCACGTACATTCCATGTAAGGAGCTTTAGCCTTGACCCTCGGGTCGTCACATTGGGATTAGCCATGTATGTATGACCACATCACTCCCCATATCTTACTGTTACTCATAAAAGTTTCTTGTACTGCACTGTCGCCACATTTTTTAAAAACTTGTAGGACTCTTCCAACTGAGTTCCAACACCTCCCGGTCATTCCCACATCGCTCAACGGAGCTAAACATCCTGTAATACTTTAATCCCCCGCCCACATCATCTACCCCAACTTGACAATGCTGCCACGCAAAAAACATTCCCTTAAACAGGTGGAGCTTTCCTGAGGGTCACTAGTTGCAGCCATCTGGCACGCTCTAGACTGAGGCTCACAGCCCGGAAACCAACCGTCTTTGTTCAGTTCATCTCCGTTGCATAACTTCCAAATTTATTTTTTTCCCCCCTTTTCTCGAGCGGTAGGCAGTCGATCTCCAACCCCACTGCTTACTCTGCTGGGTCTCGCCTCTCATCTCTCGGTTGTGGTCTCGCATTTTGGTTCGCCACTCGGTCTCCTGGGGTTAATGGGATGGAAGTCTCCACATATGACATGGCATCTGTGGGATTCTCGAAGAAGTGAGCCCTTCCCCGTGTTGTATTCTCATTTTCGCCGGAAAGATGAGGGCATAGGGCACATTTCGCATGCGTAACCGTCTTTTCACCCCTTCATAGGATCTCCTTTGTACATTGGTTGAGAAGTCTGGATATATGTGGATTTTGTTTTCTTCGTGATATAAAGTTCCTTTTTCTCTCGACAGCTGGAGTATAGTGTCCCTGTCCCTATAATTAAGGAGGCGTGCGATTATAGTACAAGGGGGAGCCCCTGGTTTCAGGTGCGGTGCTAGGGTGCGGACCTTTGCCAAAGTTTTCCGTTACCCCAACAATCCGGAGGTTGTTTATCCGGGATCTCGATTCAAGGTCCTCGCACTTGTTTTGCGTTTTGTGTAGTTCTGTTTGGAGGTGGGCTATGTCTCGACTGTGTTGTGCTATCATGTCTTCGCTTGAACTTATCCTGTTTCCCGCATCCGTAATACGTGCGCTTTCCTTTTCCACACGTGCCTTCAGGGAGCCGATCGTCGCCACTATGTCATCCAGTTTTACGTTCACAGCCATGAATCCGTTCTGCACTAGCGTTGCTAGGCGTTCCATTGGGTTAGTCTCCTGCCCATCAGGTATTGGTGGTTCACCCCCAGCCGCCCCCTGCGGTTGTGAGCTGGTGAAGGTGTCCATTGGGCCAATCTTTTTCCCACCCGTCCCTTTCCTCTCGGTGCGGCCCATGTGTTGCGGCTTCCAGAGAAGGATGGACTGTGTCCTCCCACATATTGTTGCCCAGAACCCTGTTATGTGGCCCAGGTATGGAGAGGGGGTGGTCCTTTACATATCCGACCTTGCCATATGATGCACTACCAATGTACAGGATTGAATTCCGCAATTCTGCTCTGGCTGGAGCCTCCTTGACCACCACTCCGGATCATATGTTGGAGGGCCGGTGCGCCCGCGCGGTCCAGGGCAGAGGTCGCGGGTGATTATTGCCCACTTGAGGATGTATGTCACTTCACCTCCACATGAGTATGTCCTGGTGGGCCTTTATGATGAGCTGGTGTCACCCAGGGTGTTGTAGGGATGCGGGCCCCCCGTTTAAGGACCAGTATTTATTGCCCCAGAGCCCGTGGGGGCGACGCTCAGCATGCCCAGTCCGTGGTTATGGCGCACAATGCAGGGCCCCCCTCTGTTGCGGCTATCCCTGCTGGGTCTCGCGCCACCTCAATCCGTCTCGCGCCCCTCCAGCACAGGGCCTCCCTCGCGGCCGGAAGTCACTTACTTGATGTTTGAGGGGGGGGCGGGCTCCAGCCCCACTCGCCCCCGGGGCCAGTCCGCGTCTTCCAGCGAGGGCTGCGGCCCCGCCGCGAGGAGCTGCGGGCCGGAGGCCGGGCCAAGCAGTAGTTACGGCCCCCCCAGCAGGGGAGCAGCACCCGGCCTCCGTGGAGCCGCAGACAGCACCGTGAGCAGCCGCAGAGCGGGAGCGGGGCCAAGCAGCTGCCACAGCTCCGCCAGCCGGGAAGCAGTCCACGGCCCCCAAGCTTCTCTTTCCCGCTCCTGCCGGCGCCCGTCTCCCTCCACAGGACTCGGGGAGTGGTCGCAGGCAGCGCCGCAGTCGTCCCA
The DNA here is from genome assembly GCF_040938575.1 of Ambystoma mexicanum. NCBI lineage: Eukaryota > Metazoa > Chordata > Amphibia > Caudata > Ambystomatidae > Ambystoma > Ambystoma mexicanum. The sequence goes on from NC_090937.1 coordinate 1,099,299,567, forward strand.
GGGCAGGCAGTCGCTCGACTCCTTCTTCTTCGTGTCCAGGATATTGCGAGCCACACGGTGCCCCTCCCCCACCTCGGCTTGTCGTCAGACGTCCCTGGAGCCCACTGGCGGCCTCGCAGGCCCCCGCCAGCCGCTGGAACTGCCGAGCAGGATATCTCAGCACCTCGGTCCTGGTTTTTCACTTTTTTTTTTTTATTTATTTATTTTTTTTTTAGTATGTTTGCTGGATCCTCTGCCACCCAAATGTAGCTTCCAGTAGAGTCTGGGACGTTCCTGACAGGATTTTTTGGAGAAAAGGATTGTGTCCGAGCTGGAGCTCTCACACTAGGCGGCCATCTTCGATGTGCACAACAGCGCCCCCCCGTTGGGGCATATATTTTTAAGCATACTGTAATCTATCTTAAACATTTTTCCTATTCATCTTACCTTAGTTTTCTCCCCTTTACACGCAAAAACAACTGGTTGGGCGCGGCCATCTTATGCTAATCTTATCCGTTGAGGCATTGCATTAACTTCAAGGGCTCCCGGGGCAAAAATACAAATCGCCCGACCCTGAAGCTGACATTGCTAGACACGTATGACTATTTTCAGAACGCCAATGCACGTCTCGTGTCGACGTTCTCTGTGCGCAAGCTATTGACGTGTGTCCATGGAAATGGCTGGACGCGTCTTTTCTCAACAAATATAAACAGACCCCTTCTCATCAGACATCATCAAAGTTGCTTTTTCAATCATTTCCCATTATTTTCTTTGGATCGCCTGTGACTCATTTCTCCTCTGTTCAGCTATATTTGTAGTACGAAGCCCCTGCGAACAGATACTTAGACTAGCATAAATATTGATTTAAATCATTATTGGAGTTTTATTTAAAAATTCGCTGTATAATGGCAACAATGCAGCCCTACCAGTACGAGCTGGACTATTCTGAGGATGAAGTAATTGAAAGCAAAAAGATGTGGAAACGATGGGGAATCAAGCGATAGTTTGGCAGATGAATCACCAGACCATGAGCCTAGTCGCATGAAAGACGTTTCCACCTGGTGTACCTGCAATCGTTGCAAGGTCATGCGAACCGAGGAGAACTGCTGCTGCCAAGAAAACTCTGGATGCTTGGCCTACATATCGGAAGAAGACGCACCACCAGTATGCGTTACTGAGCTGCATGACTTCAGGGCGGCCTGCCTCACAAGGTCTGTGTGGAGGCTTATGATGGTGCTTATGCACAAACCTCACAACAGTTCGCCCTCACAATCTAAGTAACGAGTACGTGATGTCATTTTGACCACTGAGACAAGTAACATTTCATGTTTGTTTCCTACATTGTCTAACTTTGATCGATCGCTGACAAATTAATGTGCAAATTGAATATATTTCTTTGGATTTTTGGAAATCGGAGTATTCATCGCTTACGTGTCTTTCACTTTCAACTAAGAAACAATGTTTCTCTGTGATCCAAATCATTATGGGTTTGACTGGATGTTCACTTTTGAAATGTGTCGAGACTTCAAAGCCCAAGTTCATTTATCCACGAAGTAACTTTGGTAAGGGCAACTATGCCATAGAATTTAGGATGCATTTTCAAGTAAGGGTGGTACACTTAATCAGGTTCATTCAATTATCGTATGTATGTTTCTCTTCCACAGGTGGTACAGGCTGGTGGCCTACCGTTTGTTTACATGGTGACTTTATGGGAGGCTTGGATTTCGTGTTCGAGTAATACCCGCCTGTGTCGTTGGAGCCATTCACGTCAAATTCCCTGATGACAGCAGACTGTACAAGGCATTTTCACACACTGTGCTGCATCCTCAAGTATAACATTTGTAGTTTGTTTGTGCCATCAACAAACTTAATAAAATACAAGTGAGCATATAAGAATAGTTTTCAATTTTACAGTAAATCAAGAACACGCTCACTCGTTTGTGAGGGACATGAAAGAATGGTTGGTGCCCTTTTGTGCTCGCCTCATCCGAAACAATCCACCCCCGCCCCTCCATTATACCCCACTCCGGTACTGGGTGGGAACAGCCAAGGTGCCAAACACCATGTACACTTCAAAATTATCATCTGCACAGTGACCATTGTTCTCATGGCCTCCACAGACCCAGTGTCTCCAGACTCCCCTCTTCAAGACCCCGCTCCTGAAATCCACATCAGTGTCTCCTTTCAGCAGTTTTCAGGGCCTTTTGCGCTCGCCTCATGCCCATCCATCACCCCTCTAGTATCAATAGCAGTTCCCACCTGTGGCCAAGGTCGTACTGGGCCATAAGATTGTCTCTGGCACCGATGAAAACGTGGCACAAAGTTCAAATTCGCTATTCATTCCTTTTCGGGCATCAAAGGTGAGTATTTTAATGAAAAGGGGATGCAAATTGTGCATTTAAATTGTGCATTTAAATAAATATATATATTCATCAACCGCGTTCAATATTGCTAGCTGGTTAATGAATTAACTCATCAAAATGGCACACCTGGAACAAAAAAGTAGGCCACTTTCATTAACAAAAAAAGACCAACACAAGCATTTTGCGTTGGTGTTTGAACCCTGGCCCTATAGGCTGTAGGAGCAAACTGATTCCTGTGCGAACTAGCAAAGGGGCAGGGTGGGTGGGTATGTCGTATGTTAAACATTAAAGAAACACCTAGGGCTTAAGTAAAGAACAAATGGTCATTATTGCATTCTTACCGTTAGGGCAATATCTGGTAACACAATGAACGGTCTATGGAGAAAATATTAAAACGGAGGAGAAAATACAGCAACACTCTCTTGTTCAAGAAAAAACACTTGCAGGCTGTCCCTATTGGGAAGAATACCCTGTCCCTATCCTAAGAATCTCTCCCTGGGGGTCCGATGATGCATCGCCTATCTAAAAGGGATAGCAAGATGTTTCTCCCTACCCAACAAGTATACACATATACCTCAAAGAATTTGATTATTAAAAAGGTCAGACACAAGTGTGAAGTTGTTAAATCAGGGCAATGTACATTAGATGATGCCTCATTCGTGAGTGACAAGATGGGCACTGCTAGCAGGATTTTTCTGTCTAAGTTTTAATCACCGATTCGAGCAGTAATCCTGTCATATCGGAGCTTGTTCTGATCGTGTAAAAACACTGAACCCTCAAGAGAGAAGACCTAGAGGCTGCAAGCCTAGTCGTAGAGAACATTTCTTTATAACGTGTGCAATTTTCGTAGGTTGGACATGCATAGATTGGTCGACTGGTTTCGATAACCATAGTGACTTGGGTCATCTTCAGGACTGAAGGTTCCTGTCATGGAGTTTCACGCCTTCTATGGACCTTCAATGTGATCCAGGCAACACCTCTGTTTCCTAAGGGGAAACATAAGGTAGAGAACAGAGGGCTGAGTTTACCCCATGTGAAACACCTTTACACAATGGTAACTGTGTGTTATTAGTGTGTGGATTTAAGATCCCATAACCAATTGGGGTGGAATAAATATCAGGACTAACATGTGTGTCCTTTTTAGTTACACCCAGCTAAAGAAAGGCAGGAGAGGTGAGAAGGTGAGGGAAGCCAGTGAATAGCCTGCACTATTGATTTGTATTCTTATACCTTGATTCAGTAAACCACCTCCCTGTAGTAAGAGGCATGCAAGCAATGGTCATAAGAAAACTAATCTCTCACAGCCGAGTCACAAGCATGTATAGTTCAGCATGTTCGGGAATCCACGATTCATCAAAAGACTGGGTACAGTCTTGCATAAATTCCCGAACGATTTAATAAGAAGATGGATTATAAATTGCGGTTTTCCAGTTGACGAGATTGACAGCACAGGCTGTCTTGGACGACGTGAAGGGCAATCGATTCCGCATCTGCAGCCTGCACTTTACCAACGATATGTACAAACAATCTTAGTACACAAAAAAGCGTCAAAACAGAATTCTTCATAAATTTGCACACGCTGGCTCAGGTGAGTCCTGGACGATGGATTAGTTATGTTGTTGGTATGTAGGATGGTGGTTTTCATGAAGTATTCTCTATGATCTCTCAATTTTAATTAAGGTAGTGTATTGAAAAGGTAACTTCATGAATGTATTAGACCTTTTGGTGTATATTTACTTTCAATTTGTCTTACTAAAGTTTCCATAGTTACCATATTCTATTGAATTTTAGAATGTTTTACTTTACTATACTACATCTGTCCCCGCTTTTTGGAGCCTCTAATAAATGAGTGAATTGTGACCATTAGTAAACAATGCCATAGTGCCCTTTTTAAAGTATCATAATGTTTTCGTAATCTGTTGCTTGACATATCCCTTTTTTTTCGTAGAGCACACTGATGGAAGCACAGACCCTCAGAAGTGACAAAACCTTTGATGCATCCAGTATCCCAATGATGAGCCCTACCGGCATGCACAAAGGGATATTTTCAAGTGTTGTATCTGCCCACATATCTAATACTACTTTAACTTTTCCCTTGCCCTACTTTCTGACAATGTTCTGAAAATGAAGGAGCAAGATTCTGCATCAATTACTTTACTGGAGCCGACCTCAAGCTCACTCGCCTATCGTCAAGTAATTTTATTTTACTTGTCCTTTACTTCGCTGTTTACATCCGTACTAAAAAAAGTACTGTGTTATAGGGTGATGCTGGAACTTCGACTACAATCACTTCCTCCTTTACAACAGGTCCAGAGTATGAGGTATGCCTACTTAAAGTTCCCAAATCACATACACTGTTTTTGAGGGTATGTTTATGCGAATGTCCTATTAGTGTTGCAACAGCAAACCTTATAGTATACCGTTATTAATTATTTTTTGCTACTGTGTATTTAAGTGCTCTGTGTGATGAAAGGTTTTAATTTCCAGTACGACTGTCATTTTGTTTTTTAAATAAATATTTTATTCAAGGAATGTACCCCAGGTGTGGAATTGGAAGAAGAGTCACATGAACCACATGGACATCACATTGCATTTGGAAAACATTTTATGTTGTAACGTTTTCAAGTAACTCAAGTTGGTCCTGTTTGTAGATCATACATATGTTTGCGTGGAAATGAGATTTGCTTGACTTTAAACCATGTATAAACGCTGTTTTTTTCTCCAGCTTGATGGTGTGGTGGGTAAAGAGAAGCCCACGGTTCCGAAGCAAATTAAGAAAACAAGGGTAAAGAACAAACTAGTTTGTTTTGTAAAAGATTTTAGGCACCTGTTTTATTCATATTAGATTTTTAGTTTTAAAATGTTATTTGCTGCATGTGTGCTATACATTGAGCATGTTTTTCTACACATCTGTTAGAGGCCCAGAAGGAAGATAAGTATAAAGACTCAGACGACAAATGAAACCAAAGATGTCGCTTGCCAAACGGATTTCACAATGGAGCAACTACTATTTGATGTGCAGCATGGTCCAGTCAATAAGCAGACTTGTGATGCTTATATCCAGTGGCCGGAAACTGAATGGAATCTCACTGGTGAGCCGTACAAAGTGTCCATGGACTATTGCTACCATGTTCCAACTCGACAAGATGAAACTGGATACAATGAAGATGCATTGCAATTTCTCACAGACCCCTTGACACAATGTACACCCTCTAAAAATGTTCCACCCAAGAAACATTCAATGTTACCTGTTTCTCCAATCCATGTGCAAATAGCACAACCTGAACTAACAGAGACTGAAACTTCAATGCAATTGACTGAGGAACTTGCTAAAGATCTTGACTTCAGTTTGCCTAATTTGGGACATTTGTCCACCAGTCGAGTCACAAAACGCATTCATGCTGCACGATTGGCTAATAAAGGAGCAAAAATACATTGTATTCGATAGCTGCCTGCTAAGGATTGTTCAAATGCTGAAATGTGTCCATACATGATCCCCCTTAGGGAGGAACATACTGACTACAAAACCACTGTATTTATGCCTGTGACCCCTGAAAATGGGAGCCCCAATATTGCCAATTCTTCTACCTTAACCATGCAATGTATTGATGCACATGCCACTGTTTCTATGGTGACCTCTGAAAATGCTGCCTCCATGATACAAACCACTACTCTTACCCCCCACCTCAAATGTGCCTTGATCAACGCCCGGTCTATCAACGCCCATGCCCTAGACATTCACGACCTCGCCACCAACGACCTAGACCACCTCCTGGTCACTGAAACTTGGCTACATGAAGCCTCAGGCCCCGCACTCTCCCTTGCACTCCCACCTGGCTATGCTGTCACCAGACAAGACCGCCCTACCAAAGGTGGAGGAGTTGCACTAATAGCTAAAGACTCCATCATCAGAAAGACTGACAAAACTACTAACGATGACAGTGATTATCTAACGCACCATCTCTCAACACTGCACCATTACGCTTCATCTCATCTATAGCCCACCAGGCCCTCTAGGTGACTTTGTCTTCCCTCACCCACCTTTTGGCAGACAATCTGAAGAAATCAACCAAAGCCACCCTCCTCGGTGACCTCAACCTAGGCCTAAATGATACCAAAGATCCTGCCTCCAAATCACTCAATGCATCCCTTGAAACCCTAGGCTTTATAAACACTGTCACAGACCCTACCCACTCCTTAGGCAGAACACTTGACTGGATCGCCCAGCACAACTGCCCTCTCCCAATCACAGGTAATACTCATACCCCTTGGTCTGACCACCACATCATAACCTTTAATATCCATACCACCAGTTCCCCACCCCCCTCATCCCCAGCCACCGGCCCTCACAAGAAGCGCCCGCCTACTCACCAAAGAGAGACTCCTACCATTCCTACAGGGACCTGCCTTCAGACCTCCATTTTCCAATGATCCAGAAACCCTTGCGCAGAACTATAACACTGTCATCTCTGCAGCAATCAACTCCATTGCCCCTCTCAAACCTCGGAAATCTAAACCTACTAGCCACACTAATACCTGGTTCACCCCAGACCGCCTCAAACTCTGTACGGGCAAACGCTCTGCTCTAGCACGCTGGCAGTATTCCCATGATAACTAAGACAAACTTGACTTCAAATCACGTTCCAAAGAATATAAAAAGGCCATCATCCAAGCCAAAGCCAAATCATTTGAATCCATATTCACTGAAGCAAAATCCAACACTAAGGAAATGTTTACCATATTTAGAGAGCTTGAGACCCCAACACCCCCACCCAAAAATATTACCAAATATAAAGCCTGTTGTGATGGCATTCAAACAGCCATGCGTAACAAGCTGAACCTGCTTCAAGCTAAAATTATGTACACCAGACTTATGCTCTCCACCCCCCTACTCCCGCTACCCCCACCCACCCCTCGGTTGCCTCCCCTACCTTCTCATTCAAAACCATCCAGGAAAAAGACATCATCAACTTAAGGAATGGCATCAAACTCTCCAATTGCAAAGGTGACACCTGCCCCGCCGCCATTATCAATGACTGTGCTGACTCCCTTGCTCCATTTCTGACAGCCTTTGTCAACGCATCCTTCACCACAGGGAAAGTCCCTTCATCCCTCAAAGAAGCATGGGTCAGGCCTCTCATAAAGAAACCCACACTTGACCCCACCTCACCTAACAACTACAGGCCCATTACCACCGTCCCCTTCTTAAAATTCTGGACAAGGCAGCATACCTGCAAATTCAGCACTTCCTTGAGGAGAATAATAATCTCCTAGGACTGATACAATCTGCGTTTCGCCCCAAACACGGGACGGAGACTGCCCTACTCGACCTTAAAAACCAGATGGGCGATGCAAGAGACCAAGGCAAACCGGTCCTGCTTCTCCTGGATCTCTCCTCTGCATTAGACCTCGTAGATCACAACGTCCTATGCCATCACCTCACATTCACAGCCAACTTCTCCTCAGAAGCCAATACATGGATTACCTCATTTCTACAGGGTAGGACCATGCAGGTCTTCTCTGATCTAGCCACTGCCTCACCTACCATCATGCTATGTGGTGTACCACAAGATTCCTGCCTCTCTCCTACCCTTTACAACATCTTTACTTGCCCCCTCTTTCTCATACTTGACGCCATGGGGATCTCCTACACCAACTATGTGGACGACACGCAGATCTTTCTCACGCTTACAGGGAACTATGACACTGACTCCACTACTCTCAACATCTACAACATCATCCAAACATGCATGGCTGCCAGCTGTCTTTGCCTCAACTCTGACAAAACCAAACTCTTACTTGTAGGTTCCACTGACACCCTCAAAAAACTTGACGCCCAGTTTAGCCACTTCACCATCGACTCCATCAAAATCCCAGTATCCGATTCAGTAAAAAACCCTAGGCGTCTACTATCCATGACTAGGCAAGTAAATGCTATTGGCTGATCGGCTGCCTACCATGCAAAACTTCACAATGCAGTCAGGCCCTTCCTCTCCAATGACACCTGCACAAACTTAGCTAGAGCCATCACTGGATCCTGGCTGGATTACTGCAATGTTCTCTTCCTAGGGACCTCCACAAAAAACCTTGAGAAACTGCAAGTAATTCAAAACTGCGCCCTAAGTTCACCACAAGGCATCTCCAAAAGAGAGTGCATCACTGCCGCCAGAAGAGCATCCCACTGACTCCCAATAAAGGAGAGGATCATCTTCAAAGCCCCGACCCTCACCCACAAATGCATCCACCTCTCCACTCCAACCTATCTGTCTCAAGAATCCACCCTGCCTCCTCCACAAGACCGACTAGGACCCCCTATGTCAACATGCTCACTGTACCCAGGGTAAAAAGAGCTAGGGCAGGTGGTGCCAGCTTCTCCTACCTGGCCTCCCTACACGAACGCCCTCCCCACTGCCCTCCGAGCAGAACTATCACTCACTGCCTCTGTAAGGCCATGCAAACCACCTTGTTTGCCTGATCGCCCCAACATTCTGATGTGACTTCCTCCCTTTCCCAGGGATACTGCTTATTGTGTACGCCTTCTATGCATAATATGTATAACATCCATGCTATCTAATGCCTTGAACGTGTGCTTATTGTCACTAAGTCTCCTACAAGTAACAGCGCCACAATGCCCCTGGGCTGTCTGTGCGCTATGTAAATGTAAAATATAAAATGAATACATTAAGAGGGAACATATGCAGAGAGCCATTGGTGAATGTGTCTCGTGTATTGCAAGTCATTAACCTGTAAATCCATGCCAGCTGTGTACACCTCCATAATAGATTTTCATGGTCCGCTCAACCGAAAATGGGCAAAGTGCCTGCAGGGAATCTATGTTCAGCAGCTTTACTTTGTTGTGGGTTGACTTTCGGTAAGATTTCGAGTTTCTGTCAATTTGTGGGAGTTGAGAGTTGAGTTCCTTGCAAAAACCCAGTACTAAAATTTTCAAAGGAATTTCTTATTCCCCGCTATTAGTCAAGCCCTGAAAATTGAACAGATGTCAATGGAAAGTACATTCTCTGGCAAACGTTTCAGGTTATCTGGCGACAGACAGTGTGACAGTCCCGGATTTTCCGCAAAGTACTGCACATACTACTTTCAAGTCATGGAAAGTAAAACAAATTGTGAGTTTGGTGATCGTGTCTGAATGTACATTACTGTGGACATGGAGAAACCTGGTTTCATCAAATCCGTCAAACATCTTGAATCCATGATGTCTGTTCTTTTGTACGTGATCAAGCAACGGGAGCGTTGTGAAACGCGTTGTACGTGGTGAATCTGTTTTTACTGATGCCTAAATAAGACTAGATATAAGAAATACATACGTTGTTGTGTGATGGGTTGACCTGAAGGAATTCTACGAATTGGCATACGGCTGTAACTTGACGAGTGCCGTCTCACTTTGGAAGAAGTGCGATAACTTATATATATAAAATAATTTCTGAGGCTTGTGGAATCTGCTTAGATCACATGCTGTGCATAGGCCAACATCTAGTGGAAGCTGGAGAGAATTAGTTTGTTTTTCGAAACTCAAAAAGGGGTGTCGAACTAGGGCTTGCCAGTAATACTATAGTAATACTATCCCTAGTGTGACGTCCACTGTACCCATGCACCCTCACACGTGTAGGACCCTCAGATTGTCTTTTTCTGCCATACTAGTCGGGACTCATGTTGGGAGTTCCCTTGGCATTAGCCAATTATACTAAAATTATTGTTCAAACTTCCCCGTTCTGCCGAAGATCGACGCCGGTGAAGATCGAGGCAATCAGCCGTCGAAACTCCACGACGGACCTTGGGCCTCGGAAGGCCTTTGGCCTTGGCCCTGTACAAGTAGGGAGAGTGGCGGTGGTGGTCATACAGGCTCCTACATTTATTTCCTACATATATCCGCCCGCCTCCAAATTGATACATATGGAGAGTACTCTGTTCAAATTCTGCCCCAAGTGGAACGGGAAGTTCCCCTGGGTAGATAAGCACAATACGTGCAATCTGTGTCTCCCACGAGACCATCCCAAGGCTACCTGTCGAGCTTGCAAGCTCTTCAAGCCGAAAACACTTAAGGACCGCTCCACTAAACGCTGGGCCCACTATGCCAGGCAGCGAGAAGGGTCTTTTAGCGATGGCAGTGACTTCAGACACCCATGTGCAAGCTCCTGACCCCGGAGGACTGGCCTCAGTTATGGGGACCACACCCAGTGGCAGAAGTGCAACACACACCACTTCCACTGAGCACATCAGCCCCTGGCCGTGACTCGACATGCGTGTCGAGCGAAAGGCAACCGAAGACCCAGAGAGCGGTCCAACGATTCTGTGTCGTCTGGGCATTCTCGTTCGAGATCATGACAAAGACCAACCGTCCGTGGTTGAAAAAGGTGTTGCACTCCCAATACTCCCAGAGGCCCGATCGTCAGAAGACTATTCCAACCTCTATTCCCAGCCAAGACGCGTAGTGTCTACTCCCGAGATTTGGCGCCCTTCCAAGACCACCTCCGAATCTCGTTTCACCTCCGATTATCGATGCGTGGTGTCATATACCACCTCCGAATCTTGACATAGGTCGTCCGGTTCCTTGGAGGCCCCTAAAAATACTGGGAAACATTGTTCTAGTCATGGGAAGGGGGAGAAACAACACAAAAAGCCTTCAAAACTCCATGTTCATAAGAAAAAACTAAAAACCCCTAAATCAGTAGAAGGGTCCAAGGTCCCTGTCCCTCCCACTAAGGGAAAGATCATCCCTCCCACTGCTAAAGACATGGGTATGGAAGAAGAAACAGAGCAGGTTGTGGTTATCCCTAGCTCCAAGGATTGGAGCTCTGCTGATATCGACAGGGTTATGAGAAGAATGTCATTTATGGCAGACTTCTATGAAAAAGACACTAATTATTTCCATATTTATGCTCGCACACCAGCTACCTCGGCCCCTTTGGGGTTGAAGGATTCTCGACCCACTGATGGAAGACCCTGCTCTGATGCCCAGGTGCAGGATTTGGGCACTGACCCTTTGGTCATTGAATCTTACCATCCCGAGTCCTATTGCGATGAAACAGACCCACAAATGATGAAAGCCCAAATTGGGGGGGAAGGGGGCGAGGAGGAGGAGGACCACCTCTGGTGCATAACTCACCAGTTGATAATCAACCACTCCTCAATGAGGTACTGGCTAAAGCAGCAGCCCATTTTCAGATTGACACTCAAGATGGCCAAGAGGGCAGGGATTTTGCGGAAGAGATCCTGGTTGACAAAAGAGCCATTGCTCAGGCTATCCCTATACTAAAGTCTATCCAGTGTAGAATTGACCCCTTGCTGGTAACTCCAAATCTTACTCGTGCGGTGAATCCACGAGTTGTGCCGCACCTTCTGATCCCCTATACATTAGGGGCCAATTAAAACCAGACTCCCCGGTAGTAACAACCACCAGAAAGAGGGCAGGTACACACTCGCTTCGTCAGAATCACCTCCAGAAAAGGAGAGCAAGATCGGCAGGAAGGTTGTCACCACTTCTGCCTATCAAGCATGAATTGCAAACGCCACTATCCTTTTGGCAAGCTACAATTGCCACCAATGGGAACAAGTAGCTGCTTTGGTATCCTCTGTGCCTGAATCACTTAAGAGTCAGTTGGCTCAGCTGGCAGCAGATGGAAGGTCGGTTTCAGGATGCTTTCTGAAAACAAACTTTGATGCAGCAGATAATGCTGGAAGACTAATTGCCAAAGGCACTGTGATAAAACGTCACGCTTGTTTAAGACAAATTATATATGATTATTTTATTTGTATTGCGCTCGTACCCAAGTGTTTCCCCAATCTGGGTTCAAACCCGAGACTCAAGCCACTCTTATAGACGTGCCGGTGGAACCGGATGTACTATTCGGCAAGGCAGAGAAGGAAGCCTTAAAGACAGCTAAGGACGAGTACGAAAGCTTAAAATCTCTCTGACAACGCACCAGGACAGATGGGAAACTCTCACTTTCGTCGCTTTCGGGGCCAAAGCGCCCAGAGGGGTTCAAACTACTATCAAAATCAAGGAACCTCATGGGGCAACAATCGGTTAAAATCATCGCAAGCCTTCCCCAGAGGGCAGTGCAGAGGCCGCGCTAGGGGTAGAGGCAGCCCCGCCAGAGGTGGTTCGCCACCCAGTAAACAGTGTCGTTCCACTTCAGGTCCCCACCCATGCATCCCCATTAGGGGGGGCACATTTCCACCTTCACCCACGCATGGGAGGGGATGACTTCGGACAGATGGGTGCTGTCCACAGTGACCGCAGGATACTGTATAGAACTACTAGAGCACCCCCACGACCATCCTCCAAGACAGAAGGTACACTTGTTAGAGCACCAGAGAATCCTCCTCGAGGAGATCGCCATTCTGCTTGCAAAGGATGCCACAGAACTCGTCCTGAGCAGCCAGGTAAATGGGTATTTATTCAACCTACTTCCTTGTGCCAAAAGATCTAACCATGCGCCCAGTATTAGATTTGCACCCTGCAAACAAGTATGTCAAGGGACAAAAGTTCCGCATGACTACCCTCCAAGAGGTAATCCCCCCTACTTAAAAAGGGGGATTACATGGCAACATTGGATATGAAACATGCCTATTTTCAAATTTCAATGTTCCCAGCGCACAGAAGGTTCTTGTGTTTCAAGATAGTGCTGGTTGTCTTTCAAAGTGCTGCCCTTCGGAATAGCCTCGGCTCCAAGGTTATTCACCAAGGTACTGGCGGCGCACCTAAGCAGGGAGGCAATCCCAGTGTACACTTACTTGGACGACTGGCTCATCACAGGGGAAACCCCCCTTAATTTGCAGACTAAAAATCCAAAGAACTATTGACCTCCTCTTCCAATTGGGCTCCTAAATCAACGAGAAAAAATCAAGCCTGGCGCCAAGCACCTAAAACAGTTCCTATGAGCTGTTCTAGACCCCCAAGAGGGGTTAGCCTTTGCATCAGAAGAAAACATTTGGAATATGTTGCTGCAAATTCCTCACTATCAGGCCGGTCGCCAAATAAGGGTACGCAAAGAGATGCGTTTGCTGGGCATGATGGCATCTTGCATTTACCTGGTTCCCCGCGCGCGCCGGCGCATGCGACCCATGCAGGAATGGTTGACGAAACAGTGGTCTCAGGCAAGTGGTCAGTGGGACGATCTAGTGGTCGTTTCACTAACACAAGTAGAGTCTTTGCTGGTGGACAATAGAGAATCTTATGAAGGGGAAACCTTTCAACGATCCAGAGATACAGGCCGTTGTCACAACAGACGCCTCCCTAGCAAGGTGGGGAGCCCACTACCGGCACCAGACAGCTCAGGGTCTCTGGTCTCACACACTGGCTCAGAACCACATCAACCTGCTAGAACTTCTTTGATGTCCTGGGTGTTAATCTTATCAGTGCACGGTGGTGGCGTGAGTTATGGTTGCTTAGCTTACCATAACTGGCGAATTTCTTCAGTGAATTTCATGGGTATTTACCAGTGCATGCTATTTTCCTACAACTTACTAATACAACTTACTAATATCCTACTTATAAAATATAACTATTTGTGTCCAATTTACAGTGTCACCTTAAAACCCTGCCATTTACCATCTTCTAGAATAATTTTTAACACTTCTATACATGTTTTGCAACTATTTCAACTAGTTTTGCATCCGTAGACGTCTACGAACATCTGACTTCATTGTGGACCTTCTGGACAGTGCCACATGACCATACGTTGGCGCGCGGCATGACGTGTCCAACAACCCGTCCGCACTTCCCAATAAGATCCGTCCGTCATGGACAATTCGGAACTGCATTTTCTACTGATCTAGCAACTTTCAACTTCTAAATTTCCCTTGCACACCTCCTACACCTTTTCAAACTCATTATCCATTACCAATCTAGTACACAGTACATACTTGGAAGAATTTTATCAAAACTGCCATTTATCTTACAAATGGCATCAGTTATTGCCATCCCTCCACCCAAAGAGACACCACCAGCTGGAGGACCTTCACAACAAAAAAAGCGCAGTACTTTCTAGCACCAAGATCGAATCATGTGTGTGCCAGTTCTGCTACTGTTGGGAGTGTACGAAAGGCTAAAGCTACCAAAGTGACATGCACTGAGTACAATTATTTGCTGCCTACCTGGACAGTACTCCTACAGGACCACCTCCATGCGCCACCACACCAAATCCTATGTCCGCAATGCTCTCAAAGGTTATTCCTTTCTCAGCAAGTAGTAAGCTGTCTTCCTCCACTCATCTTCCTCAACAAATACTGTAACCACACAGCCTGATGTCTGCTGGCTTTGGTGCCTTATAAATAAATAAGGAGGGCTACGGACCATTATCGTCCATTGCAGCCCCTGAAATGGGGGATAAAGGCCATTAGCACCCCTGATTCCCAAAGCGGGAACCCAGGGTGCTAAAACATAGATTTTTCTTCCTATAGCTGTAAGAAGGATTATCCTTCCTACAGCGGGACGGAAGCCTGTGGCGTCCCGCTGTAGAAAGGAAAATACTTTTCCAAGACGGGCAACATGGAAAGAGAAGGAGGGGCTTCGTACACAGCCCCTCTTCCCTTGCCATGGTAGCCTTCAAAACCCTATGAACATATTACCACAAGCACTTTTTTCCCCTTTCAAACCTATCCTACCTTCGAATAACCTTACCACATAACCGGTCCCAGATGGACATAGCCACTTGCACGTTCTCAATGTCACTGGGCCTAGTAAGATAGTTGTTTTGTTCTCCCCTGTTCCCCTCCCTTGCCTTGTCGCACTCTGAAACATTTGTGTACGAGCGCGATCCAAATAAAATATCATCATATCATATATCACTTTAACACCATTTTTCGTCCCTAGCGGTAATGGCCAGTAGCCATATGACCTTATGCCATGCCCAAACAATCTGGCTACTGCCCACAGCCACAGGCTATACCTCAGTCACCAAAGGTTTATGACTATTTTTAGTACCTACATTATTACACTTATCAAAAAATAAAACAAGGGCACATTTGCAAAACCATGCTTTAAAGTCCTTGCCAATGCTCCTCACGAGTTTGCTCGAAATCTGCCCATGTTTTATTTTTTAAAGTGTCAGAATGTATGTACATACAATAGTCATATAACTTAGCCCCCACTTGACAAAATCCATTCAGTCTTTACACAAATATTGAAGGTTGGGTCTATAAACTTTCTCAAAACCTTTGTCCACATTCGTCAAATAGCAACAAAGTTATAAGCCATCTAAAAATGTTAAGACCCCCCTCTTGAGAAAATCCCACCAAATGTATAACTAGATCCAAAATCGTTTTGCCAAATGTTGTGCAGATTCGTCAAATGACACCACATTTATATGCCTTTATAATATTTTGGGACCACCCCCTCTAATTTTGCCCGCTCTTGACAGAATCCCACAAAACTTTGCAAAACCATTCAGGATTAGTTCTAGAATAAAATTGCAAAATTACATGCAGTTTCATTAAGTGGCGCAAAAGTTATTAGCCATCCAAAAACCGCTTTTCCCCAACCCTGTAATGCAGAAATAGGTACAGATGTCCTGACAGATGTCCTAGGACATCTGAAGTGTCAGCAAACAGCACAAGACTGCCCCAGGACATCTGGAGTGTTCGCAGACTTTCGGGGGTTGAAGCAACCCGTTTTTTGGATTCTTATGGCCATATCCAATCCTCACCCCCCCCACATAACCACAGATTGTTTGTTGAGTTTGACAATTTAAATGTTGCTTTTTTTTAAATTTAAGTTTTCACCGCGCTGTTCGCGGACCCCAAAAAAGTCAGTGAATCCATGATGGCGGGCGTTTCAGGAAAACCAACGCCTTTCACGTTTTCTCACCACCCAATCAGCGGCCGCGTCCCGATGTCCACGGACCACGCAAAAGTCAAGTCAATTTTTCTGGCCAATCAGAAGCCAGTCCGCGGACCGAACAGGGAAGTGAGTCTGCGTACCGGACATAGATATCACACATTTTTTTGCCATACGTTTTGGTCATTTAAAAAAAAAAACTACTGGACGGATTTACACCAAATTAACAAAAGCAAGCTTTTGGGACCAATTTGGTGAAAATCCGTCCAGCGGTTTGTGCTGTAGGCGTGAGCAAAGTTTTATCCCATTATGTCTATGGGAAAAAATACATTTTGGGACCCCCTTGACCAAACCTCACCAAACTTTACAAAATAGTTCAGAGTGGGCCATAACTCTGTTTGCAAAGTTTGGTGAGGATTCGTCCAGGGTGAGCAAAGTTATAAGCCGCCCAAAAAGTGCTCTTCCTGTGAGATGAGCAACTTAACCATAACTACATGGCCGCTACTGCAGGCCATGTAATAAATATATATATTTTTTTACAAATTTTATTTTGTATTTTCTTCTCGAGCGCAGTTACAAACATATCTACGATAACAAGTATAGCAGTTTAACAATTTCCATGAAGTCAGTTTTCATTTCCTTCAAATGTAGGCTTCCGGTTGTAAACAATCGAACTCCCTCCACCCCCCCCTTTTCTCTGTTAGTCTTGGCAGTGTTTGGTTGAGAAGATTTGCATATACAGTTAGGTGCAATGCAGGGTAGGATTATCTTTACCGGTCTGGCTTGGTCAAAGGATAGAGACTTTACGAAGGATTCTGGGTGTAAAGTACACTTGTTCTCTGTCAGTAAACTCATGTAGGGGCATCCACGTGTTCAAGTATTTGGGATACGAGCCATATGCCAATGATGTCACCTTCTCCATGGCCATGACTCCCCACAGCCTTACCCACCACATGGGCAGCGGACAAGCCCACCACATATGAATCAAGTCTCAAGTGTCCCCACAGTCCTGCCAACAAAGTGAGGGGTAGTTCGAGTTAATGGAGTGTGTACGTTGTGGTGTCCTATACCATCTTAGACCTAGTTTATAGGCTGCTTCTTTGATTGGGACACATTTAGAGCTTTTCGTGGCCCGCTGCCATATTTTATTTTTTCCCACATCTTCCTGCCATTTCCTCATGTATGGTATAGTTTCTTCCGGGTCCGCCTCACTGAGTAATCGATATATATTCTCGATACCCCCTTTTCAGGTGCCCCCATACTTTGTGAGTTCCAACCCTGCTGGTTCCTGGGATGCTCCCACTTTTTTTTTTTGTGTTCGTGGTCCAATGATATCGTTCAGTCTCCGGTATCTGAAATTTACCTTTGCACCCTTCGAATATACGGGGTACCGCGTCTGAGTAAAATTCCTCCACTGTCGGGGTTCGCCCACCCTCCCAACGGGACCAAAAATAGAGCTGCGTGCCTGGTGTAAAGTCTGGGTTATGGGCCATCAGCGTAAGTGGGCGCCCTCCTATCTTTATCTTCTTACCCCATAATGCCTTGTCCCAGTACCACAGAGTGGCTTTAGTCGTTTCCAACAGTGTTCCTTCTCTCCCTCTCTCGTACACAAGAACCCCAGACCCTCGGGGGCGGGGGGGGGACCCTGTTGCTTCCGATTCCAGAGTTAGCCATAGATTCTGGTTTTCCCAGGGAACCCATTGTAACATTGGTGCCACCTGTGCTGCCCATAGGTATATGTGGAATTCTGGTACCCGCAGCCCCCCAATTGCTTGTGGCCGAAACAGGACCTTCCTTGGGACCCTGGGTGTCTTCCCTTTCTAAATGAAGGTCATGACTTTCTTTTGTAGGTTCTTAATTGCTGGGTTTGGGATCCGCAGCAGGAGTGCACCCATTACGTATAAGAACCTGGTTAGAAGGGACATCTTAATAACTGTTATACGTGCTGACCAGGACAGTTCCTGCAAGTTCCATTTTTTTTAGGTCTTCTATCAGGGTTTTCAGAAACCCTGGGATATTTGCCCCATATAGCCTTATAGGTGGGTGTTAAGTGTATTCCTAGGTAGGCAATGGACTGTTCCCATATTAGCGGGTAGTGCCTCCCCCATTGTATAACCCGTTCTGGCTCTTCAGTGACGTGGATTGCCTTGGATTTGGGGTAACTGATGTGAAACCCTGAGACCCCCGCAAATTTGTCTAGTAATTTAATGGCCTGGGGGAGTGAATGGACTGTTGTCTTTTAGGAACAGTAGAATGTCATCCGCGTAAAAGGCTATTTTCTGGGGTCCACACGATCCCACCTCCACTCACTGTATACCTTGTGCTGTCTGGGCCATTTGTGCCAGGGACTCCATGGCCATGCCAAAGATCAACAGGGAGCGCAGGCACCCTTGCCTAGTTCCTTTGCAAATTGGGATGCTGTCGGTGAGTTGCCCATTAATCATTAGTTTTGTGGTCGCATTCCTAGAATTGGCCAAGATCATACGGGTAAAGACAGGCCCACATCCAAATTTCTCGAGGGTCAACTCTAGGAAGCCTCAATCCAAGCTATCAAAGGTTCTGGATGCGTCTAATGCCAACACCGACATATGTTCTCCTGTCCTCCTTCCCCATTCAATGGTGTTTATAGGCCTGCGGATGTTGTCATAGGTGGGACACCCCTTTACAAAGCCCGCCTGGTCCGGGTGAATGACCTTCTGGAGGATGTTAGCCAGTCTCTGTGCCAGGATAGTGGAGTAAATCTTTGCATTCCCATTTAACAATGAGATAGGGTGGTAGCTTGCGCATTCAGTTGGGTCTCTACCCGGTTTTAATAAGAGTACTGTGGTAGCCGGACCCATATCCCCCGAGACATACCCATTATCCCTTATATAATTGAAGAGGTTTGTTAACGGACCCGCCAGGATATTCTGAAATGTTTTGTAATAAGCATTACAGAGACTGTCTGGACCCAGAGATTTGTTCCCTTTCAGGGCCTTTATAACCCCACGTACCCCCTCCTCCCATATTGGTGCCTCCAGCCTCTGCCTATCCTCTTCTGTGATTTGCGGCACCTCCACTTGTGCCAGGAATTCTGCCTGTGCTTCCCTGCAGATTATCCCCTTTCAAATTGCTTGAGTAGTATGTGTGCATAATCTCGGATATCCCTCCCCCCCCAACCCCTCTTTCCATTCCTCCCCCCTGGGTGTTTGAGTTGATTGATACGTTTACGGTCTCTTTATTTCTTTAGTTTGATCGCTAATAAGCGATTAGTCTTGTCCCCTTTTATGTAGTACATCTGTTTTGTCTGAAGAAGGAGCTGTGCAGATGCATCCGCATAGTGGGCCTCTAATGCAGCCCTGGTTTGTTTGAGTTCCCGCCATGCTTTTTGTGACCTTTTGTCTCTATAGTGGGCCTCTGCGGTTTTTACTTTAGTTCCTATTTCATGCCTCTCTTTTCATTTTCTCTCCAGGAAGTTTGCAGTGTGCGCGATAAATTTGCCCTGGACTACCGCCTTGCTGGCATCCCGTATTGTTCCACCCCGGACATGGTATTTTCTTTAAAGTAATTCCTTAATGCTAATTTTATGTCCGATCTAAGGGCCTGATCTTTTAGGAGTATGCTTAGACGCCACGGTTTGCGGGCCTGCGAGAGCGGGGTCTGCATCTCCATTGTCCAAGAGACCGGAGCGTGGTCCGATATGCATCGTACCCCTATTTCCAACCCTGTGACTTGTGGGATAACTGTATCAGAAACTAGTATCATATCCATCCGGGAGAAACCTTTGTGCGCGGCTGAGAAATGGGTGTAGGCTTTTTCTTGGGGGGTGAGAAAACAGCCAGGTCTCTATTAAATGTAGGTCCCTAAGGAACTGGGCCAGAGCCGGTCTTTTCACGTTATCATTGGGGGTCGCAGGGAGAGTTTTGTCCATTGGGGTGTCCATTACACAGTTGAAATCTCCCCCACGCCCTATTTTGCAATTTTTGGTATTGACCCCAATAAAACCCCATTTTGTTTATCATTCGGAGCATAAATTGCCACCATGGTGACTTGCTGACTCATCAGTGTCCCTCCCAGGATCAGACGCCCGCACTCCGGGTCCCTTTTGACAAATTGCTTCTGGAAACAGCCCCTCTTAGCTATAACAATGCCTACTCTTTTTTGTTACACTGCAAGCTAGGAATTGTGTTGGGAAGGCTCCATGTTTCAGCCTGTGTTCATCCCCTGGGAGTAAGTGGGTCTCCTGCACCCATACCACTGAGGCTTGCAGTTCGGAGAGCCTTCTCATAATTGACCTCCTTTTTATTGGAGAGTTTAGCCCATGAACATTTAACGTAACAAATATTAAGTCAGCCATACTTGGAATTATGTTGCATATCCTCTAACCAGCCCCCATGCCTGCCAAGACCTTAGGTGTCATCACCTACGCTATACTTATCAACAACCATAACTTTTCCCCCATCCAGACCCCTGCCCCTCACACCCACCCCCTCTAACTTATAACATTTTCGTGACCTTCGGGGGGTGTGGCTTGGCAACCCTGGACTAGGCTGCTCTTCTTGTGAGCTCCTGTGATCTGAAAACTGATCCGGATGTGTGCACGTATTTCTAATCTTAATTCCAGTAAGAAAATATGACCAATTCAATGGGAATATAATATTCAATGGGAATATAAGAGGACTCCAACGCATGTTGCCACAAGCAGATCGAATGGGCAGAACGGAAGATATGGAACTTTGATGTTCATGAAGGGCACTACGGAGCTGGGAGCAAAATGGCGGCTGTCCCTGGACAAAGGAGCCCTTTGATGGGAGGGCTGTGATCAAAGCGAATGCTGGAGAGGACAGAAGAGCCGGCACTCCTCGCAGTCACTGACAATAGCTAATCAGCGTAGAACATTGGGTGAATCTGTGGAATGTAGTCGCTTGCACTGGTGCGCCCGCGGGACCGCAGCTGTCAGAGATTGCCCTGGGGGCACCTGTGATGCCAGCGAGGAGGACCCCTGGAGAAGTGCAGGGATGACAGCGCTACGGAAGCCAGAGGTCCCGGCAGTGAGGACATGCAACACCCA
Organism: Ambystoma mexicanum; assembly: GCF_040938575.1. NCBI lineage: Eukaryota > Metazoa > Chordata > Amphibia > Caudata > Ambystomatidae > Ambystoma > Ambystoma mexicanum. The sequence goes on from NC_090937.1 coordinate 1,099,320,757, forward strand.
CAGGCTGGAACGACCTTAGCGGCTCCAAGCTAGGCTAGATGATGCCTCTGCAGCCTCGGAACAACGGATGATCGCGCACAACACGGCGGGCATGTTGGATGCAGGAGCAGCAAAGCGCGTCTGCAATGAATGGAGAGGCGAGCAGTAAAAAGGCCGGATGGAACCCCGTCGGTCTGTATTGCATAGCAAGATGTAAGGAAACGTGGCCATAGTTGCTGCTGATGAACACTAGACAAAGACAAGATACTAAAGAGGCAGACACAGCTCTGGCAGAGGAGAAGCACGGCGGAACACTGGCACAACCCCCCCCCTCCCTGCGAGTTAACGGGCATCACACAGAGTGCGATGAGCCGAGGAAGCGGCTCCTGGTGGAATTGTGTTGAGTTGAGTTGCACCGGACGTGAGCAACATCACGAGGATGGCAGATAGTGGCAGTAAGCCCCAGACGGAGGCGGCCAGGTGCCAGGCCTTGAGGCATCAGGAGGCCGCCATCGGAGGACGCACCTCTTTTGATTAAAAGGCAGTGACAGACCGACGGACTGGAGGGATGCGAGTTAGACATCCCAGGCGAAGTGTGTAGGGTTCACTGGACCGTCCAGAATGGGCACCGGACAACTGCGTTGCACGGGTGGCCACACGGAATGCCATTGTGTCAGCTGAGCTAACGTCTGATGCACCATACACTGGCGAGCTAGTACCCTAATCCTTGAGGATAGAATGGGTATGCACTAACTGCCAGCATGCATCACTGCCCGGGGAGTGGTGGCACACATGGAACATAAAGGAGCGGCGCTTTGTGGGCGTTGTCAGGGTCCGAGCACTGGACTAGTGAAGGGCAGGGGCCCCCACTGGTGAATCATGACTGTGCAGGCCTGAAAGGACAGTGGGTGAGAGATGCAGATCCCACACGTGGTGGACCCGCACACCAAGGAGCAGGAGTAAACTGGAGGCAGTGCCACCGGGAGCCCCGCATCTGTAAAGTTAGGGCTGCAGACCGACAGAGGAACTAACATATTACCGGTGATTTGCAACGTTGTGCAGCGGACGGGAGGTGCCAGTGACGTCCAGTGCAATGGCCCTCAATTGTGGCAAAGTCAAAGGCAAGCAGCCATCAATGGACACCTTCACTAAACTGCAGCAGTCCCCAAACACGCCCGCACAAGCCATGGCCACTACACCGAGAGGGAAGACCTCGCCAAGGGACGACCACCTGATCCTTGTGGCCATTACGGAACTAAAATCCTTGTGGGGGACTGCGATGGCATATCTGAAGGCGGCACTGGAATCTAAGATAGACGCAGTAGGGGTGGATGTCAACCTACTGAGACATGATCTGAGAGCGTTGGCAGAACGCATGAGTGATCTAGAGAAAGCTGTGAAAACTAACACGGATGTCTGCACCACCAACACCAAGGCGGTCCACATATTGAAACAACAAGTGTCCAACCTTGAAAACCAAGCAAAGGAGGCGGGAGGGCGAGCAAGACACAATAACATATGCGTCGTGGGCCTACCGGAGGGAGAAGAAGGCTAGGATCCTACGGACTATGTGGAGAATATGATCATCCAGGAAATGGGGGGGCTAGCAAGCTCTCCCAGGGGTTTGCGATCAAACAGGCGCACAGGGCCCAGAAGAGGAGGCCTCAACCTGGAGCTCCTCCCCGCGCAATAATAGCAAAGATATTGAACTACAGAGACGGGGAAAAGATCCTATAACTTTTTCGGAAAGGTGGAACAATAACTCGGGCATCTGCGACTGTCACCGCTTACCCGGATTACACCATGCTGGTGCAGAGACAGCGCTACAGCTATGTGGCAGTGAAAAGAAGATTGCGAACAGCCGGATTCAAATATATGCTTTTGTACCCTGTAAAACTCCAGGTCCTACACAAAGACAAAGCCCATTTCTTTGAATCCCCGGAGGAGGCGACACCCTGGCTGGACGCCCAACGCTGCCCAGAGTCTGAGGACGGTTGGGAGCGAGATGGACAGGATAAGTGTCCCGTTGCCATGCTGGTTGTTGGGGGCGGGTGATACCATAGTGGGGATACCTGAAGGGGGTGTAAAAGGCACATCAGAAAAGTGCGGATACTAATTACTTGTACAGTCACCAGGTTGACTTGTTGGATTGGAATATAGAAGTGTGCAAGCTAGATACGAGCTGTGCATGCGCAGCGATTTGTAGCCCAACATAGGAGACACAGGATGTATGCGACCTAGTCCCAGAAGTTAGAGTAGTTGAAGCGCCGGTAGGGCGATATCTCCCTTCTGTGTCCCGAGTACTGGCTGATAGCCAAGAAAAGGGCAAGATGCGGGGGTGCCTGAGATCCAGGGATGGAGCTGGGCATCAGTTGGGATGGGGGTGGGAATGTGGGGAGTTGGAGATTGAGTTGGGGTTGGGAAGGGAGGAGGGACTGGCACTTCAGGCAGAGGATGGAGAGCTCCAAAGGGGTGGTGGGGACATGGCTAGAACATGGGGGACCTTAAAGTAATTTCTTGGAATGTCAGGGGGCTCAACAACTACCTAAAAAGGAACAAGGTCTTGATGTATCTAAGAAGGCAGAAAATAGATATTGCCCTAATACCCGGAGACTCCCTTCACAAAAGAGAAGCTAGAGGTGATGAAGTGGAAGGGGACTGTCATCTGTGCAACATATACGGCTTATGCCAGAGGAGTGATCACTTAGCACTACATGTCCCATTCCAATTACTACAGTCCACAGTTGAAGCGGATGGGAGGATGGTATCAATAAGTGGGCTGGTAGAAAATAAAGGAATATGTATTATAAATACATATGCCCTGAATCAGGACACTGTGGCATACTTCAAGACCCTATACAACAAAATAAGCCCGTACCTGAAGGGGGGGCGGCGATCTGGGGTGGCGATTTCAACTGTACATTAGACCTGAGGGTAGATGGGTCAGATAAAAAATGAGACGGACCCGCTCCTGCTGCCAGGGCCCTACAGACTCTGTTGACAGATTTCCGGCTAGAGGATACATGGAGGGTACACCACCCACAAGATACAGTATTCGCATTACTCCGCCCCACAGAATTTGTACACGAGGCTAGACTACATGTTTGCCACACAGGAGATGATGGCGGAAACAGCACAGACAGAATACAAGGCGTGGGTCCTATCGGACCACTCGCCATTGGTTATAACATGGCAATACCGACCCCCAAAGGCCAGGATTCCAACGTGGCGACTTAGAGCTGAGGCACTGAAGGATACAATGTTTAGGGAGGATCTGAAAGAAGAAATTGTAAGCTATTTTGAGTACAATACTGGGAGTGTTGAGTTGGCCAGTACACTATGGGAAGCTTTCAAGGTGGTGGTGAGAGGGATAGCTATAGCTAAGTCTAAAGGGCTGCAGGGAGGTATATTTAGGGAACTGCAGAAGGCAGAAACAAAGCTGGAGACAGTGTTGAGCAGGGGAGGCAGCACCAAGGAGGAAGCTGAAACTATAAGCCAACTGCAACAGGAGTGTGCAGGACACTGGGAGAGATTATGTAATCTAAACTATAAAAAATACGTAGAGAGGCAGCATGCAGGTGAAGACAAACCGGGGAGGATGTTGGCATGGTTGTACAAAAGTGAGACCCCTAGACCACCGATCAGAGCAATAACAGGGGAGAATGGGCAATTAGTGGACACTGAAGAGGGCGTAAATCGAGAGTACCTTGAATATTATAAATGATTGTATGGGGATAAAGGAGGGAGCGATAGCAGGGAGATAATGGACACACTGGAGGACATAGGCCTCCCACAAATAAGCACAGAGGTGCGAGAGGACTTGGATGCCCCAATCACCCTAGAAGAACTAGAAGAGGTGGTAGTGCAACTACCCACCAGTAAGACCCCAGGGGCTGATGGACTCCCCAATGAGTTTTACAAATCGTATAGCAATGAGGTGCTTACCCCGCTGCTGGCAATGTTAAATGAGGCATTCGAAACAGAGAGGCTACCAGAATCTCTGAGAGAAGCGATCATCATCCCTCTCCCCAAACCCAACAAGCCAGGCAAGGATTGCAGATCGTATAGACCGCTATCGATGCTGAACCAAGATAGAAAAATGCTCACGGCGGTGTTGGCAAATAGAATGAAACGAGTCATAAGCAAACTAATACACCCTAATCAGACCAGATATGTCCCGCGCAGAAACATATCCGACAACCTTAGACGACTTCATCGGGTTATAGAGCGCACCAAAGGAGACTCGGGTGAGACTGCAATTGTATCGCTTGATGCAATAAAAGCCTTTGACTCTGTCAAATGGCTCTGGCTGAGTGCAGCCCTGACTAATTATGGGATGGGGCCTAGGTATCTCAAATGGGTCAAATTATTGTATAGTACACCGCTAGCCAGAGTCAAGGCGGGAGCGATCATTTCGGAGAGGTGGCAACTTAGTAGGGTCATGAGACAGGGATGCCCGTGGTCTCCGATGTTGTATATCCTAGCACTGGCGCCCCTGGGAATATACCTGAGACAGCAGTATGGGGTAATGGGGATCAGTATAAAAGGGGAACCGCATTTAGTTTCGCTATATGCAGATGACCTGTTGCTGTACGTACGATATCCTGAGGAAAACCTCCAATATATCCTGGAGGTGATGGAGCGATTTGCGTCGCTGTCTGGCATAGCAGTGAAAGTGAATCCCAATAAATCATGCATATTCCCGTTGGGGAGGTATTTAGGGGTCCCACGTGATCAACTACCAGTCTTACAAATACCATGGGAGCTAAACACGTTCAGATACCTGGGGATAGACATTTATCACACGGTAGCGGTAGAAAACCAGCACAACACTGAGAAAGCAGTAAAGAACATCGAAAATAGCATGAGGTTCTGGACTAAGCTCCCCTTGGCAATGATGGGAAGAGGGGCGCTGTTGAAGATGGTTGTATTGCCAAGATTATTACATTTCTTCGGGAACATACCAAATCTGATACCAAGGCGATTTTTTATTATGCTACAGAGCATATGCAAGGAATTTCTATGGCACGGGACTAGGAATAGAATTGCCCTTTGGCAGTTTTATACCCCCTTTATCATGCGTATTTTGCAGCTTCCAAACTATGAGGTCTATTACTTAGCTAGTCAACTACAATACATGGCCAAGTGGTTATCAGAAGATCCGACCTCAGAATCGAGATTGTTGAGACTGGAGTGTACCCCCTTCTTCCTGAAAGAAGTGATATGGCTGCCCAAATTAGAGTTGAGAGAACGCCCAAATATGATGGTACTGGGATGGATGATATGATATATGATATGGCATTTATAATGCGCCTATACACAAGTGCTTCAAAGCGTGACAAGGCAGGGGTGGGGGAACAGAGGGAAGACAGACAACGATCTTACTAGGCCAAGCAAAGGCACAAAGCTAGTCAGGTCTTGGAGAACCCAAGCCCGTGTTCTCCGCAAATGCCGTTAGTGGCATTGACATGAGGAGATGGGCAACTAATGAAGACGATTCGAAGGCATTGGGAACCGGTGGGGATCATAACAGTGGGAGACATATGGCAAGAGGGGGAGATAAAGGAATTCGGGGCGTTGGTGGAGGAAACAGGGTTACATGCAGGGCAGTATATTACATATAACAGAATGGTACGGCGGAACAGAGAGACATGGTTGGAAATAACACTAGCAGAGCAGACTGACGCAGCCATAGAAACGATATATGATATAGCAGAAGGAGGGCATGCGATTTCTAGACTATATGAGCTAATGATGCCTAGAGTGGGGAAGGAAGTGGCCCAATTAAGACATGACTGGGAAGATGTCGGTGAACCCATGAGTGATGGGATGTGGGAGAGGGCCCAAGGATACCACAAAGTATCTAGGAACGCGAGGGTGCAGCAAATACAGCTATATGTAACCCACCGAGCATATGAAACCCCAGAGAATAGCTAGATTCAAGAGTGCAAAACGACAAACATGCCCCAAATGTGGGGAAGAAAACACTGGGATGACACATGTTTTGGACATGCCCTGAAATTGGGAAGTTCTGGTAAGAAATAGCCTGCCGGCTAGATGATAAAGGGATTAAGCTAAATGTTGAATCAGCGTGGGCATGTATGATAGAAGGGTTCCCTAGACCACGCCAATTAAAACATGTAAGTCAATTTAAGGACTTGGCATATATACTCGCCAAGCGTAGAATCGCCATGGGATGGAAGGCATGCAACAGACCAAGGGTAGAAGTCTGGTGGAGAGATCTTCAGAAATGGACTGAAGCTGAAACAGCAGTGTGGCATGAAGCGGGCAATAAAGGAGGGAAGGAAGAAGCGGAAACCCGACGGCTTGGAAACACTTAGTGGCCACACTATATGGGCCCACCCAGGACTGGTCAAGCGACCAGGACTCTGTCGAGGACATAGAAAGGGGAACCCCCCTAGAGGAAGTAGATGTGGATCGCGAAATGGAGTAGGCTTGAGTTAGGGGTAGCAGTAGACCTTGGATGATATATGCAAAATGTTGAAATATTGTGACATGCACTGCAAGGTTTTGTTGTGGTGGTTTTTGTGCTACAATTAATAAAATTGTTTTAAAAAATAATTAATTAAAAAAACATTTTCGTGAACTTCACCATTAACTTCCACCATGATCCATCAGTGGCTCACCGGGTTTGTTCTCCCTGGGAAAATAGGGATCCATCCCCCGTCCCCTTGCTTGAGTATGTTTCTTACATGCTTCCATTCCTGGGTGTATGCCCCCTGAGAGATTCAACCTCGATTGTCGCCCAGCACCCCTTTTCGTATGACCACCTGCCAACCCCTACAAAACCTTAGTAGTCGTAGCAAGTGAAGAATATAGTCAACAATTCACTCCTTCATATATGCCCATCATGTAGGATCTGCTGCTTTAGTCTCCCTGTTGCGGCCCTTCTGACAAGGCTGCGTTGGTCTCCATTGCTCTCCCATCATATTGCCATCTCCTGGGTGTCCAGAGGGATTTCCCTCCGCATCGTCGCCCCCAACGCCGTCTTCTCTCATAAGATCATCCATATCTTCTTCCTTTGCAATTGTATATCGCTGCCCTTTCCATTCGAACCGGAGCCCGGTTGGGAATATCCATCGGTACCAAACTTTTCTGGTTCTCAGTCAGTCCGTGGCCACTCGTAGACGCTTCCTCTTTTGTAAAGTGGCTTGTGCTAGGTCTTGGTACAGTTGAATAGATGCCGATTGGAAGCGGATAGGTTCCATCTCGCGGGCTGCCCGCATGATGTCTTGCTTTAGTTGGAATAGGTTAGGTATACTCGGGTGAGCACGTCTGGAGTCAGGTTTTTATTGATATGGTACATAGAGCACACCCTGTGTGTCTGGTCCAGGAGAATGTCTTATCTTCCGGGCCCAGGATCTGCCGCAGTAGTTTCACCACCGTTTGCTGCAGGTCAGAGTCTGGCAATGATTTAGGGATCCCCGGGTCTGTAATTGTTTCGCCTGGACCTGTTTTCGGCATTCTCCTGTCTGTTTTGGACCCAGTCCATCTGTTGTTCTAGCGTCTGGACTCTCCTGGCCAGCTCATCCTGTTCCTGTCCTAGTTCCGCAACTGTAGACTCAACCTCGTCTATTCTTTTCTCCACTGCCATGACACCCTTGTTGAGGTCTGCGATTGACCTGGCCAAGTCAGAGGCACTGACCTTGATGTCCTTCAGTTCTTGCAACATTGCTAGCAGGTCCGATTTGCGTATTAGTTGGTCCTCCTGCATCGGCGTATCTCCTGGGGGTGGGGGAGTGGACCTGGGCAGCCGTCTGTTGCTGGCTGCATTTATGGGTTTCTGCGGCCTGCATGAGCGTTTTGATGTCCTCGGATGTCGACCCCTTCTGTTTTGTGCCTTATTTGGCCATGTTTCTATTCTCCGAGTGGCAGCAGGTATCACGGCGCCTGCTTCAGCTTAAGGTCTGGCGCAGGCTCACAGCCCCTGGTTCCAGTTATCCACCCACCCCGAGCTCACTGCCCCACAGGTTTTGCAGGTGTTCCACATGTTCTCAAGCGAGTATGGTGTCTACTCCTGGCCTGTGGCACTATGTGTCTGGAGGTTTATCTGCGCCCTTGACTGGCTGTGCACGCTTGCCTTTGTGGGGGGGAGGCACTCTGATCAGGATATGCTTGTTCTCCTTAGATTAACTGCACCTCAGCTGATCCCTGGCGTAAGGGCTAGGATCTGTGGGGTTGCCTATAGGTGGCTATGAGGACGGTTGCTGCTCATCTGTGCAGGGGTTCTAGCTTCTTATTGCATGTGCCTAATATACGTTCCCTTACTGCTTCTTTCATTGCAGCCACTAAATTGCCGCTATGCCTCGTGGGTCAGGGACTTTGCTGTTGCTGGTGACCTGCATTGTCAAGCCTGCAACCGTTCTTTTCATTCTGGCACTTCTCCCTCTGCTGGCGGCGGCTGCCCTAATTTCTGCAGGGAGACCAGGCTACTCCCCCAGGCCACACCACCTTCTGTGCTAGCGCTTGCTTCCACACAGCCACCGCCGGGACGCCTTACTTCTGACGGCGGATCACCGTCTCCTGATCCGTTAATTTTCCGTCCCCCACCTCACCCCATTCTGTGCTTTTCTCGCTATCTTGAGGGAGGTGTATACTGCGACGGCAGTTTCTTCCTACCCAAGAGGAGGAGGCCCCTCCGAATTCAGCCTCCTATGCCAGGCACGTCGCTGCCAAGGATGACTACTATTCTGCCTGGAAGAGGGGAAGCGGTCGACTCTCCCCCGATCTGACGGCAGCTACAGAGTACGCCGGTGTCCCTCACGGGCACCATCCCCACCGCCTATGCATTCCACCCTCTCTGCGGTTGCTCCTCTCTGCGGTTGCTCCTCGCTGCGCTCTGCCTCTGCCGGTATCTGCGTATCCGCCTCTTCCCCCTTCCTTCGATCCACCTTACCTCCTACAATGTCGATTGGGGGGGGGGGGAGAGGCCTCATAACGCAACAAATATCCCCGGTCCCAGCAAATGCGTTTCTTTTAATGCAGTTTCTTTCGCAGCTGCAGCTGCGTTTGTGTGTTATAAGGGGTACTTTTTATTTTCTTTTCCTTGCTTGTTCCTCTGCTCTGTAGGCTCGCCCCTTCACTCCTACGTTGTGCCCCAGCTGCCATCTTGGCGCGGATCCGGTCCGCGTTGCAGAACTGTCCAGATCTCCGTCGGGGAGGCACTTTGCTGGTCTAAATTCACCAGGGTGATGCTCTAGGCATTCATGTATTTGTGGGTTAAATTTCCAGGAGTATTTAATGTTTTTCAAGGGGATTTGGACCTCAAGCTGGGGAAGGATCACAGAGCTCACTGAGGAGGCACCGTCCACGTCCTCGGCTGGCCACACCCCCACCTCAGAAAATATTTTAAAGTGGTGTCCGTCATCAGCAACCATCTTTGGTGGATATCCGAAACTTGTGATGGATCTGTAGATTTTCTACTTAAAACAAATGGCGTTCATTGATGCATCATTGTTACAACGTACACTCATGGACAGAAAACCAACATTTCCACGAGTGTGCACATGGACCTTTATTGAAGGAGCAGGTACGCAAGAAGAAGTGGTTGGTGCCATGTTCCCCTTCACACAAAGCACTTGAGAAGCTTGTGTACGATAAAAGCCGTTCAAGAGACCTGAAGGGACTTGCAGAATTCTGTCATACTCGAGATTTGGAGGTGTTCCATACTATGTTCCTTAAGTACATGCCCAAAAGGTTTCTTTTCGGCATACACGGTATGGAGGCCAGAACAAGACTAGCTGTACTTGCGCACAACGAGAACATTGGGAGGGAACAAGCCAAAACTGCAGGAACCTTCGGGGTGATTTACTTCATGGCCTTTACAAAACGTGGCAAACAATGGGTGGCCAAGCCAATATACCAGGACATAGAATTCAAATTTATGACAGATTTGACCTTGAATGTGTTGGCCATGCATACTCGTGTGGAATTGTTCCCGATTTTGTTCCTAGGACACATACAATGCCACAAAACATTGCAAACAAGCCCTGTCCACCAAAAGTGGAACTTGTTGAAAGGTTGACTTCCAGATTTAAATGATTTGTAGCTGTCTTCATAATCTGCTCACAATAACATTTTTGATATGTTCCCCAATGTTTGGACATTGTACATAAATAATCAAATGCTATTACACTTGCAATTTCAATGCTATAAAAAGTATTTAATTATGTAGATTTAATCGGGTGTATGATTCATTAATGTAAATCTCTTACCTTCCATTCATTTATATTACTGGTCCTCGATCGAAGACCCATCACATGTCTGTGGTTGCTATTGATACTATATTTCAGAAGAGATTTGCTCTCGCACATCTGTGCTGCACTGCACATTTGGGTGGCGGAAATACTGATATGCAAATGGATATTTGCCATCAGTTAAAGGTACACTGAGGCTTGGTGTCTGTCAAACCCTCTGCTAGACCCAAACCACATCCACGCATTCAGTACATGGCACTGGCGTTGATGGCCTATGGTGGGGTAGGATTTTCATAGTAATGATAAATCTCCTGACCTGTGTCAATCCCATAACTTCCAGAACATTTTGCTTTACTAGTGTATTATTTTTTCTTATACCTTGCTGAGTGGGCACCTTTTTACACACTCGCAGAGTATTCTAGTCTTTTGAGGGTGTGATTTGTTTTCCTTTTTTTATTGTATTATTTTTTTATTTATTTGGGGCTCTCCATAGCATCCATATTCTCTTTTTCAAATGTATCCTCTTTGGCAACTTTTTGGCAATAAGTCCCTGTTGTTGATAGGTTGCCCTAGGTGCACCAGTTTTAACTTTCGATGGTTGACCTTGAGAGAACTACAGTTTGTGTAGAAAGTATTGTTTGTTTCCTTTTGGTGATAGTTAGTATCCCCTTTCTCATTATAAATAAACGTAACATTTAAGTTACACAGACAAATTTACCGTTAATGGCATGTGGGAGTAATTTGTTGAACAATTACAATGATGTGAAAGGCCCACCAAGACTTCACTAGAGTATTCAAACTGTCCTTGCATCACAAGAAATCCTGCTCTCACCTAGTGTATATAAGTGTAGTTTAGTTAACTTTTGAAATGTTATGCTATTCTCAAAAAGTATATATAAGGTTATTTTGCCCGCCTGTGAATTGGTTGTGCCTCTTCCACAAAAGTAATGTTGTTGGTTTGAGTTTATTATTCCTGTAAGAATAATTGTATAACTGGGATTTGCTTCCCCTGACATGCTGTTATCCTGTGCAGATAAAGCCTGCCTTAGGTTTAGCCGACATAACTTTGGGTCATTCATACAGTGTAACACAAGTTTTGCTTTGCTTGGTCTGTTTTAGACTGACACAAAGAGTTTTAGGTTACACCTGCCTTTCAGTAGCTTGTAGTATCGGTTTTACTTGCCTTGAGTGTAACTCTGCTATCCAAAACTAAGTAATTGCTTCCCCTAGCCTGTGAACTTAAAAGCAACTGTAATTGAATAATACACCCCAAGGTCCAACTCCCTTAGAATGACTGTTCTCCATATTCAAAGTTATTGGTTTATACCGTGCCTATTATGAGTATCACTAGATCAGAAAAATGTATTGTCCAGTTCCTTAGACTGTGATTTCTTGCTGAACATCACAGTACACCGGATAGGGTCTACTACCCATGGTATTACTGAATTGATAGGATAAGAGTCAGGGAGGCTGTTCCAGAGGGAGACCCCAGCCGAAGAAAGATCAACCACCAACTCGTTGCTTGGAGAAGCGACTGACCCTGAGGGAGTTGTGGGTGGAGGAGTGAAGAGCTCGAGTAAGAAGATCAAAAAACTGTCCAACAGACGCAATAAGTCGTTAAAATAAGGTATCTTTTTCATATATGTACGAGGTGGAAGGGCGTCCCGTCAACAATAATTGCAATGAAAGGGTAATTGAAAGTAAAAAGCATGTCCTCGCAGACATAAAATCTATCCCATGGCTCCATTTGGCTACATGGATCAAGAACTTGCATTTCGGGACGGTTTCAGACCGGCACAACCGATACCTTTGACGCGCGGCTATCCCATAAAGGAATTCTAATGTGTTTGTGAGTGAGTTCCAGTATGAAACAACTGTGGCGAGTTTCCTGTTGTGATTGTTATTCTTTCAAATGGTGTAGTATGCAGCACCTGTCTCTGTTCCATTGCGACTGTCCAGTGTAAAGATTGAGTTTAAGAAAGATAACAAAGCTAATGGTGCGCTCCAAAATACCAGTTTTGAATGGCTTTTTATTTAATTTTCTTGATTTGTTGATTTTATCCTTCTGTATTGCATTCATACAGGGATATTAGTTCTGACTTTTCAAATGGTTGTTGTTACAATGCAGTTTCAACATTCCAATTTTCAACTCTAGATGTGCTCTATATTCCATTCATACAGAGATTTTAGTTTGGCCATTCAAATCATTAGTGCTTAGCGAGTTCAAAATCCCCTCTCGAGCTCAAAATCCCTGCAACACGTGTTTCTCCATCCAGTTCGGATGGTTCATCAGGAGGGTTAGAGGTACACAAATTGGTTGTTTGAAAAGAAATTCCAATTTTAAATTTTAGCCTGTAAAACAAAACGGAACAAGAAGTAATATGTGAATACTCTAATGCCTCAGGGACCTCTATGTTTAATGAGTTGTATTAATTTTAGCAAAAGTGGTTGATTAGATATTAAAGTTAACTTACTTTTGGCAAGCTGAATGTATGTATTCTAGGTTTCAATTGCTTCAAATGATTCCTTTAGCGTAAACCGTTAGGTTGGTCTCCCATTCCTTGTGTCTGATCTTGGTAGATAGTGACCCACTATTTGAGAGAAAATATATAGAGAAAGGAGGGAGATAAACATTTGAGTTTCAAAATGTTGAAACCCTTGTGGGGTTAAACATTGCCTAGCTATGCTATTTGCTGTTCCTATCTATGTCTTGCCTTATTATTTTGCTTTCGCTGTTTCTTGGTCCTTATTTCCTTGGGCCACATGAGAGATCCGATCGATGTGCTCGATTCGGATCTCTCAATTTTCTCTCGTGTTAACGTGATGACGTCATTGCGTGCCCAAAACGTGCTCGCGGCTTGTGCGTGATTAGATCACGGCTTGCCAGTCACGAGCTCTAGTCTTACTGGCTGCTTTAGGAGGCCCTGGGACAATGACCTTTGTTGTATACTGCTCTACAACGCTGTGGTTAGGTTTCTAATACTCGAAATTCAAAAGGTGTGCTAGGAGAGTGAAGAAAAATCATATGCAGGAAGGACATAAAAAAATAGCTCTATTAACGCATTTGAGTGTATTTAAATGTTAGTGTGACAAATTCATTAAATAACAGAATTGGTTATCTAATTGTTCACTCATGTTTACATTAATTATGTACATGATTGGTAAAGTCATGCTGGTTGGCATAATTATCAGCTCTAAACATTCAAGAGGTACAAATTAAACCTTATTCTTAACATTAAGGATATACAAATTTGGACCAATTGCCATTTGGCTTCCCAATGTCTGGAAAAAAACCTTTGCATGTACTCATTATTTATAAGAAATGTCCTAGTTCTGAATCAAAATTTAGACCGCTGTGGCAGCAGTCCAGGTTACAAATCCAAAACGCTTCCCTCTGGCGGAGTCTTTTTTCTCTATTTCCACCCCTTGGTGGTGGTTTCATGAGTTCCAATCCAAAAAATCTTATGCCTTCCAAACTGTCCTGATTGTGTTCCGTTACAACATGTTTGCCTAGAGGATATCTTATGTCACGATTTTTTATTGTTCTTAAGTGTTCCGATATCCTGATTTTGAGTGCTCTGATTGTGCTGTCCACGTACAGTTTTTTGCAAATGCACACTATAACATAAATCAAATATATAAGAATTGCAATTTATGAAATCATTGATTTCATGTTTCTTGCCATTAGGTAAGGGTATGCTCTTTTTGGCATTTTCTGAGAATTTTCACACATTACATGCGCTACATTTATAATTGCCCTTGAGTTTTTCTTGTGACCACATTTTTTTGTCTCCCAGTTTGTATTGGTTCACGTACAAAGTGTGAAGGGCAAAGTATCTGTTTTAGATTTTTGGCTTTTCTATAGGTGATGCTTGGTTGGTCTTCTATATGGTTCCTCAAAACATTGTCTAGTTTCAATAGGTACCAATGTTTTTTCAAAATTCTTTTCAGTCATGTGGTCTGAGCTATAGGATGTGATGAACCTTGTTTTGTTTTGTGATTGGTGTTTTTTTTCTTTTTGGTTTGTTTTGTAGAAAATCATTCCTTGGAGATTCCTTTATTTTTGAATAGGCTTTTGCTAGTTGAGACTTGTTATATCCTCTGGCCTTGAATTTATTGATGGCTATCTCCACATGTTTGGTCATTTCACTTTCCTGAGTACAGTTTTTTTTGATTCTGGTGAATTCTCCTAATGGTATATTACGGATGATATGATGAGGATGGTTGCTCTTTGCATGTAAAATGCTGTTTCCTGCTGTGGGTTTGGTAAAGAGAGTTGATTGTATTTTATTGTTGTGTACATAGAGTTCTAGATCCAGGAAATGTATTCTGTGCTCACTTTCTTCCATTGTCAAGTGCAAGTTGTATTAATTTCTATTTAGGTACTGATGGTATTCTTTCAAGGAGTTTGCATCCCCTTTCCAGGTGACCAGGATGTCTTCTATATAACGTCCCCAAAATATTATGTTGTTGTTGACGTTGTTATACAACAAATTACTTTCTGAAAGCCAGATCAATTTCATATTTGGAGCAGAACAAAATGATCTTGGAGATGCTTAACTTCGTATTAAACATTAATTTCTTTCTATTTGACAATGTCATCTATAAACGTAGTCAAGGAACTGCTATGGGGGCTAAATTTGCCCCCTCCTGTGCCAACATCTACATGGGGTACTATGAACTGAAACACGCCTGGACTCATAAACATTCACAGATAACAACAACATAATCGCCAGGTGTCAACCAAGGCCAAGTACTGCATCTTCTTAACCAGGTCCCCGGAGGGTCTCCCATGAGTAACCCAAGAAGTTGAGCTCCTATCTTTCGAGGGGTCCCATGCCAGATTGAAATCCCCCGTTAAAAGAATGCTGGCCCGGGCAAATTTCCCTAAACGGGAGAGAGCTTTTTGAATGGAGGGATCCTGAGCTTGGTTTGGTGCGTAAAGGGTCGCCACCGTAAAGGTCTCTCCCCTTCCCTCCAGAATCACCGGTAGGTACCTCCCCTGGTCATCTTTCTGCTTCCCCCCCGATGACCAAGTCTAAACCATCCTGCAGAGCAATCAAAATTCCCCCTTTTTTGCTTGATTGCGTAGTTTGAACCATTCTTGAATACCCCCAGAATTTTATCCTCTGCATGTCTTTTGAGCGAACATGAGTCTCTTGTATCGTAACTATATGAGGCCGCTCCCTCATCGGAAACCTCTCCACCTTTTACCTTTTAATTTGGGAGTTAAGCCCATTTACGTTTAGAGAGAGAAGCTTCAGGGAATCGGCGCTAGACATTCAGATGGATTAAAGTTATCCTTTTAGCCTCACTGCGAGGTAGCCCCTGTGTTCCCGCGGCCGTGGAAGGTTGCTGCGTCTTGTCGCAAACACTTCTGAAAACCCCCTGGTTGGGGGCTCTGGGAACCTCCCGCCACCCCCTCCCCTCTCATCCCACCCTCTCACCCACCTCCCTCCGGGCGAATCCGGCTGGTACGTGACCCCCCTCATAGCCTAAGACAAGAGCCGGACCCTATAAGTAACCCGGAACCCCCCCCACGCAGGATAGCCCAATCCCATTCCAAGACACCAACCCACTCCCCTTCCCTGCCACTTGATAGAAACTCAAGTAGTCCACTCAACAATAACAGACAACAGCATTGGCGAGTGCCCTCCCCGGCCTCAACCTTAGACCATCATGACATCTCACATAATCGGGTAGCAATGGAGGAACCCCAAACCACCTCAACAGGGTCCTCAACTGAATCGTTAAGTTTTCCTGGATGCAGAATTTGTTTGGCTTTTCTTCACCCTCCTAGGCCTGACCGAAGACCATTCCCAAGGTTTGCACACAGCCTGGTAGGCCTCCATCCTCTCAGGGGGAACCGATTATGTCATGAACCATCCCCTACGTCCCTTTTGGACCTCGTGGTCACTGACCCATAGAGCACTGAATGCAGTAACCCTCCCAACATAGCAGTCGAATATGAAACGAAGCTTGCCAGCCTTTACGTTCCACGCTCGCACTACTAAACACACACCCCCGCGGCTCTGCGCGTCTCAACGCTACTGCTCGCCGTAGCTGGACGTGTGCTGCCGGAGTTCGCTCGGGGCTATTTTCCTGAATTCTCTATTCCTGGTTCCTTGATTCCTCCTCCTTTCCTTTCATTCTTCAAACTTAACGAACTTTCCCGGATTTTCGCCTGTGCTCGAGTCACGGCTTCCGTGCCTCCGTGCACAGACATTGCTTCTTCCTGGACAGTCTGATAGAAGCACGCTGGAATCCAAAGACCCGCGCGTGGGCTTATATAAATCCCGGATTGTGCAGAAGAAGTCACAAAAGAAGGTCGCAAGCAAACAGGAAAAACAGGTGAGAAGGGGAGAGACTTGTGACAGATGACGCCTAAAAATCGATACTGATACAGGGATGGAAGCCTCGGTTCAAGACCTCATGCGAGGCATGCAGGAACTCACCACAGAAGTTCAAAACCTTAAAGCTGAGAACGCTGCCTTAAAGCAGCTGGTATTGTCTCGTGATTCTGCTACCAAGGAAAGTGTGTTATTGGGAGGAGTGCTGGACAAATATGATGGCTCTCCAAAGACCCTTTGTGCCTTCCTAGATTCATGCTTGGTGCATTTCACCTTCAAGCCCTACTACTTTTCCACCCCTAGAGCAAAAGTAGGGTTTATGATATCACACCTCACTGGCAACGCATTAACCTGGGCAACTCCCCTAGTCAATACGGACGACGCCCTCCTGGATGATTACATTGGATTCGTGGAAGCACTAAAGGCCATGTGTGATCGTCCTGAGCAGGTTTACAGCGCTCAAGAACGTCTGCTTGATTTTCGACAAGGATCCCGTGATATGCTTACCTATGTCACCCGTTTCAAACAATTTATGAAGGAAGCGGATTGTTCCCAAGAGGCTAGCTTCACTCTCTTTCGCAGAGGGTTGAATGAAGAAATAAAGGACGAGCTAGCCAGGGTAGCTCGCCCTAATTCCTTCCAGGCCCTCTTGGATCTTTCCTTGCAAATTGATTTTCGAATCCAGGAAAGAAAGGCAGAGAAAAAGAAGTCGAAATCATCATTCCCAAAGGCTGACATAGACCACCCTTCTAGCCCAGAACCCGCAATTTCTCAGATCCAGAACCCATTCAACTGGGTCATTCCGTGGACCCATTACCCCACAAGAAAGGATGCGCCGTATTCACACTGGTCTCTGCATGTATTGCGCCTCCGATAAACATCTTGTCGGAGTGCCCTATTGATCCTCCACGGCGTTCAGGAGATGCCAGCTCCCGATCCTAGATGGGGCACATTTTTGGGAGAATGATGTCTGCTGCACATCAATTCCTTCTTTGAACTCTCCTGGACAAAGTATCCTTGTGATTCTACAGGCCTTTTTATCTCCTTCCAGGAAAGAATCCTACCCCATCCTGGCATTAGTGGATTGTGGAGCCATGGGCATATTCATAGATCATGATTGGGTAACAACTCATTACATTCCATGCGAAACACGAGAGACTATGCAACCTGCTGAAACTATTGATGGAAGACCCCTGTCTTCAGGACCCATAACCCTTCAAACCAAGGAGCTTCTTCTCTCCATAAACCACCATCAAGAAAAGGTTAAATTTGATATAAGATCTGCCCACTATCCAATGGTTTTAGGCATGCCCTGGTTACAGAAGCACGATCCTTCTATCAATTGGGCAGCAGGCTCTCTATTTCTTGGTTCGGAACATTGTATGTCCCACTGTTTGTCCCTGAACACCTTACCAAAAGCCTCTGAAGACTTCCAAAAAAATTAACAAATACCAGTCACCGTCTCTAACGTCATCCAGATTCCCAGGGCCTATCTGGCGTACACAGATGTGTTTTCAACAGCCATAGTTCAAGCTCTACCACCCCACAGACCTGAAGATTGTGCCATCGATACCGAACCTTCAGCGGTAATTCCGTTTGGAAGAATGTTTATCTTGTCAGAACCTGAAAAGAGGGCCCTCCGGGAATACCTGGATACCAATCTGGAAAACTGAACTATTCGACCATCCAAGTCCCCGGCGGGCGCCTCCGTATTTTTTGTTCCCAAGAAGGATTCCAAGGAGTTTAGGCCATGTCACGATTACCATGGTCTTAACCAATGCACTCTTAAGGACCGTTTTCCATTGCTTCTAATCTCATACATCCTGGAAGCCGTCGGAGGTGCTGTCATCTTCACAAAACTAGATCTCAGGGGCGCCTACCATCTTATTCGTATAAAGGAAGGTGACGAATGGAAGACAGCCTTTAGAACACCCTTCGGCCATTTTGAATATCTAGTTATGCCCTTTGGACTTATGCCCCAGCAGTCTTCCAACGCTTCATGGATCAGGTATTTTCTGATGTGCTGTTCCTCTTAGTCATTGTATATCTAGACGACCTACTGATCTACTCCAAGGACCATCAAAAACACGAAGAGCATGTAAGGGCACATAAACTCCTGGCCAAACCAGAGAAATGTATTTTTCACGTATCTACTGTTCACTGTCTCGGATTTGTTCTTAGCCAAAAGGGGATTGGAATGGGTTCTTCGAAGGTTGACTCCATTCTATCTTGGCCTGTTCCCACTAGCGTAAAGCAAATTCAATCCTTCCTGTGGCTTGCTAACTACTACAGAAAGTTTATTCCAGCATTTTCGGAAATTGTTCATCCTATTGTTACATTGTTAAAAAAGGACACCTCCTTTCAGTGGACGTCAGTCCAAGATTTGGCTTTTCAACGATTAAAGTCGGAGTTTACACAAGCTCCCATCCTTGCTCAACCTGACACAGACAGATCCTTCATTGTCGACTGATGCTTCCAACTACGCCATTGGGGCAGTTGTGAAACGGGAACTTGGAGACAAAATAGAACACCCCATTGCCTATCTCTCCCACATCTTGACTCCCAGTGAAACCCATTATTCCGTCCTGGAGAAGGAATTTTTAGCCATCCGTCAGGCCTTCACTGATAGGCGTCATCTCCTTCTGGGAGCTAAACACCCGGTTCAAGTTCGCACAGACCATCGGAATCTCCAAGTACTACAATCCCTAGAATGTAGAAACAGTCGCCATCTCAACGCTATTGCTCGCCGTAGCTGGACGTGTGCCGCCGGAGTTCGCTCGGGGCTATTTTCCTGAATTCTCTATTCCCGGTTCCTTGATTCCTCCTCCTCCTTTCCTTTCATCCTTCAAACTTACCAAACTTTCCTGGATTTTCACCTGCGCTCGAGTCACGGCATCCGTGCCTCCGCGCGCGGACATTGTTCCTTCCTGGTTCCATCCTGGACAATCTGAACGAAGCATGCTGGAATCCGAAGACCCGCGTGCGGGCTTATATAAATCCTGGACCGTGCAGAAGAAGTCACAAAAGAAGGTTGCAAGCAAACAGGTGAGAAGGGGAGAGACTTGTGACAGATAGTTGCTCTTCCAGGCCAAACAGGGCCAAACCTTGATCGCAGGTAGTAATCTTGTGCTGCCAGGTGAAGGTCAACCCAGACGGATGGGACCATCTGTAGCGGACTTGATGAGAACGTAAATAGCTCTTCACCGGGCCCATACGTCGCCTTTTAATTAGTTATTTGTGCCAGATCTCGATGCAAAAAAATCTCATGGCCGTTATAAGCAATGCGGGCAGCCTTCCTCACCTTTTCCAGAACTTTTTCTTTCATAGCGTAATTATGGAAGGCCACCAGGACATCTCTCGGCCTCGCCCCTGGCTCCAATCTGCGCGGGCCCACCCTGTGGATTCTATCAAATTGCAGCTCTGAATCTGCGCCAGACTCAAGGAGGTCCGCAAAAATTGACCTAAGGGTTGAAGTTAGCTCCTGGTCTGGAACGTCCTCAGGCAGAGCTTTAACTCTGATATTCGCTCTCGATGACCTATTTTCCAAGTCTTCAACTTGTAACTCTAGATTCTGCGTGACAGCAGCCAATGTTTCCAGGAGATTGTCAACTTTCCTGGCATCTTCTGTGAGTTCTTGGATGGCCTTCTCGTTAGTATCAACTCTCTCCACCACTTTGTTGATATCCTGTTTAATCTCTCTTAGACCTTACGCTAAGTCCTCACGTAGCTTGTCCATCTGCATCTGCCCCGCAGCCGTGATCTTGTCGACCAGCTCCCCCATAAATTTGGTGAGCATAGCTTGGAATACAGGCCTGTCCTGCTCATCCTGACCAGAGGAAACGGGATGTAGAGTGGACCATTCCTCAGACTCTTGGGCTTCAGTTGTTTCGAGATCTTTCGCCCACATCTTCGAGAGGGGGCCATCCATTGCCTTTTTAGGGCCCTTCAAGGGGGGCGGCCCGTCCTTTCCCCTGTTCCTGGACATCCCCAGCCCCCTCGCTCTATGTGTGTTATCAAACTAGCTGCCCAGCCGTTAAGAAGGAGCGAGGGCTTGCTGTTGCTGAGGGTCCAAGGGAGGCGGGAGGGAGCGATGCAGGGATACTCAAGTCTAAGCAATGTGGACTCAGAGAGAGGTCCACGCCGTTTCCCAATACATCTGGACTTTCCGAAGTACCAGCCAGCTGCCCAGCCAATGGCCCGTGGTCTCCACTGCTGGGCTCCCTCCCTCCCCAAATTCGCCAAAGGGCTAGTGCCCCAAAACCGGAGAAAGTCCAGGGGGGGTGCCCAGATATTTCAAGGCACTCCGGGGGGGTGTGCTGTAGAAACACCCCCAGAATTCGCATACAGGTGCCTTTGTTCGTCTCCCCCCGGAGGCACGCAAACCGAGCAGCGCGAGACGGGAGCCGAACGCTCCCACCGCCTCACGAGCAGTTCTCAAATGGTGGAAAACTGTCCCACACTGTGGAACCACTTTAACCCCGCAGGGTCCACTCTCCCTCCAAGCTGGCTCCTCACCAGGGCGGGGGAGTGGGGGGGCCAAGTCCCAACACGAGCACCCCACCCCACTCGCCCCACACTCCGTACCGTCATTCCCCCCGAGGGGAACAGCTGCCTGTCACAGTTCCCCTGGGGAGGGATAAGGGGGAAAGAATGATGCCCCCAAGCGCCCGTCCACATCTGGCCCGACGGGTTCTGCCAAAGCTGGAGGGTGCAAGAAGATGCCGGCAACCGCGCCAGGTACGCTGCTCTGTTGGCTGCTCAATCTCAAGAGCAGTCCGACGCGGGTCGTGGCGCACCAGGGCCGGAATGCCGGACCTATCCAGACGAAATCGGGAGCTGCTCCACTCGCCCCCGCTATTCCGCTGTACTCCCGGGACGGTCCCACCAACGGCTACAGGTGCCAGGGAGGGCAGCTATCGCTCGATGAGTGGATTTTAGAAGTTGCAGGTCGGGAGCCCGGGCAACACGGACCTTAAGGCAGCACGGCCATCTTGGGATCTCCTTATTAGTTCATTTTTAAGTGCCTGCTACATTGGGTTTTCATTTGTCTTTCTCTTTCTGGACCACTCCTTGTACTCTTTTGGCTACTTTAGCTTAGGCGTCATACCTTTGATGCCATATGTTGGATTGCAACAGCCGTACACACTAGAAACCCGGGTAAGGCAGACTACATTTGATATGTTGCTTGGATTTGTGCCATTCTTGTGTGCTTTTGTTTTCTCCCTTCAGGGCGTCACTAATTCTAGCTTCCCCTAATTGAATCCACTTTTTTTGTGTAGCACCTCATTGAGCTTCTTAAACTGCCTTTGTCCACGGGTGAGATTTTTCTTTGGTAAAGCCACTCTCTCCAACCTCTGTGTTTCCGTCCCACTAAGGTTGGGTTGAGAGTAACCACAGTGTAACCACCCACGCCAACTGCCCCAAGCCTTACATCGACCCTCCCGTCCTGATTTCCATATACTGTTTTTTTTTATTTTGTATTTTGTAAAATTTTTCTGCAGCTATCATGTCAAGCCCGCAAGCGCAACAAACTTACAGGTGTGGTACCAAATTCGATCTGGTGTGTCTGTGCATCTCGCATTGGTTCCCTAACGCTCTTTGAGTCAACGTAAATGGTGCCACACTGCATGAGCATCAGATTCTGACGTGAGATTCAGCACTGCCACGCTACCTTCTTATACCTTGATTTTCATTGAAATATTGCTTCCTCTTGTGTGCTTAAAGAAATGTCTACAGTGTTGGCTGCATGAGCCCGCTTGAGCTATGGCACCTCAATTGGCTTTTTTCCATTCTTTCCTAAGTGCGCTTTAACAGGTAGTGGCTTGTCTCCATTTCTTCCCGTGCGTTTAGGGCAATGAGAGCAGGTCCAAGTCAGGGTTTGAAGTGGACAATATCCCCTTGGTACCTGATTGTGCCTCCTACATTATGTTTTAATACTAATTAGTGACCTCAAATCTTAGCATGCGTTTTCCTAAATCAGGCAGGTAGCTTAGATATTTAAAAGAAAAGCTAGTATTGAACATTGCACGTAATAGTTGCAATGCTTGCACATTACCCTGCTCAGTGTGGCTTTTACATAATTGATCTTCTCCATGCTACCTACAATGGCATCTTTCACATTATGTATTTTAGAGTGATTTATATTGTACATTCAGACGCTGCACAATAACCAAGTTTTAAGCAATTAATTGGGATAAATAATCATCAAATGATTAATTGGTGCGATGTTCACACTTTTCTTCCTACTCTGCACAGTTTTGCTTGAAATGCTGCCGTCTGTTACTGCAGTGATACTTTGTTTTCTCTGTATATTTAAGACTGTAGCCGATTATCAAGCCTCAGTTCAGTAAACAGCTTTTCTGATTTGTTTTATTTATACTTAGGTGCTGTCAGTCATCATGGAGACAATCTTGTGGAGAAAATTATTTCTGTGCTTCCCCGGTTTCCAGGTCACACAAATGATGTTGCCGTTAATGTGGTAGAACTTACAGCATTGCTTGTGGGTGATGATTCCAGCAGTGCTCTAGCTCCTGGCTGCCTTGCCCAACCAAAGTAAGAAAATTTCACTTAATTATTGCATTCCTCCAGTTGGCCACTCTTTCTTGCTCTGCTGATTTCTCACATATACTGCGCTACTTATTTTTTATTTTATTTGTTGTTCTCGTAATGTTCTGCATGTCAAGGGGTGGCCTCACTGAGCAAGAAGGGAACAGTAGGAGGGATTACAGGGGTAAGAGGAATTTAAGGTTAGGTTGTAGAAGGAGGGGAGATGGGGGGGTTGAGGGGCGAGAGTGTGGCGCAGAGCTATGTGGCTTTCCATACTTTTTTTTGTTCTTTTTTGTTGTTGTTTGTTTTGGGTCCTGAAGTAGGTCAGCATCAGATGAGTGTAGAATCTTTCTTGTGGAGTGGCATTGGACATCGTGTGGAGAAAGGCGAGACCAATGCTGTGGTGCTCTTGTGGATGATGCATGTGGCTTTGAATTGTATTCGCTTCATGCCAGAGAGCCAATTAATTTATTTGAATGCTGTGGGAATCTGATCTTGATTGTTGTGGTGGAGAAGTAGCCAGGCTGCAGCATTTTGTACCCTTGTAAGCAGGTGAGTTGTTTGGAGTAGAGGCAGAGCTAGAGGCTGTTAATTGTAGTCTAGGTGAGTGGACATTTGAGAGTTGACAGTGATGACTCCATTGGGGAAGGAATCAATGGGATAATGCAGTCTAGGAGTTTTAACTGGAAGAAGCATGATTTGACAGTATAGCCGACCTATTGTATTCTCATCAGCTGGGATAACGTTGTTAAAATGTCCTCTTCATTGTCTTTCCTGCCACTACAGTTGGGAGACCCTGAATACGTTTTAAACTTTGACTTTTATACTCTTGACTTTTATAAAGCATGTAAAGAAGTCATTTTGTAATTTTATATCCTGCAATTGTATAAAACCCTTGGTTTAAGCTGTGTTTATGCAGCTCAACATAACATACTTGTCAAATATGTGGAGCATTGTTCTGTCAGGCCCTACACCTGCATCACTTTTGGATTGTAATCGTTTCTGGGAGGAGTATTTTCACAGGGTAGGGGAAAAAGCATGTAAAGGAATGACATATCACACACTCACTTCCTTTCTGAAAGAGTGGATAAGAGTGGTGAGGTGTGGGGTGGTTGATGGTTGCAGACATCTTCAGCAACACAGCATAACTCTTCAGACGTTTAATTAACCCAGTGAGTTTCTCATTTACTGTGTTATTTTGTGTGGATTTAATTCTGTTTCTCTTGGCTGCAATGTGCCTTTGTATCCTCGAAACCAAAATACAGAAATGTGATCTTTACAGCATACCATCGGCAACCATTGTCCGCAATAGTCCTCCCTTTTAATAAAAAATAATTTTAAACATGTTTTTATTTGCATTTTGTAACAATATAAGCAAACACTCAACTACTCCCCACACCCCCCTAGTGACAGCTGCCATCCTTGCATCGTGCAGATTATCTTTCAAATACATCTCTTTCCTCCTCTCTCTACACCCTATCCAACAGTCTCAGGTTTTGTGGGCACCATTGCTCCATAAAGTCTCTTTGTAGGTAGCGCAAGACCATGCTCCAGTCCTGTTTAAATCTCATAACTTCCCCCTGAATTCGGTACATGACCCACTCCATAGCCACCATCTTCCAAACCCTTTGAAGCCACTCCACCACCGTTGGAGTCTGCCTCTGCTTCCACCTTTTCGCCATCACCGACCAGGCTGCCATTAGCAGCATCATGAAACTTCGTCTGGGCCTTGGAATGGAACTGAATTTTGGGATCAAACAGCCCAAACATCCACTCCCGCACTCCCAGGGTCACATCAAATGTAATCCTCTCCTGAATCTGTGAACCTACTTTCGCCCAAAAGGAGGCTATGGCCGGGCTATGGCTTTATACACGGGGCCAGTCCCCTTTCCCCAGGCATCCCCGCCAAGATTCCTGACACCCCCTACCCTCCCCTGGGTCAATTTTTTTTCTTCTATACCTACTTTTGATTAATCGGTCTATCTTGTACAGCACGGACACCAAGTGTTTGGATCTTGTGTGTGTGGTGATGCATTCTTCCAAGGCTGTCGGCTCTCTGCATATTGCCTGCTTTATATTGGTACCAGATAACTAATGTCAACTGGTAGTACCCTATTCTGTCTTTCTCTGTTTCCCTATATGACATTTTGTACTCCTTAGATGTCATCATCTTGGTCCCTTGTATCATGTCTCAGGCCTTCACACACCCCACCTTAAGCCATCTCACAAAAGCTCCCTGCACCATCCCTGGGGCAAACTGCAGGTTCCCAAACTTGAGCGTGAATGGAGCATTCACGAGGAGAGGGCCCTCTGCCCCAGCCACCCACCCCAGATACCCTATAATATGGCTTATACACGTATTCATAGGGCCTATCCTGTCGGTGTTTCCACAAGATGCATTCCAGCGGCTTGCCCACCACTGCTCTGTCCACGGTTTTGACTCCTCCCCACTAGACCATTCCCTGACACCCTCAGTTGAGCTGCCTAATAGTATGTAAGGAAATTTGGGAGTCCCACTGCCACCCCCTCTTTTTAGTAGCCATTGGTGTCCAACACTATTTTGGGGTGTTTTGCTCTACCATATAAATGCAGTCACCAGCTTATTTAAAGCGACAAATAACACTTTTGGGACCCGAACCGGCAATGCCTGAACAAGGTAAAATAGCCCCGGAAGCGTACCCGTTTTTACTGTTGCTGCTCGCCCTATCCACAAAATTGACAAGGGATTTCACCTCTCTAGGTCGGCCTTGATCTTCTGCAGTACCCGCAGATAATTCCGATCGTATATCTGCGACATAGTGGACCCAATGGTAGCCTCTAGGTACCTCAGCCCTCCATCTGCTAGTCTGAATGGGGAATATAGCTGCAAGCCACCAACTTGTTTAGGAGAGAGTGCAAGTCCCAGAAGCTCAGACTGCATATTCATTTTAAGCCCCGCTGCTTGTTCTACCTGCTCTTCGCTCTGGGCTGTGTCTGATTTAGGTGAGTAGGGGTTCTAAATGTAGTGTGTACAGGAGGTGGGACAAAGGACACCCCTGGCTTATGCTCTGAAGAATGGGAATTTTCCTGGTTAGGCGGGAGTTAATCGACGGCCGTATTGTGGGCCTAGTGTAGTTTCCTTTGATCATCTGTAAGAATGTAGCCCCCACCCCCGTACGCTCAAGTGTGTAGAAAAGAAATGGCCATTCGACTCGGTCGAATGCTTTTTCATCATCTAAAGATGCAGAAGGGCCTGTTTTAATCACGGATTTCTCGGCCAAGTGACAAACCCTCCTAGTATTGCCATATGTCTGTCTTCCGATAACAAATCCTGATTGGTCGGCTTCAACCAGTGAGGGAAGCAGTGGTGTCCTCCGTTTCGCCAGAATACCTGTGTATATATTTTTGGGTCTGTTTATTAACGCAATGGGCCTATAAGACCTACAACAAAGGGGGTCGTTGTCTGGCTTCCGGAACACCACCACCTTGGCCTCTGACATCCTTGTTGGGTAAGACTTTCATAGAAATGGTAAATCTTCCTGACCTGGATCAACCCCAGAACTTTTTGCTTTACTGGTGTTATATTGTTCCTTGATACCTCTGTGTGGGAACCTTTTTCCACACTCCAAGAATGTTTTACTTTTTTTTTTTTAATTTTTTTATGACTCTCCATAGTGTCTTTTTAAAGTTATCCTCTAACAACTTTTTGGCAATAAGGACATATTGTTGCTGGGTGGCCCTAGGGGCTCCACTTTTTTAAACTTTCTCCGGCTAACCTTTAGGGAACTACAGTTACCAAGGGTAGAAAGCATCTTTGGATTTCTTTTAGGTTTTGTTAGGTGAAACCAGCACACCAGAGTGCTCGGGAGATCAAATGGATCCCCTTTCACACTAAAACTGTAACAATTCTGTTACAGGGACAAGCTTACCTTTAATGGCTGGTGGCAGTGATACCTTGTATTAATTTGGTGCACCTTTACTGCGGGCTGTGTTCACAGCTCCATTAAAGGCACCTAAGGGTGCTCATTTTACCAAAATGGCCCCTGTCTTCTTTTTTCACCATTTTAGTGTTTCTTGTCTTGTTCCTTCCCCTGACATCCAGGGCCAGAAATTCCTTTGTGTGATTTTATCTTCGGTGGGAGTCCCCTGGACTCCCTGCCCAGGCTCCATTGTGTCTGTGAAGGCAGGAAGCGAGGGAGGAGTCCAAATCTCTGCAGCCCCTTGTCTTCCTCCTTGTCTGAATGGGGACAAATCCCAGTGGGGAGCTCGCTGATTGTCATGACCCGGCGAAATTGCCCCTTGTGGACCTCATGGTCATTGTCACGAAGGGCTTGTACTCCTTGTTCCTCCCAACATGGCCGTACCAAGCTCCGTGCTACGCACTAGCTTTCACGTCGTGGCACGTACTACAAATTGGTCACACCCCTGCGGGTCCGCGCGTCTCAACGCTATCTTCGGTAGTGACCCGACGTGTGTTTGCTCTCTACTTTGGTTTCCTTGATCCTCTTACTTCCTTCCTTGCCTTTATCTTGTTTCTGGATCCCCCCCCTACTTACTCGTTCATCGTTAATCCTGGATACCCTGGAACCACGAACTTCCCGGAACTCTGAACGCTTCCTGCAACCTGACGAGGCTCGGCCGAGCCTATTCAAGACCCGAACCATCCACAGGAAGAGTCCTGTGGCCGAACAAGGGAGATCCCGATCACAGGTGAGACGGGGGGAGATTTACGACACTGATTAGACAACCAGATCGCCCCTTGTTGTAAAATGCAGGGAGAAAATGCAAAAGTTGTTCTGTAATTCCTGTTAAATACTGCGAACCTGGAAGCTGAAGAAAAATTGACCACTGAAACCGAAGAGGATGATGAAGGAAAAGCAGCCAAGACGATTTCCAGCGACTGGAGAGCTTGCTGTGTAACCAGAGCCTGCTGTAGCCCTTCCTTCCAATTGATCTGCGGACTCTGTAAACGACAACTCTTACCCAGAGCCAGGTCAGACCCACTAGACCCTGCATTTTGAGCCATCCCACGCATTGCTGCGAACTTGGGCTGCATTACCCCAATACTCTGGGACCTCGAGCCATTGTGCGGTGCACAGTCTTCCGAATTCCAAATCTCGCTGAAACTTCGTGGGCATCCTGGTGTATCTACAGAGACACAAATAGAGTCCGAGAAGTCCCCTCAACAGAGTGCTGGAGCTTTTTAACGACGAGAATTCAACAACGATTTTCTGTCTTTTTCTGTGCTCCTTGAAAAGGTGCCAAATCTGCAGAACTGCATTTAGCCATGAGGAAAACCTTGCCTAAAGCCTTCTCCATTGATCTCGGCTGCAAAGGTCCTTCTGAGGTCTTGCTTTCAGTCACCATGAACAGGAATCCACTGACCGCTGCAAAATCTTCAATGCTGAGGTACTGTGTTGGCTTGGGTAAGTTTGTTGTTTGTTTATTTTATTTATAGAGCGCGCCTGACCCATAGGTATCTGGGCGCTAGAAGATAATATAATGGTTACAGGTTACAGACCTTTTAGAGAAGTACAGAGGACACTTAATACATGTTACAGCCATTTTAGAAAGTACAGAGGTCATTTAATATAAACCATACTCGATAGTACAAAACAGCAGAGGTCTCTTGATGCAGGTCATACGAAATAGGACATGGGGCATGGGATACACGGCATTATATTTAATCCGTACGGTAATGCAAGTAAAGGTACAGTCATCTATGATCCATAATGCTGTATGTAGGCAGATTCGTTACAGTAGGTTACGATAGGAGGTAGGGTTCGTTTTTATTCAGTAGCCAGGTGAGGGCGCAACTTCTGAATTTATTGAATACTTGGATAGTTTTTGTGTTTTGCGGAAGTATGTTCCATAGTTGGGCGGCCAGCACCGGGAAGCTGGAGCTGCCATCTTTTTTGACGTTGTATCTTAATACCTATAGGCAGTAGTTGTTAGAGGAACTTGTGGTATGGGTGGAAGATCTCAGGGTGAATTTATCAGTGAGATAGGGTGGGGCTCGGTGGTTCAATGCTTTATGGGTGAGGCAGAGAGTTTTCAGGTTGATTTTATCTTGTATGAATAGCCATTTGACGATTGTTCTAGTTGTTGAAGTGTGCTCTCTTTTGGGTATGTTTAGGGCGGCTCTGAGAGCATTATTTTGCAGAATCTGTAGTTTGTTCAAAATGGACTTGTTGGCGCCAAGGTAGAGGCCGTTGCAGTAGTCCAGTTTGCATTGTATAAGTGCTCTGGCTAGTATAAGACAACTATTGGGTGACAGCAGGGTTCTGCATGGCCTAATCAGCTTGCCAGTGTAGGCAGTAGCTGAGGCAGTCATATTTACATGTTTAGTTGGTTTGGAATTTGCATCGAAGTAAAAGCCTAAGGTTTTTACATCTTTGGCAATGGATATGTTGTTCTGGTCTATGCAAATGCTGGTATAATTTGAGCTGAGTTTCTTTAGGTTGGACTGTGATCCGACCAGGAGAATCTGTCTTATCATTCAGGCAGAGGCCCTGGAGGGCCATCCATGCCTGAATGATGGTGTATATTTCATTGATCCGGATAAATATGTGTCGTAGGTGCCTGATAAGGGTAGGAGTATCACAGTGTCATCAGCGTAGTTCGTGTACGTGACACCCAGATGGTCCAGTTTGTCAAATAGGGGCTTTGTAAAAATATTATACAAAGTGGGCGAGACACATGAACCTTGTGCACACCGCAAGTGATGGGAATGGGGTCAGCAGCTGCCGTGGGTGAGAAGGCATGCATGGTCCTGTTATTAAGGAATGATTGAATCCATGTGATGGCTGAGCTCAAAGTGAACTGCTGATGCGAGATGGTCACAGAGTACCTTAATGGTCGACCAGGTCGAAGGCCGCCGATAAGTCAAGGAAAAGTAGGATGGCCACTCTGCCTTTTGTCTTTTAGTTCATCAATCTGGCTTTTAAGGTCAACAAGGGCTGTTTCCGTTCCATGTTGCAGTCTAAAGCCAGATTGTCGTGATCCAAGTAGTTTGTTAGTGGATTTGCAGGTATGCGACCCTGTCTAATATTTTTAGAAGAAAAGGGACCGTTGTGATTGGTCTGTAGTTTGCGGGTATAGATGGATCTAACATTTGTTTCTTGAGTAATGGGAGCACCCATGATTCATTTAGGTTACATGGTACAGAGCTGCTGGAGAATGAGAATTTGATTAGTTTGGTGATAAAGGGGGCCAAGTCTCTGGCCGCATCTTTTAAGATCTGTGCTGGGCAACTATCACCCTTACAGTTAGTGTGTTTACCGAAATATCTATGATATTTTGTATCTCTCTTATTGATATATTGGTCAATTTGAAGCCTGAATTGGGGTTTGTGGGGGAGGGCGTGATCATACTATTTTGACTACCGGAGGTTAGTTGGTGCCGTTTGTTGGCTTTTTTAATCTGGAGACCAGTGATTTTATTGGTGAGTGCATTTTGGATGTTGGTGCACCAGGGTTTATCCCTAAGGCAGGTGGGTTAGGATTTTCCAGCTCTCTTAAGATGTTACACAGTTCTTTGGAACTGGAGCTTGCTTGGTTTATCCTGTCATTGAAAGTTTCTTTTTTAGTGCGGATAATCTCAGTCCCCGACGCGCCCCCTTTGTGCCTTAGGGCACAACCGACCCCTTACTCGGTCGTCTCAGCGGCGGCCAAGAAGAAAGGGGGGCATCGGCCTCAACGTCAGCTTCCCCGCCAGATGGCGAAGGAAAGAAGCTGGACGCAATGGGACGACGAGTTATCTCGTCGGCGGCAACAACGATTAAGGTGGCCAACACCCTCGCGGTTGTGGCCCGCTACGACAGGGAGTTATGGTACAAGATCGCCACCCTGTTGGACTTCCTACTGGATGACAAGAGGGCCGATGCCCTGGAGATCTTGCAAGAAGCCGAAATGGCATCGGACCACGCCATTACGTGGCAACGGACATTGCCGACACCGGTTTCCGCCAGCTAGGCAACAGTGTTTGCCTTAGATGATGATGGAGCCAAGGTTTTGGACATGCCGTTCGGCGGGAACAATCTGTTTGGGAAAAGAGTGGATGAGTCCCTCCAAGCCATCAAGGCAGACACGGAGACAGATAAGGCCCTAGGCGTTCTCCGGCAACGAAGGCCGTCCTTTCGGAGCACCGGAGGCAAGCAGGGTGCCTCCAAGGGATTCGGCGGTGGCTCCTCTACGTACCGCCAAGCGGCCCGCTCCTCGTCGCAGGAAGCCTATAGAGGACGAGGCAAGTTGGGTGGACCCCGCCATCGTCGCCAGGGAGGCCAAGGCGTCCTCCAAGCAAGATTGAACCGACAGCGGTGACGGGACCCCACTGGAGCACCCCGGTGGGAGGCCGGCTGGCGAAGTTCGTCAGCGTGTGGGAGTCCATCTCCACCGACTGTTGGGTGCTGGATGTGCTGGCCCAGGGGCACGCCCTCAAATTTCTAAAAAAGTGCCCCCGCATTCCACCCGTGGCCAGGAAGGAAAATCACGTCCCTCAACTGCTATTGGAGGTAAGGGTGATGCTCAAAATAGGTGCCATCGAGCTCGTCCCAAAGAGGCTCCGGAGTATACTCAAGGTACTTTCTCGTGAAAAAGAAGACAGGAGGATGGTGCCCCATCCTGGACCTGCGACGACTGAACAAGTACATCAAGGCACAGAAGTTCCTGATGGTCACCCTCCAGCACGTGCTTGGACAGCTGGAGGAGGGCGATTTCATGTCGTCGTCGGATTTGGAGGATGTGTACTTCCACATCCCCATTCTAAAAGAACACCGAAAGTTCCTCAGGTTCGTGGTCCAAGGACGGCACTACCAGTTCAAGGCCCTCCTGTTCGGATTGAAGTCGGCACCCATGGTGTTCACCAAGTGCCTTGCACCGGTGGCGGCACGGCTGCGCCTGCAGGGGATCCACGTCTACCCCTACCTGGACGACTGGCTCATCCGAGCAAGGACAAGGGAGCTCGCCGTAGATCACGCAGCGAAGACCGTCCAGCTGCTCACGGACCTGGGATTCTCCATCAACTTTCCCAAATCCTACCTGGTGCCGTCACAAGTCGCACTGTTTCTGGGAACCAAGCTCGACACAGTGGCGCGTCTGGCCTCGCCGTCGGAGGAAAGGACGAAGGCCATCCTGGGCAAGGTGCAGCGTCTGCTGGCCACGGACGTGGCCAGGGTGAGGTCCATCAAGTCCCTCCTCGGGATGATGTCCTCCTGCATATATCTCGTGCGCCTGTGCAGGCTTCGGATGAGCCCTCTGTAAGAGTTCCTCGACGCCTGCTGGATACAAGCGACGGGCAGCTTCGAGGACAGGATCCCGCTCAACGAGACCTTCCGACGAGCAATCCGGTGGTGGGGCACCCGCGCTCATCTGACGGCGGGCACAGACTTTCAGACCCCATCTCACCAGATAACGGTGACGACAGATGCCTCCCTGGAAGGGTGGGGAGCGCACACCGGAGAACTTCACGCGAGAGGCCTTTGGCTTTGGAGAAGCCGCTCCACATCAACATCCGGAGCTCCGTAGTGTGTTCTGGGCCCTCGGGTCCTTTCTCCCGTCCCTCACGGGCAAGGTGGTGAGAATCTTCACCGACAACACCACCACAATGTTCTACATCCGGAAGCGGGGAGGAACCAGATCCCCAGCCCTCTCCAAGGAAGCCCAGGATCTGTGGCATTGGGCCGTCGCCCAAGGGATATTTCTGGTGCCCTTTCATCTGGCAGGGATAAATAACACCATCGCCGACTCACTCAGCTAGGAGCTGCGCTCGTGCCACCAGTGGGAACTACGTCAGGATCAAGTGGATCGACTCTTCCGACGATGGGGAAAACCGTAGATCGACCTGTTCGCGACGGTGACGAACTCCAAGTGCCAGAGGTTCGCCAGCAGGTTTCCCCAGCCGAGGAGCATGGGCGATGCTTTCTCATTCCCCTGGAACGACCTGTTCTATATGCGTTCCCTCCGTTGCTGCTCCGACTCGTCAACCAGTTCAAGAGGTCAGGATGATCCTCGTCGCACCGGCGTGGCCGAGGCAGATCTGGTTCCCGGACCTTCTGGACTTGTCAGCGTCCCCACCATTCAAGCTGCTGAGGAACGCGGATCTTCTCTCCAGAGAAGGAGGCGCCATACTTCATCACGACCCGGAGTCGCTGAACTTGCAGGCCTGGCTCCTGCAGCATTAGATTTTTGCGGGATACGATATCCCGGCTGACGCAGGGAGGTTCTTGCAAAGGCCAGGGCGTCCTCTGCTCTCAAGTGCTACAGACATAAGTGGAAGAGGTTCTCTGTCTAGTGCCGTGCACAGAAGATTAACCCTCTACGGATTACGGCCCCTCAAGTGCTGCCGTACCTACTGTCACTCGCCAAGGCTGGATTGGCTCACGCCTCCATCAAGATACATCTGGCTGCGATCTCCCGATACACCAGAACCACAGGACGGGCGTCCTTGTGGTCCCATCGCCTGGTGAACGGATTTATAAAGGGACTGTTCTGATCGTTTCCGCCGGTGAAGGCCCCGGCGTGGGAGCTCAACGTGGTGCTGACCAGGCTCATGGGGGCGCCATTCGAGCCCCTTCATTCGGCACTGTTGAAGTTCCTGTCGTGGAAGACTGCGTTTCTTGTGGCCATCACCTCTGCACGACAAGTGGGAGAGATCCAGGCCCTATCCTGCAAGCCTCCATACTTGACTTTTCACGACACAAGGGTGGTGCTGAGGACGCAGCCCTCCTTTATGCCCAAGGTGCCGTCGGACTTCCACCTCAACGAGCCCTTGGTGTTACCTGTTTTCTTCCCGTCGCCTTTGTCGCCGGCCGAGAGGACTTTGCACTCGCTGGATGTGGCTAGAGCGCTGAAGTTCTACGTGGACCGCACAAAGAGTTTTCGGAAGACATCACAGCTATTTGTGAACTTTGGACCTGTGAACCAAGGGAAGGCTCTCTCGAAGGCTTCCATTTCCAGATGGCTCTCAGGCTGCATCATGCACTGTCATCGGTTGGCAAACCGGCCGTTGCCTGGCCGTCCGAGAGCCCATTCGACCAGAGCCATCGCTGCTATCACGGCGTTCTTGTCTGGTGTGCCCCTGCTGGACATCTGCAGGGCTGCTACGTGGAGGTCGACGCACACCTTCACGAGATTCTACTGCGTCGACCGGGATTCCAGGGAGGAGTCCAGGGTCAGCCAAGCAGTGCTGTGCAACCTGTTCGCCTAAGGTGAGCCTGGTGAGGAGGTAGGAATTGCTTAATGTTGAGTTGTTGATGTAATGCTTAATGTTGAGCCTTTGCCACCTGCCGTTGGTTGTGCATGTGTGTACTGCTATGTATTCTTATATTCATGAGCATGTGAATCCATGCCAGACCCCATGCTGGAGAAGGAACAAGTTACTTACCTGTAACTGTTGTTCTCCAGCATGGGTCTGGCATGGATTCACATGTGAACCCTCCCACCTACCCCTCTGCGGCTCTTCACTTGGTCATACTGCCACTTAGGGAGAGGGCATTCATTGGCTGGGGGCAGTATGACCCAGAGACCAGTGATTGGTTACTACTGAGAAAGGCAGATCAGAAACGAAACTGATACTGATTTTTTTCTACCTAGGATTCCCGGCCTGACGACGGGGAATATATTCATGAGCATGTGAATCCATGCCAGACCCATGCTGGAGAACAACAGTTACAGGTAAGTAACTTGTTCCTTCTTGCCTCCCTTAGTATATGTTCCTTCTGTGGATAGAGTGCACAGGCTGCTAACACATCTTGGGGGGTGGGCTCCCGGTTCTGACCTCTTGGGTCCAGTCCTATGAACCCTGTCCAGAAGAACATTAGTGTGCTCTTCAGTTATGAGGTCAGCAAATATGCTGACAACTGTTTCTTTCAATTCTGCCTCTGATACTGATTCTGGATCTGGAAGGTTTGTTATACGAATATTGGATCGCCGTGATCGATTTCCGAGGTCTTCATATTGCAGTCCCAGGCTGTGTAATTCTGAGCAACTCTGCCAATGCAACGACGGCAGGGGTCAAGCCCTAAATAAAAAAAAAGTGGGGGGACTCATTAACATACCATTTGAATGTGGCACCACCAGAAATTAGTATATCAAGGTGCCCTCGGAAAAAAGTGGGGAACTCGTCCACCAAGTGTACCCTCGACTTGAGCCCTGAACGTCGGATTGTTTACTCCCTTCAGTCAAGTCCTGAATGGCTCGCTCATTAGTGTCCACCCTTTCGGCTAAGGTAGATATTTCTTTGCCAAAGTCTGCCATGACTCTCCGATTTCAGAGGGGAAAGAAGAAAACGGCAACTGAAAGGAGGAAGCAAATTTGTCCTGAAATTCCTGGAAACCTTTGATGAAATTATCCTTGGATGCTGCCATATCTGGTGCCCCTGTTGTGTTTCTGGTGATGCTTGTGGTTTCAATTTGGGCTGGAACCCTGATGGACGTTTGCTTTTAGCCCAGAGTGTTTCCAAGGGTTTATGCTCTTCCTGCCCAAGTTCATGTTGCCCCTGTTGAGGTTGCTTCTTCCTGCTAACAGACATAAGTCTTGTGTTATTGAAGGTATATTGTTGTCCTGCTGTGAAAGGAGGGCGTCCTGCAATTATGAAAGATCCAGTTAGACAGATGTTGAGGCCCTTTTTCATGGCTCCTCTAGGGGTGTAAAGTAGGGTAGGAAATATTTTGCCAGCAACGACTGCAAGATGTTAAGAAATATCCTTCCACTTAAACGTTTAGTGCCTTTTCATTTTAATGCTCCCGTAGGACACAATGACTGCTCAAAGTTGTTCTTTGCCTGCCAAATATATGGCGTCTCACACCAGTTCAATAAATTAGGGCAGCCTTGTTTTTCTTATCCTGATAGGGTATTTTGTGACTTGTTGCCCCTGCGCCAATAGGAATTGCTGCACGTGACCATGGAGTTACCTGCCCGCGCGTATAATAGGCAAGCTACCATCTGGGGCCCCACCCTGCGAACTTACTGTGTGGATGTGTTATAGTGCTGCTGCACCCTGCGGACCCTGATAGCTATTGAGACGGGGTCGGTGTAGGGCGTCTTTCTCAGCTGATTATCAGTGCCGTGAGGGTAAGGGGGGGGCTCCTGATCAGCATGTATATTTCCTGATCAGCGTGTATATTTCCCTTTGATATACTGCCTTTGAACCATTGCTGCTGGAGTGAGGGGTACTGCTGACCTTCTGCATCGTTGTAAGTAGTCAAGAAGGGCCCCTATGCCCTCTGCATCCGGACTTGGCCGCTTGCAGTAGACAGAGCAAATACCTTCACAGTCTTACTACACAGCAGCCATCTTGGATCACCAGGGATCATCTTTTACCCATAGCTCTTCATTATTCTATTCGATCACCTGGCCATGAATTGGTCACATCCAATTCATCCCTAAAGTTACAGGATGTTGCGCCTAAGGAATGTCTGCTTCCGTATGGCAAAGCAGTACATTTGTGATATAGTGCTTGTCTTGGGGCATAAATGAAGATGTAGCTTTTGTACAGCAATCTTGAATTCATTCACAACCCCAAGGGGAAAGGATCATAAATCCTCATGCCATCATTCTAAGAAGTGCAACAAGATAAACGTTTCTCTCTGCATTGATTGCAGGGCCACACATTGCCTTAAATTAATAAAAACCCCTTTTCCACTGTGGCCACTTTGATCTTTTTTAAACCCAAAGATGGCATGAACAAGGCAGCACCCTGTTGGTAGGTACATTTGTACACTGAAGAATCTTCTCTGCTTGTGCTTCCAGCAAGTTAGTTTTGTTGCGCAGTTGGTGTATCTTCTAGCAACAAGGGCCTGAGCTTAGAACAGCAAACCATTATTTTCGAACTTCATCACCACACAAGTACTTACAATTTGGGCTTGTCCTTCGTTCTACATGTTAGCTTGCAGTTGCTTGATCACTCACAGGGCTTTCACCTTCTGTTTCATGGCCAGCTAATTATCCTCCTAGGAGCCATGGTCACAGTGTGATAAAGTACTTTTATTTAAAGCGTTCCTGATGCTGTGTGTCCTCTAATTAGAAGTGCCGGTGTTGGCATGGAGCATGTATGTGTGGACTGTGTGTGCGTCACATAAAAATGATGCTCCTTGATCATTGGAAGTGATCATAGTGCAAGCACAGACTTGGGCATCATTGCAGCCTCCTCAATGTTGCCACCCAAAGCCTCCTTCAAATTAACGGGTCCTGATCACTGGGAAGGCCCTGCAGCTGCGATTCTCCCTCTGGGTAAAGGTAACTCCCTCGTGGCAGAACGGTTAGGGTATTAATCATGCATCTGAAAGGCGGTAGGCACTGACTTGGATGAGTGGGTTGCTCATTGTCAGTGTTGTAAAGTAAGTTCACCAGCACAAGTGCAATTGTAGTCGTTATATTCAAAAGGAGTTGATTACGGAGAATACTGCTGCATTAGACTCACAGGTTTATCACCCAGCAGCTGCCATACCTGCAACCCTGCTACTATTGCCCATTCTACAGTGGTGTCCTTTTGACATTCTTGTTCCATCCTATTCACTTCTAACAGTCACCTTTCCTTGAGGCACTTAAAACAGTGGGGTTTAACACCTCTGTACTGAAGGATGGTCTGCTTTGCCATTGGGCCAGGTGTTGGTGGTTATTTGCTTTGGTAGGGGATTGGCATAAGGTTGCATAAATTCCTGCCACCATCTTTTTTTTGTTTTTTAAAATGTTTATTTTTTTATTTTACTTGTAACTTTTAGTTTAATTAGAAACTTTTAATTACAAGAATCAAGACATCACATAATTTCGTTCTCTCCTGAGAGAAAAGGAAAGGAGAAAAGAAGAAAAAGAAAACACAAGTCAGGATAAATACTGTAGCTAAGATAAGAAAGAGGCTCCCATCGAACAGATAGACTACCATGACACAAGCGCTCCTCATTGAGCATAGAATCTTATCTGTTTATAGTGTCATTTCTCTTTCTCTATAATGATTGTTGACAAGGGCCCATTTTTCTCTAGAAAATCGAGGACAGCAGATGTCATCGGAACGTGATTGCTAGATAACAATACCACCAATGCTCCATATTTCCATTAATAGGAGCATATTTCCCCAAATAAATAGATCTTGAATTAGAAAGTTTGTGACATTCCGTAATCAAATGCTTTAGTGATTCCACTGCAGAATTACAGAATCTACAGCAGTTGTGGTTGGTCTCTTTATCACGTCTATACCACAATACTTCTTTAGTTTTGTTTGTGTTAAACTGCAACCTTGGAAAACGGTTGCGATGAAATCGTGAGGGGAATTTAGTTAAATATTTCGGTAGATGGTGTAAGCTGTTCGCTGCTGTTCCCATGTATAAAGAAGTTTTTAGCTGGGACTTTCTTTGATCTTTTTGCAGCCAGTTCAATAGTCTTCGTTTTTGTTTTGCTGTTTGGGGGGTAGTAATGACTGCTTCCCAGTTTATCACTGCGCAGTCCAGAATGTATTTTATTTTGGCTGCCCGAATTTGTAAAAGCCCAGAATGAGGAAATGTTAAGGAGGAAGCCAATATTTGATAGGCTTCCGCTTGATCAATGGGAAACATTTTCCTTGGGGAAGTTATCGATCTCCATAAGACTACGCCGTATATAGAGTCGAGTCCAAGCTCATGTCTAATCTGGGTCATAGAGACATAAGAAGGCAGCCTGAAGACTAGTCTCCAAAACAGACCTTCAAGGGTAGTCCATAGTTGGTATCCGATGTTACAACCCGTTTCTGCTCCAAACGTGATAGCTGGAATCACCTTTTGGAGATAGGTCAGAACTGGTTGAATTGAGAATTTACCGTAGTCGGCATGCAGCTTGGAGCCTTGGAGTGCAAGTGTGGTCATCCAAAGTTTCAGATCTTCTGCCCAGTCTCTTTCACAAATGGAATTATTAAATTGTATGCCCAAATAGCAGATAGAGGGAACCATTTCAATTGGTATACCTTCGATTAGCCACTAAACTTCTTGTCTTTCTGTTTCATTGCTCCCCATCTACAAGAAGAATTTTGGTCTTTCCAGTATTAATTTCTAGCTCCTTAGCTTTTGAATATACCTGGAGCTTGGTTAGCAGTTGCTGTAATCCAATTGGTGTGGAGTCTAGTAGGACTATGTCGTCGGCATAAATTGCCCAACTAATCGATTGCCCATTTATTTTAGGCGGGAAGCAGTGAACCTCCTTTGGAGCATCAGAGATGTCGGAGATGAACAGCTTGAAAAGGAGTGCTGCCAGCGGGCAACCCTGTTTGACTCCTTTGTTGGTCTTGATTTCATCTGATACTTTATTGATTCTTACTCTGATTGATGTATTTTCATGCAATACCATTATTAGCTGCAGCAAAGAAGATGGAAAAGACCAATGTGTTAACTTTACTCATAATCTTTCCCGATTAATAGTGCCAAATGCCTGTCTCATGTCGACAAAGGAGAGGAACATTTTTTTCTTTCCTTTAATGGCCTCTAGTTTCAAGATGTTAAATATCAAGAGGTTTAGTTCTGTTCCTAGACCCTTCGTGAACCCAGACTGGCGAATGTCATTACACCGGCATTCCTTGCCCACATTGATAGATTCCGCTGCAGAAAGGTGGCAAAATCTTTTCCATTATATCTAATAAGGCAATTGGGTGGTAATTTGCCGGATCGTCACGGTTACCTTTTTTAAAAATCAGAATGATTAATGCTGTTCTCCACGAATTTGGAATCTGCCTTGTTATTGCAATTAATTTAAATAGCTCTTCAATAAATGTTGCCCATTGATCTTTATTCGATTTTAACATTACATTGGTTAAGCCACATGGGCCGGCTGCATGCAAGTTTTTCACATTTTTTATCACCAGTGCAATGTCGTCAGCCGATTCAGTAACGTCCCATTTAGTGCTTACAGGATAAACCCATTTACTTTCTGGCGGCTTACCATTTGAGAACACTTTCATGAAATGTTCATGCCAGAGTGCTTTAGAGATTCCATTGTTAATTTTGCTTCATGAAACACTGATTTGTTTATTATATTCCATATGTCCTTTGATTGATGGCATGTGATAAATTTTAGAATTTGTTCTGCGCGATCGTGGTCTCTCGATATTGCGGCACTTTTTAGCCAATTTCGATACTTCATCTTTCGCTGTCTGATACAATTCGCCAGATTTGTTTTTTTTTGTTTGTTTTTTCAGCTGTCGAATGTCTTTGTGCATTTGTTTCTTTTGTTGGTTCACTGTTTCACTAAAAGCATACAACTTCTTGTATGAACAGTTCTTGGCCTGTATAGCTTTTGTTTGATATTGTATAAGGAATGAGGCATAGTTTATTTTGCTCTCAGTTAAAACATCAGATAACATGTTTTCTCTTAGGGTATTAATTTGGTGACTATTAATTTTAAATCTATTGGCTTTGTGGTTTATTTTAAGTGGTAAAACGTAGAGCACTTCTGTGATCTTCCTTACGAACATCCATGATAATATCAGGATGTTATGGTCACTATGTGATGATCTTGGACTTTAAATTGTTCAATTTTTGACCACAGGGTGTTTGAAATCCAGATGTAATCAATAATTCTTTTGCTTGCACCCCGCTTCCAGGTGTAATTCGGGGGAATGTCACCATTTACCCTTCCATTCAACATTTTCGCAGTTTCTTGCTGTCAATGCAGTTTTGAAGAGATGACCTCTACATGACTGAAAGGTTGAGTTGTTTTTTTTAATGCTTAAGAGCTTTTTGTCATCATCGAACCAAGAGAAGTTCAGATCACTGCATAAGATGACAGACAACTTGGTGTATTTTTTCATGCAGGAATCAATCAGATCAGTAATTGAGAGTATGATCTTTGGCGATATCATCATCATTGGGTTCCAATATGTGTTGATTAGCAGCAATTGTTTTGTGTTTTTGCAATCACTGCCATCAAACTGCAGCACTGTGCCTTGAACAAAGAGATTGGGATTAGATATTTGCACTATGGTCCATCCGTGTGCGTTATTTACCATTGTGAGTAGCCCAGAGAAAGGTCTACCGCATAGATTTATTCCTGCAGGATTTAGTAGGACAGAGTAGCCATCTCTCTGAGGTACTTCACTCAGCCAAGTCTCTTTGAGGCAGATTGCAAAGTTGTCATCCATTGTTACTTGACAGTTTTGAAAAGGATGTACGAATCCTCTCGTGTTCCAAGATATCAGGCTGCATGGGATGTCTTTACTATGCAATGATGGTTAGTTTGAGTGAGACTCTCCATGAAGCACTGACTTTGTAGATAGGTTCTTTGGCTCTTTCTGAGGATCTTCATGGGTATCTCTATCTTTTATTCTGAATTGGTTTCTCAGAGTATCTAGTCTTATTTCATTTGTTGTTCTTGTCTCAGAGCTCAATCTCACACCATCTTGTAGTGGTGTGTATTGATCTTTCTGAACACTCAAGTCAAAACCATATATCAGCAGCTCTTCCTTTGCAGCCATCAATGTGTTTTCCACTGCTTGAGAATTAATGTGTAAAAACACTTGATCAGAGCAGTCTTCTGTTATGTATTCAACGATCGCAATGTCTTCCGATTTGATTGTTCTCAGCGAGGGAAAGTTGTGCAAGAGAGACATTATATTGCTGCGGTTCAAATTAACTTCGTTCTCATCTGGAAAAATATTTTCTACTCGAATCTTCCAAGTTTTAGACCTCTTCTCCGTCGTCTGTATAGGACGCTCCATGGTTTTAAGATGATTTTTGTTTAAGCCGTTGTGCTGCAGTCATTCTTGGACTTAGTAGCAATGACTGTGTTTTCTCTCCTTATTTTGACTTTATTTAGATTTATATGCCGATCGGTTTTGTTATCAGAGCCAAAGTTGTTAGGGCCTGTATTCGCAGACCCCTTGTCCTTGATCATCTGCTGTTTTATTACAGAGATTGAGGACTAGATGCTTTTTCCCTGTGGTGAGGGTCAAGCCAAATGTACCACTTTTCCTTGGTGAGTTGAAATTTCCGGTTCATCGCCTGACTCGATTGAGTAAGTTGAACAATCGCATAAGTCGATTGAGCCTTCTGTTGAAGCCACTGGGCCCTCTTCGGAGTCTATCCTTCTCCGTTTGTTTGACTTATGTTGAGTCTTCAGTGGAGAGTGTTGCCTGTCTTTAGTTTTGTCATGAATAAGGTTTTTTTTTTGGATCTTCCGGACTTTTTGGGGGTCACTACGAGGTTGGAGGTAAGAAACAGTCCTTACTGGCATGGAGCAAATACCGTGTCCGTGTAGGAAAGAGCCCGCTAACAGTGGGCTATTACGAGTTTGCGTGCACAAGCTTAGCGGCATGCCGGTAATGACAGTACCGGCATGCCGCTAAAGTCCCAAAAATGCCCCTTAGCGGCATCATGGGAAGCACAAACAGCACTACCCCCTCCGTCGTCCTCCAAATAACGTGACCGGCATCAATGGATGCGGCATTAGCGGGCACCGCTAATAGCGGTGCCCGTTATTAAGCGGAAACGGAAGTAGCGTCATCGCACAGGAACGGGAAAGAGCATGGCGGCCATCTTGAAAAACAATCCATTGCCATACTCACCACACAGGACCTGGAGCCTATTTCTGACTGCAGAAATCAACCTTCAGCACCAGCATCATACCTAAGGCTGTCAAAAAAGGCTTATCCCGGCAGCGCAAAGATCGCTTTAATAAGGACGAGCTGACTATGCTGGCAGAGACACTGGCAGATAATGCAGAGGTTGTCTTTTCCAACAGACTCAAGAGAGAGGCACAGATAAGAACCAGATTTTGCAACTTGTTGCCCAAAAAGTCAGTGCTGTGGGGAACACCCCCCGCACAATGAAGAATGCCTGCAAGTGATGGGACGACATGCGCCTGAGAGTCAGGAACATAATTTCAGCAAACCGGAGCCAGGCCATGGCTACTGGCGGTGGTCCCAGCTCACCCATAAAGCTAAGCCGGTGGGAGGAAATCTGCGCCAGCACCATTGGCATCGAGGCAATGGAAGGTGTGAGTGAGATGGAACGTGGCGCCACCTCATCGGCGGATGTAGGTGAGTGTCCTAACAAAACACTGTAATGCAAAGTATGATAGTCCACCAATTTGTCCGTCCAAAGAGGCAATGCATGGCCCATTACATACACATTGACACATCCCTGCCTAGATGCCGTCTGCAGCACAGACCCATGCACATGCATGCAGCATGGCAATGCCATACCTGACACACACCACACATATATGAAAACGGCATAAGTCAAACTGCACGCAGTCCACAACAGAAATGCATGTCACACAGCATACGCCAGCTCCAACATGAGTGACCCTGACGGATGCCTGCATGCTCCACCCATATAGCAAGCAATGTGATTATC
The DNA here is from genome assembly GCF_040938575.1 of Ambystoma mexicanum. Taxonomy (NCBI): domain Eukaryota; kingdom Metazoa; phylum Chordata; class Amphibia; order Caudata; family Ambystomatidae; genus Ambystoma; species Ambystoma mexicanum. The sequence continues at coordinate 1,099,364,139 of NC_090937.1, forward strand.
ATAACCCCAATACCTAATCCCCTCTAATGTGTTGAACAGCAATAATACTAATGTATGCATGATGCTTGTCAAACCATCACTGATGCCGTCCCTC